>NC_067400.1:63641882-63955097 GCF_016432865.1 Antechinus flavipes | reverse complement strand
TTGGAGGTCTTGTCAAAGTACAGCATACTAATACATTTTGTTTTTGGTGGGGGACAAAGCAGTAGGAATAAGTGACTTGCCTCAAGTCAGACAATTAGTATCAAATATCTGAAACTGAATTTGAACTCAAGTCCTGCACTCCAGAGGTAGTGTTCCACCCACTTCATCACCTAGGTACTCCAATACTAATAAATTATTGGTAGAGCTGTGAAATGGTACAACCATTTCGGAAAGTAATCTGGAATTATGTAAATAAAGTGATTACAAGAGCCACATCCTTTGAACCAGAAATTCATTACTGGATTATGGTCCAAGGAAGCCATGAATAGAAAAATGTCTCCATATTCTCCCAAATATTTATAGCAGCACTTTTTGTGATAGCTAAAAATTGTAAACAGAGTAAATACTCATCAATTGGAGAATGACTATACAAATTGTGGTACATGTAGATAATAGGATATTACTGTGCTATAAGAAGTATGTGGGTGTGTATTGTGCATATGTGTGTATAATCCAGGGAAGTATGAAAAGATCTATAATAACTGATGCAGAGTGAAATAAGCAGAATCAAAAAAACAATATAAACGGTAATTATGACAATGTAATGGAAAGAATTACATATCAAAAAATCAAAAGTAAATGTAACAAAGTTAAGATCAAGCAGGACTCAAATGAAAGTTGAAAAGACACTTCCAATCTATCCCCTGATAGAGGTGCTGGGTCCATAGATATGATGACACATTGTACATGTTTTCCAGATTTCTTCAATTGAACAATCAGTTGGGCTGATTTTTTTGCCTCTTAAAAAATACCATTTATCATGTGGGATGGTTCTTTGATGGGGAGAACAGAGCGATGCTTAAAATAACTATGGTGATATAAGAAACAGAAAATATCAATAAAAACTTGTTTTGAAATATAAAATAACCTTTTATAGCAAATTTGAATATAATGCCATTCAACAATTTAAGCGTTATCCTGAAAGAAAAATAGCCTAAATATGTCATTGTTGGATTTAACTACCTAGTTTTAGCTAATTTATCAAATTGGCAGAGCAAATAGATGGTAGTTAATACTATTTCAAGAGCCTTCCAGTCACAGGCAGCAATTAAAAAGTAAAATGGAAGGTCCAATATCCAGAAACAGCTTCTGAATCAGGGTTGCCTACTATCTGATTTAGAAGTGGACTGTTGAGAATGGATATATGATTTTAGGGAGATTAAAGTAGATCATCCACTTTAGAAGCTTCATAGTGAGTAATTTTAAGTAGCACTAATTATGGAACAATGGCAGAAAAAATAAGATACTTTTCTTGAGGCAAATATGTCTGTGATTCTTAAAGTATCTTATTTGCTTTGACAGTCTAGTATTTTGACTGCCAATAATTTACATTTCTGTAATTGGGCATAGCTTAAGTGTGACAGGTAGCTCTAGCTCTCAGTGAAAATCACATTTCTCTAAAAAGTTAATAGGGTGGAATGACACCCAAAGGGCTTTAAAACTGTACATATTTGTCACCCAGGAACACCATTACTAGGTCTATATCCAAAAAAGGTACAAGAAAAGGGAAAAGGACCTATTTATACAAAAATATTTATAGCAGCTTTTTTGTGATGACAAAGAATTGGAAACTCCTATTAACTGGGCAATAACTGAATAAGTTGTAGTATTTGATTGTGATAGAATACGATTATGCTATAAGAAATGAGCAGAATGCTTTCAGAAAAACCTGAAAAAAAGACTTACATGAATTGATGCAAAGTGAAGTGAGAACAACATTGCACATGATAACAGCAATATCGTGAAATGATCAACTTCCAGAAATTCCAGAGATTCCAGAGATAGAACTAATAACCTGAATACAGATCAAAGTCTATCCCTTTTTAAAATTTCTCTATTTTTCTTGGTTTTTTCCTTTGTTTTCTTTTGCAATATGGAAATATGTTTTGCATGACTTTATATGTATAATCAATTACTTTCCTGTAAGGCAAAGGGGAAGGAAGAAGACTTTTAGGACTAAAACTTTTTAAATGAATGTTTAAAAAAAAAATATATATATATATATATATATATATATTATATATATATATATATATATATATATATATAATATATATATATATATATAATTGAGAAAGATTTTTTTAAAAAACATTATTCTAAGAAAGGGCCCCATAGGCTTTAGCAAACTGTTAAGAGGTGTCTATAACCTAAGTAAAGTTTAACAACAAAGTTTACTTTTAGGCCTCTGTAAGCAAAAGGCTAGTACAATCATGTCATAGCCTACAAAGGATAGGACCAATGGAGACCCAATAAACTCTGGGGCCAGGGCACCTTTTGTTTGTATCCTTAAGGACTGAATAGAAATGGTACCAAATGATATCCATGATTCATTTCTTATTTAATAAAGATTACTTCAATATACTGAAGAACTGGATATCCAGGTTTTTCTTCTGGCCAAGATTCTCCAGTGAAGGTGCTTAGTCAGGAGAAAATATCAACAATACTTGAACTTGGGCCACAGCCAGTATCTGAAGATCAAACCAAAACCTGCAATTAGTCATACAAATATAACTTAAAAGTGTATGCTATTAAGATTTTGTATGCTTTAAATTTTTTTCTGCCTTTTTAAATAATTGTGTTGCTGTGTTGTGCTCAAAAAACATTAGCACCCCTTCTGAACTTATCTTGGGGGGGAAGAGGTAGAACATGATTTTCTTTTATTTTTAAAAATAATAATTTTTTTATTTTCAAAATATATGCAAAGATAATTTTCAACATTCACCCTTGAAAAACTTTATGTTCCAAATTTTTCTCCTTCCCTTTTCCCATCCCCTCCCCTAGACAGCAAGCAATGTTAAACATGTACAGTTCATCTATATGTATTTTCACATTTATCATGCTGCACAAGAAAAAAACAGATTAAAAAGGGAAAAAATTAGAATGGAAACCAAATAGCTAAAAATATTATGTTGTGATCCACATTGAGTCTCCATACTCTGTCCTCTCTCTGGATACAGATGGCTCTCTCCATCACAAGTCTATTGGAATTGCCCTGAATCACCTCATTGTTGAAAAGAGCCAAGTCCATCACAGTTTATTGTCACATAATCTTCTTGTTGCTGTGTACAATGTTCTCTTGATTCTACTCACTTCGCTTAGCATCCAGAATGTGATTTTCAAAAAGCAACAAACATGTATTAAACCTCTACAAGGCTTACTATTAGGTTCTGGAATTAAAAAAAGGAGAAAACTAAACAGCCTTACTCACTAACAGCAGGCAGCTTACATTCAACTTAGAGTTATTGGAGATTTGTTTATTCAGTGTGTTTGCTATTTTAGGAAAAGTAGTTCCCCACAAAGAATGGTAAATAAAGCCTAGGATTTTATCCCTCACTGAAAAAAAATGGAGCACAATAATCCAAGAAGAGAGCAGTGTCACTTAGCCCATCCAAGGACCAAAGATTATAATTGTCAATTGAAGAGCAATGGCAAGAGACCAGTGGATCATTGATATTCTGAAGCCTAAGAATAGTGCTAAAGGCAAGCAATGGAACCCACTGTAGTGAGGAAGACAGCATAGCCACCATGGCTGGATTGAACAGGTCCAGCAGCTCACCTTGACACCAGACTCTAGGAGTAAATCCAGATGAACATTTGAGCAACTAGGAGCAAATACTGGTTAGACACTAGAATGAAAGACATGATTTTGTAGTTATAAGTTGCCTTGATTATTTTTGTCCTGACATATGTGTCAAAGTACAATCATACTTTAAGTGTTTACCAGCTCTTTGTTCTTCCTGGACTCTGGATATATTGTGGGAGAGTGAGAGCCCTCATATCAGCTTTAAAACTGCTGTTTTTGCTATGCTATTTGAAAAAAAAAATGTGTTTGCTAGACAACTGGGTCTCCTAGCTGACTATTGAGGACAATCACACTAATAGTTCATCAGCTAATACCTAAGACTATAGATACCCACTGAGTCACTTCTTAGAACTCTGAGAATAATAATAGCTCTATTCTGAGGACTTAACCAGCTAGTGATGATGAGTTGGATCTGAACTGTCAAGGAGAATTAAATGTAGATTTATTTTTTTTAACAAAGATTTTATTTTAATGAGAAAGAATTACACAGAAGTATGAGAAAGAAAGGAAGGAAGGAAGGAAGGGAGGGAGGGAGGAAGGAAGGAAAGGAGAGAAGGAAGGAGAAAAAAGAAAAGAGAAAGAAAATAAGAAAAGAAAGAAGGAAGAAAAAGAAATGGAAGAAGGAAGAATAAAAAAGAAAGAAAGAGGAAGGGAAAAGGAAGATAATTAGTCTGTTTTTAATGCACATAAGAAATATAAAGGAAGTTCAGAAATAGACACAGACAAGGAAACTTTGAAATGCATATGTTGAATGTATAATGTACTTTTAAAAAATTCTGCTGTATTAATATAAGTTCATGGATCCACATACAATCTTTTTCTGTTCTTATTTGTATATGGAAATGCTCATATTTGTTGATGTTTGACGAGTTCAAAATGACAAAAAAGAATGTTTTTAAAAGTATCTTCCTTACATCTGGAGACATCTGAACTCATCCTTGAAGAGAATTAGGGATCCTATCATGTGAATGGGAAGAGGAAGAACATTCCAGATATCAAGGACAACCTATTCAAGATATGGAGGTGAGAAATAGCAGGAAGACTGATTTTTGCTGAAATGCAGAATTGTAAGAAGGTGATAATATGAAGTAAATATTAAACCCTTTATCTTGGTGGTACCACTTTGGAATATAAATAGAAAACTGAAACAATTAGGGATCAAAAAATTTAGCCACCTGAATGATTCATGAGTCCCAGAAGCAGTTATGGAACTCCTATTTAAAGAATTTTACCGACCCTGGGCAAGTCACTTAACCCTAATTGCCTCAGAAGAAAAAAAAAAAAGAATTTTACTGAACCTGGGCAAGTCACTTAACCCTAATTGCCTTAGGGGGAAAAAAAAATAATTTTACTGAAAGGAAATGGTATCCAAGTGATTTAGGTATTTATTTTTCCCCCCAAGAAGCTATGCTACTGAGCTTTAAATATTTTTCCAAAGATTCCAATGACCCAATAGCCATTAACAAATTTCTACATGATACTTTGTGCCCTGCATAAAACAGGTTTTCAGGTTCCAACCTAGTACATAAGTGGGGCCTGTATACTTTGTAAATATTCCTGACAATGTTTGACAGAATCTCAGGTTTTGAAAGCATTAAGTAAGATATAGATATTTATAGAAAATATGTAACCAGTTTGCTCTGTAGCAAGATGAGTTGATCATTTACCTTCCTATCTATTCCCAAGGCTAAGTACCATGAATCATTTGTATCAATCCCCCTCAAGTATGGGACTTGAGCTGAGGAGTAAACAGCCAGACTCTCTGCTAACAGGAAATTCCTTCCAGCTTTTGAATATATGATCCTAAGGAAGGTTCAAACAAGCTGTGTATTGGACAGGGAAATACACAAGCAGAAACACATGGTACATCATCAACATAATCATTCTGGGTCAGCATCCACCAGCATTTAGTAAACAGGAAATACAATCCAGGATTAATTAACTGCCCAGCTGAAATAGCATGAGTCACCACAAATGCTGCATTAATCAGTTCACAAGACCACGGATTGGCTAGCAAGCTGTCAGTGTGAACAATGAAGCCTGGAAGACTGACATAGAGTAATAGGAGATGTCTATTTAGGTGTGACTTGGGAACACCTGACTTAAACAAACAGAAGTACAAAGTGGGGCAAGATACATCCACAGTGGGAAGCTCCAGCTGTAGTTCCAATTAGGGCAGCTAGGTGGTGCAGTGGATAAATCACCAATCCTGCAAGCGGGGATCGGAGTTCAAATGAGATCTCAGACATTTGACACTTACTGTGTGATCCTGGACGAGTCACTTAACCTTAATTACCTGACCAAACAATAATTTAAAAAAAAAAAAAAAAAACAGCTCCGATGGACTTCTCCATGGGATTCTGGATCACTCCATAAATAAGAGCAGACACTTTTAGAAATATTTGTTGAATTGAGGCAGCTTTCAGGATTTGAGTGTCAATCTGTAGATCAATTGGTGAATATGGAAACTGGCAAGAGCAAGGCTAAAAAGAGAAGAAACAGGAAGACAAAAGGGATCAGAAGGGAAATACTACCTAAATAGACACAGGTAAGCAGGAAAACTTGGAAAATAAAACTGAATTTATTATATACTTTTTTTCAGAAGCATGCTATATGGACTTGAGAGTTATGCTTTTGCATCTAATCTTTTTATCTTCTATTTGTGTATAGGAATGCTCACTGGGAGGTATCTATTAAATTTAGAATTAAAAATTTTAATTTAATTTAAAAGTTTTCAGTAAAAAATGAGGCAAGGTCTTCAGCCAAGACAGTCAAGAAAGAGGTAAGGAGAGAAAAATTTTAGAACATCTAATGTGGTGAATAGTATAGAGAATCCATTTGCTGCTGTTCAGCCTTTTCATGACCCTATTTGAAAAGCACCAATTTGCTGTAGTAAGGGTCCATTAGACCATTATTTTAAAATGGGTAAACCTTTTAAATATATGACATAGAGGATTACAAAGGAAGCCAATTAAATTCAATTATCAAAATTTTTTTTAAAAAAACACATGGAATTTTATTGTTCTTTGAGAAATGATGAACAAGATGCTTCCAGAAACACACACACACACACACACACACACACACACACACACACACACACACACACACACACCCTACCTGGAGAATCCTCCATGAACTCAAGCAAAGTGAAATGTGCTGTATATGAAGTAATAACAATTCTCTGGGATGACCAGCTGTAAATGACTTTGCTATTCTCAATAGTACAATCATCCACGATTACTTTGAAGGATTTATGATGAAAATCCTATCCATACCAGAGAAGAATTGATTGTATCTGAATATACATTGAAGCATTCTCTCTTTCTCTATCTCTTTTTTTTAAAACAGTTTTTCTTGAGGGTTTTTATTTTCATTAGGGTGAGAAATCTGTTTTCTTTTACAACTTAATTTGTATGGAAATGTTTAGAGAACCTAAAACTCAAAAAAATTTTTAAAGAGTTTTTTGAACATAAATGGGGAAACATTAAATAAATCAGATAAAACAAGTTTCAACAACAATGAAACTTCACGGATTCTGGGTTGAGAGTGTTTAGAGAATACAAATTTGTAGAGCAGTCAACTTTCTCTAGAGCCATTCAGCAGTATGTGATTAGGGGCAGAGGAGGTAGATAGTAGAAGTAATCCAGGTTTGTGTCTTGAAAGGCATGAAAAGTTCCTTTGAACTTTTGTCATATTTTGATTATTCATAGGGCCACTCACAATTTTCTCCAATATATCCCTGTAATTTTTATAACTTTCTAAATGGAATTTCCCACCAATTTCCTGCAAAGGAAAATAGGCTAGCTTAAAAGAAAATAAATAAATTTAGATAAAATCCAAAAGTTGTGTGTAGCTTCTCCCAATGGACTAAGAACCAGAGTTTAAAATCAAACCTTTGCATCTTAAATGAACTCTAAAGACTGCCCTCTTTTTGCCTCCCCCAAAGACTCTGGCTCACATGGACCTGGGGCTGATTTTCCAAAGGTCAGTTTCTCTCTTTGGATCATTGCCTTCACTCTAGAGTAAAATTCTGGGAAAATCTGAATAAAGCTTATAAATGCTTAGTGCCTAGATTTCCCCAGAAGTGGGCATAAGACTGTTCAATTCCCAAATGGACATAGCATTAGTATAATGTTTATGTAGAGGACGAAAAAATCATTTCACCCATCAAAGAAAATGCACAAGGGAAAAAGACTCAAGTTGTCTTTGAACAAATATAGAAATAAAATGCTCCAATAACCCATTATCTTGATTAAACTTATTATAGATAAAGACACTTTATGGGACTTTGGGACAAATGCTTCCTATATTCCTTGCATCACACAAATCATTCACAGTAATGTTGTGGAGGATTAGCAAAGTTCATGTGTCCTGGGCCCTGATAGCATGCTATTAATCCTTCACATTCAGGGAAGGAAAAATAAAGATGGATGTTTCCTCATGAGCTCAAGATTTTCCAAATCTTGAGCTGATACAAGTTGATATTGGGAGAAACTTTTTGTCTCCTACCAGATACACTGCTCCTAGGAGAAACTCCAATCCAATCCAATTGTTTAAACATTTATTAAGGACTATGTTTGAGGTACTGTGCTAAATAAAGACTGGGGGTACAATTAATAAAAAGGTAGACAACTCTTGCCCTCAAGGAGTTCATATTCTAAGCAAAGAGACAACATACAGAAGGAATCAAGAAAGTGCAGAGTGGAATGGAACACAAAATGGTACCAAGCAGAAGCAAAGAGAAGTGAGCTCAGAGCCCACTTTCTGTCTTCTACAAAGGAAAACACTAGAAAGAGTTTGGACAGCTAGGTACAAGCCTTGGCTTGAATCAAAAGGACTTGAATTCAAATATGACCTAAGAGACTAGCTGTATGAACTTGGGCAAGTCACTTATCCTGTTTGCCTCAGTTTCCTCATATGTAAAATGAGCTGGAGAAGGAAATAGCAAACTACTCAGTATCTTTGCCAAGAAAACCCTGAATGGGGTCAGAAAGACTCAGGTATGACTGAAGAGACTAAATAACAACAAGGAAGAATTTGGTATTCCACCTTCCAACTCTCCAATCAGAGGGGAGAGGAGGTTGAGGGAGGTAATGTCAACCCAGAGTTGAGTGAGCAGCATGGTGGTGAGGTTAGAATCTGAAAGATGCTGTAGCTGAAAGAGTTAAGGCAGCACAAACCATGCTCTAGTTTCAGAAGTTCCATATTTGTGAGTTGCACAGAGAGTGGTCAAAGATAAAAGTAAAATAATAATTTATCAATTCTACAAAGTGTTTTTGCTTTTCTGGAGAGTTATTTAGGGAGTGGATTGTTGTTTCATGTTTGAATATTTGCTCATGTGGACATGTGAGTTTTTTGTGTATTTTGAGAATTTCTTTTGTGATAGAGAAAACAAAAAACAGTTCAATACTCCATATTGAGTTTGCCCATTGAGTACATTTTGTAGAAGAAACTATGTAATAATCCATTTAATTTTCTAATTTTTTTGGTAATAATCCATTTTAAGGGGGAGACCTAACTAATGCCATATTGTAATTGAGAGCAGTTTCCCAAGGTCTTCTCCAGTCACAGGGATGCATAGGGATCAACCAGGAGCTTGTTAGTCACTTATGTCCTATAGTAAAAGGCCACAACAGTTATCCCAATGGAAAAATCAGAACATATGCCTTGCTCCATAAGAAGTATTTGAGTCTAACCCCTGATACACTGAGAATGGATGATTCTAATCTTGGAGATGGGGTGAGAATGAATAATCTTGAGTGTGAAGTTTTTCCTTAAAAGCTATTAAAATTTCTAGGCATATATCTCAAGTAAGTCAATGACAAAAAAAAAATGGCTCCATATGCACAAATTTTTATAGCAGGATTTTTTATGGTAGCAAAGTGATATGTAAGTATAATTGAACGTTACTATACTTTTGGAAACAACTAAAATGAATAAAGAGAAGCATGGAAAGGCTTATATGAACTGATGAAAAATGAAATAAGCAGAGCCAGAAAAATAGCAAACACTAAAAAATGTATATAGAAAGAACAATAACCACAAAGTAATTAAAAGTGAATATTGTAAAATCACAAAAAAAATAAGCTTGGCCCCAAAGAAAATATATGAGGAGAAAAAAATCCTTCTTTGCAAAGATTAGAGTCCATGAGTGTGAAACACTACATGTAATATATGAAGTACAACTATTGTTATATTAATTAATATCTTATTAATATAATTATTAATATGACATTACATTTTTTCCATTTTTGATCAGTTTTGCTGGATTTTTCTTTTTTTCTAAAAAAAATTCTTAGTTAAAAATGTCTTTTTGAGAGACCAGAGTGGGAGGAATACAGGAGGAAAATCTAAATGATGTAAAAATAAAAATATCAATAAAAATTTATTTTTTAGAATAGAAGTGATATTAAAACTATCCCTGAGATTTAATTGGCTTATGACACTATATTTCTTGATGTTGATGTGGTTTCTTTATCATCTGAGTACAAAATAATTATGAGTACAAAACTCCATCTCTTCTTTGATGCTTGACCTGCAGACCATTATGGATACGTAGAAGCAGGACAGCTGAACTGAGCTGAGTTCATTCAATACAGTATCTTCATTTTTATCCTATGGCAAAGTTTAGTTTAAGAGATTGTCATAAATACTCCAGAGTGAAAGCATACCCAGCCAGATAATGTGAGAAAAGTTTGATTTCACTCTCCTTGGGATTATGCTGAATCCAGGATGTATGAGATAATAGTAGAAACGCTATAATAATAATAATAATAAAAAGATTAATGATGTTGAGAGAATGGAGAAAGAAGCTAAGGGAATTCCTCTTTTTTTTTTGAAAGTTTTTTATTTTCAAAATATATGCATGGATAATTTTTCAACATTGACCCTTGCATACCCTTGTGTTCCAAATTTTCCCCTCAATCCAATATATGTTATACATGTTAAAATATGTAAACATATTTATGCAATTATCTTGCTGCATAAGAAAAATCAGATCAAAAAGGAAAGAAAATGAGTAAGAAAACAAAATGCAAGTGAACAACAACAAAAGGAGTAAAGATGCCATGTTGTGATTCTCACTCCGTTCCCAAGGTCCTCTCTCTGGATGTAGATGACTTCCTTCATCACAACGTCATTGGAACTGGCCTGAATCATCTCATTGTTAGAAAGAGCTATGTCCAACAGAATTGATCAATAATCCTGCTGTTGCCATGTATAATGATCTCCTGGTCCTGCTCATTTCACTTAGCATCAGCTAAGTCTCTCCAGGTCTCTCTGAAATCATCCTGCTGATTGTTTCAGCAGCAGTAGCAGCCAGAAGCCAGCAGTTAGCAGCCAGGAGCAGTAGCAGTAGCAGCAGTGTCTGCTGGGAAGCCACTGTACCAGCAGATTTGCTGGACCCAGCCCAGCAGTGTATGAATCTACCTACCGGTCATCGGGGATATCACACCTAGCAAAGAGCCAAGGAACATGAGCAAGGCAGATTTTTTTCCCCAAGAGATGCCTTGTTCTGCAGCAGAGTAACTGGGGACTCTGACGGGGAGAAAAGTAGCCAGTAAGCATGAGGTAATCAGTATCCTGTACACTTTTTGCACCTTAATTTTGAGTCCATTCTCCCCAGGAATCCTGCGTGTGTGTGTGTGTGTGTGTGTGTGTGTGTGTGTGTGTGTGTGTGTATGGAGAGAGAGAGAGAGAGAGACACCCATTGAATTTGGGGGAATTTTTAAAAGTTTCTAGTCTTGCTGTGCTGTTTGGTAATAGTATATAGAGTATTAGATTTAAATTTTCACTCTGGGAAAGTCACAACTTCTCTGTGATTTAATTTACTCATCTGTAAAATGGAGATAATAATAGCACTTATCTCCCAAAGTTGTCAGGAGGATAAGATAGGAAAATATTTGTAAGGCACTTTGTAAATCTTAAAGTGCTTTATAAAGATTAGCTATTATTTTTCTCAGCAAATATGCTTTTTTGTCATTTAATAATATTTTCCAATTACATGTAAAGATGGTTTTTAACATTCATTTTTGTAAGATTCTAAGTTCCAAATTTTTCTCCCCCCTTCCCAAGACAGCAATCTGATACAGATTATACATGTGTAATCATTTCAAACATGTTTCTATATTAGTTATGTTGTAAAAGAAAAATCAAAACAAAAGGGGAAAATAACAAGAAAGAATAAAACAACAAAAATGTAAAATAATATGCTTGAATCTGCATTCAGTCTCCATAGTTCTTTCTCTGGATGAGAATGGCGACTTCCACCACAAGACTATCAGAATTTGCTTGGATCAGTGTATTGCTGAGAAGAGCTAAGCTGTCATAGTTGATCATCACACAATCTTGCAGTTGCTATATACAGTGTTTTCCTGGTTCTGCTTGTTTACTCAGCATTAGTTCATATAAATCTTTCCAGACTTTTCTAAAATCTGCCTGTTCATCATTTTTTATAGAACAATAATATTCTGTTATATTTGTATACCATAATTTATTCAGCCATTCCCCAATTGATTGGCATTTACTCAATTTCCAATTACTTGTCACCACAAAAAGAGCTTGCTATAAACATTTTTGTACATGTGGGTCATTTTCCCTTTTTTAAGATCTCATGGGGATACAAAACCTGTAATGATACTGCTGGATCAAAGGGTATATGCTGTTTTATTGCCCTTTGGGCATAAATTGCTCTCCAGAATGACTGGATCAGTTCACAATTCTACCAACAATGCATTAGTATCCCAGTTTTCCCACTTCTCCAATAGTAAATATGGTTTTAAAAATTAATTGATTAATTTGTTTGATTAGTTGATTAATATAGGGGAGCACAATAGATAGGGAATCATGAATGGAACTACTAGAAAGTTTATCTCCTCAGGATTACCCTCACTTCTTTGGGAAATAAACATAGCAGCTGACTTCTAGGGATCAAACTTGCAAGCCAATTTCCAGCTGAGAGAGTAAGCCCAGAATGGGTGCTACACCCTCATGGAAATTACAGTTTATTAGGAAATATATTTTAAAAATTATACTACAAAACATAACATGAATACAAGAGCAGTGCAATATGCTTTCCAAGATCCAAAACTGAAAACCCTTACATACAAAAGGAATAAATAGTATAATTTTATACTCAGTTCAAGGGAACATAATGACCTCTCCTGCCAAATCATATTAGGTAGACAAGAATACTAGAAGAATGCTTTAAGAAAGGACAATGGAAAAATTAAGCACATTCAAAATAAGATACAATGGGTGTGGTGAGGTGACCTAAAACCTTATTATATAAGCAATGATTGAGGAAAAGAGAAGTTATACAATCATGATCTTCAAATAGCTGAAGAGCTGTCAAGAGAAAAGTGATTCAACTTGTTCTGCTTCATACACAGAACACAATTGAAGCTTGAAACCTAGGATTTCAAGCCTGAAGTATTTTGGACAAGGCTATTCTAAATAGAGGAAAGAATGAGACCTGGAAACCCCATGCCTATGTAAGGGGTGAGAAGTGGGACAACAGAACAATTCTTCTTTATTCTCCAAGGAATGATAGATAGGTAGATAGACAGGTAGATGGATAGGTAGATAGGTAGATGGATAGATAGATAGATAGATGATGGATAGAGATAGATGGATAGATAGATGGAGAGATAGATGGATAGATGATGGAGGGATAGGTAGAGATAGATGGATAGATGATGGCGAGATAGATGGATAGATGATGGAGAGATAGATGGATAGATGATGGAGGGATAGAGATAGATGGATAGATGATGGAGAAATAGATAGAGATAGATGGATAGATGATGGAGAAATAGAAATAGATGATGGATAGATAGAGATAGATGGATAGATAGAGATAGATGATGGAGAGATAGATAGAGATAGATAGATGATGGAGAGATAGAGATAGATGGGTAGATGATGGAGAGATAGATAGAGCTAGATGGATAGATGATGGAGAGATAGAGATAGATGGATAGATGATGGAGGGATAGAGATAGATGGATAGATGATGGATAGATAGAGATAGATGATGGATAGATAGAGATAGATGGATAGAGATAGATGATGGATGGATAGATAGAGATAGATGGATAGATAGAGATAGATGATGGAGAGATAGATAGAGATAGATGGATAGATGATGGAGAGATAGATAGAGATAGATGGATAGATAGAGATAGATGATGGAGAGATAGATAGAGATAGATGGATAGATGATGGATAGATAGAGATAGATGATGGATAGAGATAGATGGATAGATGATGGATAGAGATAGATGGATAGATGATGGATAGATAGAGATAGATGATGGATAGAGATAGATGGATAGATGATGGATAGATAGAGATAGATGATGGATAGATAGATAGAGATAGATGGATAGATGATGAATAGATAGATGATGGATAGAGATAGATGATGGATAGAGATAGATGGATAGATGATGGATAGATAGAGATAGATGATGGATAGAGATAGATGGATAGATGATGAATAGAGATAGATGGATAGATGATGGATAGATAGAGATATATGATGGATAGAGATAGATGGATAGATGATGGATAGAGATAGATGGATAGATGATGGATAGATAGAGATAGATGATGGATAGAGATAGATGGATAGATGATGGATAGATAGAGATAGATGATGGATAGATAGATAGAGATAGATGGATAGATGATGAATAGATAGATGATGGATAGAGATAGAGAGATAGATGGATAGATGGATAGACACACACACATATATGTATAAACATATATGCATATATACCTATGTATGTGTTTGTAGGTTTGTATATATGTGTCTGTATGATTCCAGACTATCTTGTGGGAGAAATTTGTGAGGAAAGGGGAAAAAATACTTTCAGAAGAGAAGCTGGCACCTCAACGTGCCCGTGATTTCCCTGGCGACTTTGGGAAATTTTCCATTGGGTAAGATAGGGCCTTTCTCTTGGTTGGGCTGGGATTTCTCACTCTCATAGTATTCCTGTATTTTCCCATACATTCTAGTATGTATAAGAGCTCTGATTCCTTTTTTAGGTTTACTTGGATCCCTGGGTTTACGTGCTGTCTCACCCATTAGACTGAGCTCCTCGAGAGCAGGGGCAGGTTGTTTTTTCTTCATTTGTTCCCTCGGCGCTGCCTAGTACCTGGTAGGTGTTTATAAACGCTTGCTGCTGGATGGAATTGTGATCTTTTGTGTGACCAGCGTTTCGTGAAAGGGGGTAGGTATAAATGGGCTCCCCCTATTAACCAGGTGACATCAATCAGCTTTTAAAAAGCACGTTCATTGAAAACATCAATAGCTAATGATGGTTAGCATGTATATATCGGTAAGGTTTGCAAAGTGCTTGCAAATGTTACATTTTATCCCGATGACAGCGCTGGGAAATAGCCGTGACCATCACCTCACCTTTGCAGATGAGGAAACTGAGTCACGGGAGGCTGTGGCCGTCCCGGGGTCCTACAACTAGTGAACTTGAAGCGTCCCCACGTGAGAAGACAGCGGCTAGGGAAAATGTCTTGACCTTATACCTCTAGCCCAGAAATGGGTGAGCGTGTGGATCTACCTCAGGTCCCTTTTCTGAGCCCCCTTGCTCTGCCCTTCCAGGCAGGACCCGCCCGGAGGGGGCGACGGTCGCACAGCCCACGCGAGGCTGCGCAGAAGTTATGAGACTTTTGTCGCTACAGGTGTTCGAGCAGAGAGCGCTCTCGATAGGGGCTCGTGAGGGAGGCTCAGGATCTCACGGCAGCTCCGGCACCTGCTCGCTCATTCGCTCCTCCTGCGGAGGAAGGGGAGACGGAAAATCACGGGGGAAGGATGAAGGGGCGGGGCTTGGTGGGAGAGGTGGGGGGAGGTTGCTCGCTGCACGGGACGGGGACGCGCCCGTAGTGGTGCGTGCCGTGACGTCACCGCGCCTATGGCGCGGAAAGGGGGCGGAGCCGAGCCTGCAGATGTTTGAGGGTCGCCGGCGGCTGGGTCTCGGATCCGAGAGCAGCGGGTCCGCCCGGGACGGAGTGGATCACGGCAGAGGAGCCCCCGGGGGCGTGGTAGGTCCGCCCAGGTTTGGAGCCAGCGCCATCGCAACGCTCCCTCTTCGCTTCCTCTACACAGAGGCCCCTCCTCCCTCCATCCCCGGCCATGGAATTCCCGGACCTGGGAGCTCACTGCTCGGAACCGACCTGTCAGCGCCTGGGTGAGGGGCGGGGCCTAGAAGCGGTTCGATTGGGGGCGGGGCCTAGAAGCGGTTCGATTGGGGGCGGGGCCAGATAGGCGGGGTCTGGACTGGAAGGCAGGTTTTACACCCCTGCCTGGGGCTGTGTGTGGCTGGGGTCTGCCGAGGGCTGGGACCGGTACGGACTTCCGGGATTGAGGAGTGGGAGGAGCCTAGAGGAAGCGTGGTGGCTAAAGAAATTAAATAAGTCCCAAAGCGCTGCTGTAATGCGTTATGTATGTATGTGTGTGTGTGTGCACATGTATGTATATTGTATGGGCATTTATATGTGTGTACATGTGTATGCATGCACACCGTAAGGTGTACGTCCTGTTGTGGGTGTAGACGTACATGTACACATAAACACGTATAAAATGCAGCTGGAGACGGACAGGGAGTGAATCCGGGGCGGGGACTGGGGGAGTGCAGTGACGGCCGAGAAAAGGGCAAGGCTGAGCTTAGGGCGGGGGGAACGACATGAATGAGGCGTGATTTAGCATCAGGCTCCTCAGAGACGGCTAAGTAAGCGTCCTTCCCTCCTGGCAGATTTCCTGCCTCTCAAGTGTGACGCCTGTTCTGGCATATTCTGCGCGGACCACGTGGCTTATGACCAGCATCACTGTGGCTCTGCCTACCAAAAGGTGAGCGTGGGGCGTGGTTGGGACTCCTGTCTCTTTTGGGGCGTGGTTGGGACTTCTGTCTCTTTTGGGGCGTGAGGGAGGAGCATTGGAGAAACCCGGACCGTATGGACGCTGATTGTGTGTCCTTCATCTCACTCCTCCCTTGGCTCTTTATCTCTGTGATCTATGGCTGAGGGCTCCTCTTTATCTTCCCTCACCCTCAATAAATAAGAGGCTTTTCCTCCATATACTTTGACCCTTGATAATTTCCTCCGGTCTCTTGCCTTCAGGCATTATTTGTATGAGAATGATTTCCCTATCTTCCATGTCCTGCTGGATGCCTTCTCATTTTTCTCCGAGTCATCCAAGCTTGATCCATTTTCTTTGCCTCTTCCCTCTTTCTAATCCCTCCCATTTTTTCAGTCTACTAGCACTTTCAATTCTTCTTCTAAAATATCTCTCAGTTATCTACTGCTTTCCCTTATTACTTCCACTTGTCCAGAACCTCCTTGCTATTCAACTAGCCTAATTGGTCATTGCCTCCATTTTCTCCTCCCTCTATTGCCCTTATACCAGGTAAGTCTTTCTAAAATGTATCACTAGTCATGCATTTCTCATTGATCAATCAGTTTTCTGATTCTCTGATACTCAAAAGCCTGACATTCATAGTCCTCTGTGATAGTCTCTCTAAAATGTAACGTTCTCTGTTGAGGTTTTCTCTGGAGGCAGCCTTGGTTTCAGTTCAGTAATCACCACAAGTGCAGCCAGGGATTGGTCCAAATCCTTTATTGTCTCTTTCCAAGTCTTGCACTTTCCTGGGGCCCGGTTAGCTTTCTTAGAGACCCATCTCTCTTCTTGGTTCTGAGAGTTTAAGCTCCTGCCACCAGTCCTTTGTCTTCTCTGCCTCTCCCAGCTTCTTGAGGTCCTCCTAAATGTGTCTTGGTTTCTGTGAGGGAGGCAGGAGGACCGCCACCACAGTCTCTGTCTTCCAGTTCTGATTCTGGTTCAGTTTGTCCGAGTTTATATGCTCTCTTATCACAGGTGTGAATCTTGTGAAACTATATTACTTAACTAGAGAACTGTTAAGCACCACACTAAATAACTCTTGTCTCTTTCAATTCCACTGACTTAGCACCTTGTAAGAATCCTTTGTTTCAAGTTCAAGAGTTGTGGCCCTTAACAGTCCTCCAACCTACTTTTCTAGTCTTCACTCTTAGAACTTCTCTGATCTATCCTGGATGTTGCCACTTATGGATTAGATTGCGGCTGCCCCTTCCTCCCCAAATTGTTTAAATCTTGCCTATTCTTCAATACCCAGATAAAATGTCACTTCCTACATGAAGATTTGATATCTTCAGCTAGATATGTCTTTTCTCTAAATCCTTATAGATCTCTTTATATATCTTTTATAGCATTGCTCAAATTTGTCTTGCGTTGTGCCGATTTGTATTTATGACTCATCATTCGTGTCATATATTGCATTTATACAGTGCCTTACGTGTTTTCAAAGAGGCTTAGGGAGATGCTCATGTGACCTTGGGAAATAGGTGCCATTATCATCCCTATTTTATAGGTTGAGGAAACTGAGGCAGCCAGAACTTAATTGACTTGCACAAGGTCACATTGCTTAATACCTGAAGCCGAATTTGAACTGAGGACTTTATGACTCCAGGTTTAGTTCTCTACCCACTGTGTCACCCAGTCATCCGTCATATTTCTCTAGGATACACACTGCTGGGTCTCACCTAGTATGGTTTGTCATACACAGTAGGAGCCTTGCTACATACACACTGAATGTATCTCCTTACTTTATCTAAGCTTGAGGCTATGTCAGGGCTGTTATTGGAGGAGGGGAAAAGGGTTCCCAGAGTCCACAGTTCACGTCCTGGGGCTCTCCTAGACTGTCTTTACTGCCAGAAGCAGATCGGATAAACAGTGCCTTTCCTTCTGTCCTTCCTGGCTGTAGGATGTTCAGGTGCCTGTGTGCCCACTGTGCAATGTACCAGTGCCTGTGGCAAGAGGGGAATCCCCCGATCGTGCCGTGGGGGAGCACATCGACAGGGACTGCCGATCCGACCCAGCCCAACGCAAACGTAAGGTGAGGTTCGCCTGTGCTTTGCTTTATCCTATCTGCCTCTGGCAGTAAAGACTCTGTGCGGGAAGGCTGGCTTTTTAGGCAACCACAGACAGGAGTGGATGAGTGTAAAGTGTCTTCCGTCTCCCCGTAGATCTTCACCAATAAGTGTACCCGCCCCGGCTGCCGGCAACGGGAAATGATGGAGTTGACTTGTGAACGATGCAGCCGAAACTTCTGTCTCAAGCACAGGCACCCGCTAGACCACGAATGCCCTGGGCACAGACTGCCTTCCAGCCAGCCCGGGTAACTCGAGGAGCGCTTTCCTCAGGGACCCTCCCTCCCCCAAGCTTCAGGCACTCCCCAACTGCCCCATACTCCGTAGTGGCTCCCTAGAACAACAGCTTCCTCCCCCTTCCCCCCCCCCCCCACTTCCAGTGGAGCACTTCTCTTGGGTTGCTCCTTGGAGGAGAGGTAGCTGGGAAGGTGACTGGTTCCTGGGGTATATGTAGAAGGTATCTCTCCCCTGCAGACACGCTGCTATCTCCAGAGCCCAGGGCTTAGGTTCTAGCACCCCCCCTGAGCCTGGCCCAGGGCTGGCTAGAACCTCGCCCCCCTCTCACAGCAGGTATGTATGTCTCCGCTCGTCCCCACCTTGTTTCTCACCTGTGCTCCCATCCCCGTGCTATGTTTTTCTCCTCTCTCCTAGAGCTGCTGAGTCACCGACTCACGCCTTACAGAATGGCCTGGTGAGTTGAGATAGGAACCCAGGAAGGGGAAGTGAATGGGTGGCGAGTGAGAGCGGGATGAGTGACTTGTCTTTCTCGGCAGAGCGAGGATGAAGCCCTGCAGCAGGCGCTGATCCTGTCTCTGACTGAAGGCAAGCCTGTGGCTCCCAGGTACCTGCTCTGAGAACTGGGGAGGCATGGGGGGGAGGGGGAGGCGCTGAGTGGGGGGCTGAAGGGGCTAAGGATCCTGTCTCAAGCTGACCTTCGACTCTCAGGACTCAAGAGGAAGAAGACTTAGCCCTGGCCCAAGCACTGTCAGCCAGTGAGGAAGAGTACCGAAAGCAGCAGGTATGGGGTTAACAGAGAGGGGAGGGGTCTCTGTGCAGGCTCTACCCTGGGGCTGCCCTAACTCTGCCCATTCCCTCTCTCTCTCCCCTTTCCCTGCTCCAGGCCCAAAGCCGAAGCCCGAAACCCTCCAACTGCAGCCTTTGTTAGGCCCGGGAGTGGGGAGGGTGGCTCAGCTTAGAGGGGCTATGGCCCTCACACTTCCAGGATCCCCTGGAAGAGGCTAGAAGCTCAAAGCAAGAATGACGGCGGGAATCCAGGAAGACCACACCAGGAGTGCCTGAGCTGAGGCCGGAAGCCCTACTGTTTACGCATGTTTGAAGGGGGAAGGTGGAGTTTGGCTTGGAGAGAAGCAGCCAGCCTCTCCCCCGTCCCCTCTTTCCTTCTGTGTCCCCCATGGAGAGGTTTTCCTGGAGCTGTGGCCTCTGTCCCTTGAGCCGGTGAGCAGGCAGGTTGGACTTGGAAAGGAATAAAGCATCTTACCAAACAGTGGTACCCTTCTTACGACTATCTTTCTCAAGCTCGCTCTCTATAAAGGCAGAACGGAGCTCAGGTTTCACTCCACACTTTATTTCTGAGGTCTCATTTTCCCTGAAGGGGGAGGTATGGCCTTCCCACAAATGTACCCCAGGAACAGGGTGAAGTGGGGTGAGAAGCCGAATGTCACGATCACGGGATTCCCATGAGCCGGTACCGACGAGGATGCTCCCTGCAGCCTCCGTTACGGCTTTGGGGGCTGAGGACTCCCTTTTGGCGCCTGGCCCTTCGCATCTGCAGCTTCCTCATCCTGGCCCTGTTGCTGTAGTTGCCACATGTCAGCATATACTCCTCCTCGGGCCAGCAGTGCCTCATGCCTAGGTGGGACAGGGAAAGAATGAAGGTCAGGACTGAGCAGTAGTAACTACCTTGCTCCCTGGACCCTTCCCTTTTCCTGAACCCCCGAGAATGATACTAGGAAGGCGCTTCCACACTCGGCGCGTTCGCTGGTCCTGCTGCACTTCTTTTCTTTGTTATAAGAGACAGCCTCTGCAAAACAAGAACCAACAGAAACTGCGCCCTTTACCTTCCTCTCTCTACAATGCAGCCGTCCTTGAGCACGAGAATCTGGTCAGCGTTGACCACTGTTGATAACCTGGGGAGTCAGAGAGACCAGTGGGCACAGCCTCCTCTCCTGGGGAGTGCCCCCTGCCCCCCGCCGCCCAGTCCCATACCTGTGGGCCACCACAATGGTGGTGCGAAGGGCACAGACTTTGCTGAGGGAAGCCTGGATGGCCCTCTCAGTGGACGTGTCCAGTGCCGAGGTTGCCTACAAACAAGAAGCCGGAATACTGACCTCTGCCAGACGGGTGTTAGGGAAGCGGCCCAAGGGGCCGGGGCTGGGCTGCGAAGGTGCAGCTGCCCGGGCCCAGGGAGTCTCACCTCATCCAGAAGAATGATGTCCGGAGCCTTGAGGATGGTGCGGGCGATGGCCACCCGCTGCTTCTCCCCTCCGCTCAGCTTCAGCCCGCGCTCGCCCACCTGGGTCTCATAGCCTGGGGACACCCCCCAGCCCAGAACACAGCACTTGGGAAGCCCTTCGTGCATGGAGTGAGTCCCCATCCCGCCTGTTCCTCCTCGGCTCACCTCCCCCCTCCCCCTGACGTTGTCTTTCGTTCTCTCTATATCTATCTTGTATCTATCTGGACATTTACACATCGTCTTCCCCAGCACGATGTGCGCCCCTTATCCACTAGCACATGTGTGCCAAGGGCAGCCAGTGATAGAACATAGGGGGGCTGGCCCAAGGTCAGGGAGATCAATCTTCATGAGTTTGAATTGCTTCTCCCCCTCTGCCTCAGTTTCCTCCTCTGTAAAATGGCTGGGGAAAGAAACGGCCAAGGGTCGGACACAAGTGAACGACAAAATGTGCCCAGCGCTGTGCTCGCTCACGTGACCCTCCCGCAGCCCTGTGCAGCTTTACAGGCGAGGAGCCTGCGGGCGACGGGGGCACGAGGAGCCCGGGCCCCTCCACTCTAGCCGGTGCTCCCTGCACCCTGCCACCTACACCCAGCACTACGTGCCAGGAACTGGCTGAGACGCGCGCAGACTGACAGCGCGGCGGAGGGCTGGGCGCAGCCAGCTGTGGGGAGGGCCTCCCACCTTCGGGGAAAGCCAGGATGGCGTCGTGGATGCCGGCAGCCTGGGCGGCAGCTTCCACCTCGGCCTCTGAGGCCGTGACGCGGCCGTATCGGATGTTGTTGGCGATGGTGTCGTTGAAGAGGACGGTGTCCTGGGGCACGACTCCAATGTGGGAGCGCAGCGAAGTCTGGGTCACCTGGAGCCGAGAGAGCGGCAATAGCTCTGAGCGCCGCCTGGGAACCCGGCCCGGGAGGTGACCTCTGCCCCTGGCGCGGACCCCTCCCTGGCTCTCACCTGTGAGATGTCCTGCCCATCTATGCGGATGTGCCCGGAGCTGATGTCGTAGAAGCGGAAGAGCAAGCGCAGGACGGTGCTCTTCCCCGCCCCGGAGGGCCCCACCTGCCACGGGAGAAGCGGTGGAAGGCGCTGAGCCCGAGAGCTGGCCAGCCCGTGGCCCCCCTGCCCCCTGGGGAGGGGCTCCGGCACCAGTAGGTGGGGGAGGAGCCCGAGAGGGGCACGGGGCACGTCTGCTCACCAAGGCCAGCGTCTGCCCGGGCATCACGGCGAAGGAGATGTCCTGCAGGGTCTCCCGCCTGGGAGGACAGAGATGGTTAGCGAGGGGGCCGAGACCTTCTCACTTCATCCTGCCCTCT
Organism: Antechinus flavipes; assembly: GCF_016432865.1. Classification (NCBI taxonomy): domain Eukaryota; kingdom Metazoa; phylum Chordata; class Mammalia; order Dasyuromorphia; family Dasyuridae; genus Antechinus; species Antechinus flavipes. Next base: position 63,932,683 of record NC_067400.1, on the reverse strand, counting down.
CTCCCTTAAAGAGAGAAGAGAGGGGCAGAAAACGCCCGTGAGGAGAGCAGCGGAGAGACGTGCTGGGGATGGGGGAAGGGTCCGCGGGGGAGGCCCTTACCCCTCGGTGTAGCTGAAGTGCACGTTCTCAAACTCGATGTATCCTCTCTGGAACTGCAAGGCTGGGGCCCCCGGGGCGTCCTTCACCTACAAACACCACGGCACGGCTGCGGCCACGGGATCCTGCGCGGTGCCGCGTTCCCCCCTCCCCTCCTCTACTCACGTCGGCTTCTTCTTTCAGCAAGTCAAACATGTTCTCCATGTCAATGAAGTTGGTCTGGATCATCCTGGGGAGGGAGGGCGAGGTGTCGGGACAGGACAGAGAGAGCAGGGACAGGGGGGTTGGGGGGGGGGGGGGGGGGGGGGGGGGGCGGCCGCGCTACCTGTAGTAGGTGCCAAACCAGTTGAGGGGCATGTAGAGCTGGATGATGTAGGTGCCGAACAGCACGAAATCTCCGACCTTCGCACGACAGGGAGAAGGTGTCAGCGCGGGGAGGGCTCCGGAAGGCCGCTCCCCCCGGTGCCCTTCTGTCCGTCCCTTCGGCCCCCTCCCACCTTCCTCGGCGCCTCACCTGGAGCTGCTGCTCACTGACAAAGTAGGCACAGAGCAGAGAGCCGGCCAGAAGCCCGAGCCCGATCACCAGATTCTGTGTCTGGTTCAGCAGAGTCAGCGAGGCGTTGGACTTCCACTCCAGGCCCTGCGGGACGGCGATCGGAGGGGAGGCGCGTCACGGGCCGAGGCGACCTGGCCCCAGAAGGCCCGCCGCCCCCCCGCTGGCCCCGGGAGCCCCACCTGGTACTTGATGATGGCTTCCTTGTATCGCTCGGCTTCGTAACTCTCGGCGTTGTAGTATTTCACCTGGAAGGTCAGAGCCGACTTAGCCCCAGGGCCGAAGCGCCAGCCCCGCTGCGCTGCCCAGAGCCCCCCACCAGCCCAGAGGCAGGACGGTAGGAGACGGCAGTCGCCGATCTAGTCCGACTCCCTGGCTTCGCAGACAGAGAGCCCCGAGCCCGGAGCCGTCGCTCGTCTGCGGCCACGGAGGCGCGAGCAGGACCCGGGGCCGCCTCTCTCCGGACCTCCTCCCCTTGGCCTTCGGGCGCCCGATCCTGAGCTACCCCGTTACCGTCTCGAAGTTGAGCAGAGAGTCCACTGCTCGAGCCCGGGTTGCGTTCTCCTGTGTGTTCATATCACGGCGAAACTTGGCTCTCCACTCAGTGACTAAAATCGTCAAGGCTGGAGGGTGGTAGGAGCAGTTGGGGGAGGGGAGAAGACACAGCAGTTTCCCCAACAGTTCGGGCCAGGATCAACCAAGTACAAACCTAGAGGGAGCAGATGCTCCAGAGAAGGCACTCTCCAGACACGCTGGGGCGCCTCCTTCTCTGCCCCCCACCCCCCGCAGTCTCGCGGTGACTGAGCACGCTTTCCTATTTTCCGAATGATTTTGTGAGGGAACAAACGACCCTGGGCCCGCCCCAGACCGGCAGCAGAAAGTGCTCGTTCTCTCCCTCCTCACGCGGCTCAGCCGGCCGTCACCAGGCTCCCAGGGACTGTCGCCGCTGGTGAGCAGCGAGAGCCCACGGGAGACACCGGCCCCCTCCCCGGCTGAGCCCGAGTCGGGGAATCGGCACTCACTGAGGTAGAGGCTCATGCAGACGAAGATGATGAGGCCGAACCAGGCGTTGAAGAACATGCTGAAGTAGATGATGCCGATGATGATGTCGGCCAAGGTGGGCAAGATGTTAAAGATCAGGTAGCTGCCAAGCGAGCACAGAGAGACGGAGGATGGAGGGAGGGGAGGGAGGCGGCGCTGCTGCCGGGACCCTCTCCCGCGCTTCCTCCCGCGGTCCTGCGAGGTACCTGAGCAGCCCGGTCACACTGGATGTGCCTCGGTCAACAATGCGGAGAACTTCTCCCGTGCGTCTCCCCAGGTGCCAGCGCAGGTCCAGCCCGTGCAAATGGGTGAAGAGACGCAGCTCCACTTGCCGCGCTGTGAACTGCTGGACCCGGATCCATAAGAAGGTTCGCAGGTTGCTCACAAATCCTGGGCAAGGGACAAGCACGTGAGGAGGGACGGCTTGAAGCCGGGAAGCAGGCTATGTTTATCATATGAAAAAAACAAAACTGAGTTGAGGGAAGGGGAACCGTCCCCTGGAAGGCTGTTTGTGGCCCCCGAAATTGGGAGTGGGTTAAAAAAATAGCTGTGTACCGGTGCTTCCAGTGCCTCCCCCTTGCAAGAACTTGAGTAGAACGTAAGTGCAGATGATCCAGGCCAGAGAGTTCCAAGGGGCCCTTGCGGTTAGTGCATTCACTGTGGGAAAACAAGAGTTGGAACCAGTTTGTAGCCACTTTCTGGGGAAGCCATTCCTGCCTCCCCTTACCCTGGTGCCCCAAAGGCTGCCAGTTAACACCCGCAGCTTGTGTGGGTATCACAAGGGCCTGCCATCTAATGCAGGACCAGGACTCCATTCCTAACCTACGTTCTAGACACAATGGACACAGCCGGTGCCGCCTCGTCCAACTGCCTTCGCCCGTGCTGCTGTTTTCAACCCCCTCTCCGCCTTGACTGTGATCACCCTTCAAGACCCGATTCAAACTCTCCCCCCTCCATCCCCCCCTTCCCCAAAGCCTTCGTGGGTCTCCAGGGCTAGAGCTGATCTCTCCCTCTCCTGAATGCCCCCACTCCCATTTGCATGTCTCTTCCAGAACCTGCTAGTTTAGTTATGAGTTGGGCAAAGGGTGGGGAAGCATTTGGTGCGGGTCACAGGAAAGGAACAGACCGACAATGTACTCTTAAACACCCCGGGTGTGCCAGGGGCAGGGGGGAACAGACTTGTGAGAGAGATAGAGAGCTGCCACAGATAAGGGGGGTGGGTGCGGGGCCCTCACCGATGTCCCGATAACAGATGGGCACCAGCACGTTCAGACCTCGCTCTAGGCCCATGAGGGCCAAGCACACCAGCACAACCAGCTGAAGGGCCGGGCTTCCCCGGGGCCATAGGTGGTTGCTCAGCAGCCGCAACTTGTGTCCAAGATCTCTCCACGTGGACGTGTGTCTGGAGGCGCCGGGAGGCTGTGGAGGCTGTGGGGGGAGGGGGGGAGAAGGCGGGAGTTAGGGGCAGGCTGGGGGTGGGGAGGGGAGACTATCCATAAGCCCAGCCTCGGGGGCAAATGCAAAGTTCCATGGGCATGGTCTGAGCTAGGGATCTAGCGGGGTTCTTTCTTCCGTTTTTCCCACCCGTGATCCCTTTCCACCAGGGACATTTTTAGGGGACCCACTTTCTGAAGACAAACCACAATTTCGCGATCCCCACTTTCAGTTACAGGGGCTATGAGGCACCTGGCTGCTCTCCAGGTCACCACCATCTCCATTGACCTGCAGGGCATAGGTTTGGGGCCTAAATCCAGGGGCGCAGAGCCCCAGGCCCAGGAGCCCCGCATAGACCACGTAGCGCAGCACCCACAAGCCGAACTGCACCTGCCGGGAGACAAGCGTGACTCAGCAGCCGTGACTCAGCAGCCACCCCCTTCCCATCAGGCCCGCGCCCTGCCCCCAACCTGCTGGTCCAGGCCCCGCCGGGACCACCACCAGAGCGGGCTGTTCCAGGACACGAGGGCCAAGTTCTCGGCTGCCAGCGCCGCGGCCCACAGGAGGAGAAGCCCGGCACTGTATCCGTGCCGGCGGGCCGGCGCCCGCTCCAGCAGCTGCAGCGCCAGCGCACAGGCCCCGGCGGCGGCCCCGAGCAGGGCCCAGAGCAGCGCGTAACCCGGGATGGGGGCATCGGCGGCGGCCGCAGCACGGGCAACGAGAGCCGCCACGGGCAGCAGCGGCTGCAGGCCGCCCAGTAGCAGCTGCAGGCAGGTCAGGAGGCCCCGCGCAGCCTGACCCGGACTCGTGGCTGGCCGGGCGCGCGGCGCGCACACCCTCCGCAGCCGCAGTGCCAGGGCCAGAGCCCCCAGCGCCAACAGCGCTGCGGGCGCGGCCGTGAAGAAGAAGCAGGGGCTCAGGCCGCCGCTCGTCCAGCGCGGGGTCGGCGGCCCCTCGGCCCCGCAGTAGCTGTCCAGCCTCAGCATGGCCGGGTAGGTCAGCGGCGACGCATGCGCCGGGGTCTCCGGGACTCGGGTCCCTCTGAAGCACGTTCCCACTCCACCCTAGCCTCCCGGCCACCCAGTTTGTCACTCCGCCCCCAGGTTCCGTTAGAGACGTTCCATTGGCCAATTCTGCCCGAGGGGCGGAGGCCACGCTGCACGCGGAGGTAACAAAATAACAAGGACGACCCTGCATCACGTGACGGAGTTAGCCGAGAGGTAAGGGGTCCCGCAAATAACCACGACGGCATTCTGCAGAAAACCGGAGGGTTTTCTGGTGGCTCGTCCGAGCCGGACTCCTCCAACTTTTCCCCGCCTGTGGGGGGGGGAGGGGAAAGGAGGGACGGAGTTCGGCGCTGGGCCGGGAAAAGGGGAGCGCCGCCGAGAACACCAAACAGCTAGGGAACCACAACCAAATCAAAGTCCCTCTTTTATTCAATGCCGTCCAGCTGTACACGGCCCTACAGGGCGAGCTCCGCCACTCCGGATCCAAAGCCACCACGGCAAATCGGTCGGTGGTTACCGGTGCCCGGCGTAGCGACTTTGAATCCCAGCATGCAACGCGCCAGCGAGGGCCAGAGGGGGAGCAGCGACCCCGCCCTTGCGCGCTGCAAGCCGGGAAGTGTAGTCCTGGTGGGTAATCAAAATCCTGGAGCAGAGCCAGCCCCACTTCCAAAGCAGGAGATTGCGGGAACAGGACAGGTGGCGACCAGCAGCAGGAGGACTAAGAATGGAAGGACCTAGGGGAGGATCCGAGGGGCCCAATCTATGAAAGGGGGAGGGCCAAACCCTAGGAAATCAGGAGCTCCAAAGTCCCGCTCCGGCGATTAAAAAAAAAAAACCCAAAACAAAGCAAAGCCCTCCCTCGGGGGTCTCCGGCCACATCTCGGCCAGAGGGAGCTGTGCAAAGCATAAGCCAAGCCCTAGCAGGGCAAATGGGCAAACACACAAACCCCGGGGAGCAGGGGAGCAGGCAGGGCCGAGGGGGGAAGGGGGAGGGCAGGGTGGGTCCACGGTCTTTCAGCACCTCGACTCCCACCCAAACGAGGAGGGGGAAGGGCCCAGGCCCAGCTTCCCCACTGTTGGCACGGGCACCCCAGTTGGCATGGCCCGGGCAGGGCAGGCAGTAGCAAGGGGAGGTGGCAGTGCTGCGGCCGGGATTTGGGGGCTGGTTCCTAGCACCACACTGTGAAGCTTGGGGGGGTAGGGCCAGCAGTCAGGGCCCGGCAGCCAGGACTGCGCCAATGTCCAGTGTCCCCAGGCCCTACAGCTGCCAGGACTGGCCTTCCGCTCTCTGGATCTACTTTGAGTACAGAGTTGGCACTTCCCTGGGCCCCACTCAGACAAACACAGCACAGCCAGGCAGCAAATCCCAAGGGAGCCCCGTGTCCAGCTGATCTCAGCCACATGGGGGTCGAGGATAACTTCTGCTCATCGAGGCCCTAGGGCCTTCCTCAGCCAGGGCTATACCTGCGAAGAAGAGGGAGAGCAGGTGCCTGGCTCAGAGACAGGGCTGAGGCTCTGCCCTCCTCCAAGTCATCCTGGAGCTGAAGGGATGGGGAGCTTAGGGTCACCCTGCCTGTGCCTCAGGCTTCCGGCTGGGGAGAGGGGGAGAAGCTGCTGAGGCCACTCCTTACCTTGTGGACCTGGGGTGGCAGCTCATCCTCGGAGCCCTCCTCTGGCACCGGCTCGGGATGCCGTGACGCTGACTGCCCATCCTCTGCCCACCCTCCGAGGGGGAGGCGGGAGAAGTGAGAGGGAGCCCGGGGTGCAGAGCCCGAATCTAGAGAAGAGAACCCCCATCAAGGTCCTGTGAGCAGTGGGCAGGCGGGGGGCTGTCCAGCCTAACTATGGGGTATGCTGCGCTCACGTGTGCAGAATTAGGGTGCCCATGCTCTCATGTGGGCAGGAACTACTCCATGAGTCGTCACCCCAGAATTGCAATTTTACATAAAGAGGCTGAGGCAATCATTGACTTGCTGCTCATCTCGGGATGCCCCAGTTGTCTTGTTCCCACAACCTTCTCCCTCCGTGGGCCTCGTCCTCACCGGTGATCCCCCCGTAGCGCCGCTGGAAGGCCCCCTGAAGAGCAGTGGTTTCTGGGGCTCCGGGCCGAGGAGCAGCACAAGGGTAACTGGCGGAGCGAGGGAGGCTGGGAGGGGCCCGAGAGCCCTCGGCTCCCTCTTCGGGGGCGCTCTCGCCACTTTCGTCACTCTCCCGTCGGTGCCACACGTGCCGCTCTGGTTCTGCCTGTGCTTGCTGTTTGTGCAACTGTGGGCATAGAGGGGATCAAGCAGCATGGCACTGGAGGAAATGCCCCTCCCCAACAACCCTTGTATTGCCAAGTTGGCCATTCCCCAGACTAGTGGTTTCCAGCCCCCCACATTCCCACCCGGTGCCCCGAGCCCCAGCCCACTCACCTGGTGCATGTAGAGGGCATGAAGGCTCATCTCTGTGGAAGCATATTCAGATAGCACAAGGCTCTGCAGCTGCCCCTCCCACACGCTGCTTCCAGAACTGGCTGTCCGGGCATCCACCCTGTCCCCCATAGCCCCAGAACACAGCTCTATCACCAGAGCCGGAGGAATCTGCTTCTCCAAAGCAGTGCTCTCTATTTGTTCCTTCCTCCACAGACCCAGACCAAGCCCCTCGAGTTGGCCCCTCCCCTCGCCGCCCTCCCCACCAAAGGAGAGCCCCCTCCGGAGCTCGGCCTTCCCGCTGCTCCTCACCCTGAGCCACTCAGAGTACCGGGCGCTCGGGCTGTGGGGCCCTGGCTTGGCTGCAGTGGGGAGAAAGACCGAAGGGCGGAGGCAACTTCAGCCCGGTGCCTGGAGCCCTGCAGCTCCCGGGGCAGGGGGGGACCTCGGCACGACGAACCCGCCACCACGTTCGCAATCAGGCTTAGTGGCTGCAAAGAAGAGGAGTCGTCAGAAGGCTCCAAGGAAGACAGGGTCCCCTGTTCTCCAAGGTTCTCCGCCCTGAAAGGAGGGAAGGTGGCCAAGCTCGAATCTTGCCCAACTCCAGACCTCACAGTCCCAAGGCCCCATGTCTGAAAAGGCTGGCCTGGATGGGGCCTAGTGCCACATGCACCAAGCAGGGCTTCTGTCCACCCAAACCGTCCAGGGCCCATAGGTGGACACTGCCACATTTGAGCTTTTTATTCTCAAGGCATACCTCTGACTCAGACTGTAAGGACTGGATAGAAGTGAAAAGAGCATTTTCGGGAAGGGGTCCCCCTGAGGGGACCCCAGCTGCAGCTCCATCTCGCTGAACTTGTTCCTTGAGGAAACCCAGGAAGGCCGTGCTCTCACGAGGTGGCTGCCAGCCAGGATTAGTGATGGCAAAATGCATGAGCGACAGCTCTGTCTTCCCATCCTCTGCCTGCTGGTAAACTGAGGCCTCTGTCTGGCCCCCAGACATCCACTGCAGATGGAGAAAACGGTTTATCAGAGAAGCTGTCGGTCTCTCCACACAGGGCCCCCTGTGACAGTCCTCCCCCTACTCCATGGGCAGCCAAATCAGTGGCTCTGTAACTTGCTAGGGGGAGGAGGGGGGGGTGGAACCACCAACAATGACGGAGATATTCATGGGCACTCTGGATCACCTGAGGATGACCGTGCTGCCGAACATCCATCTGAGCAAAAGAGCAAGTGTCCCCAACTCCAACAACTTCCACAGTGAAGTTTCGGAAGAAGTCGATTATTTCCAGGGCACGTGGGCGCAAGCAGAAGATTAAGATGAGGGGTGTGACAATGGGACTCAGCAGCTCTTCCACAATGAATACCTGAAGTGGAAGGGGCTGGGGATCAGGGAGATGCAGACTCCAGAGAGACCCAGGGGCGCCAGCCTTCCCCTGCGCTTCCCCCGGCTGCCATCACAGCCCTAACCTCGGCCCCACTCACTGCCTTATACTGGAAGAGCTGGGCAAACTCGTCCCGAGTCTGAGAGCGGTGGGCATTCCCCTGCCAGTGGTCAGGCATGTAGTGGATGTGGGCCAGGATCACTCGCAGCAGCTGCTCGGGGCAGAAGACCATGTGCTGATCGGGTATGAATGACCTGGAAGAGACGGCTCCTGGTGACCCCTCCCAGCCGGCCGCCTTTGCTTCCGTCTCCTCCCGCCGCCCTGCACTCCTGCTCACCTGCAGACAGTGACAGCGACCCCCAGGAGGGTGACGGTCGTGAGCACGTGCTCGACGGCCAGCACGTCCTCGTCGTAGATGGTGAGGGCGATGAGCACCGCCAGGATGGACCCGGCAAAGAAGGCGCCGTTCTTGGCCAGCAGCGTGAGCAGGGGAGAAAGGAAGCAGTTCATGTACTTGGAGGCCGGCTTGTAGCCCCGGTTGAGGCGCGACTGCAGCTCGTGCTCCAGCTCGTTGAAGTGCCGAAGGTAGCACCGGCCGTAGAGGGACCAGCAGCGGGCGCCCAGGGCCCCCGGCTCCCGTTTCAGCACCTCCGTGTAGCTGAAGAAGGCATAGAGAATCTGCCAGATCAGGATGAGGGGGCAGAGCAGGAAGTTGGCGATGCCAATCCAGAGGATGCGGGTGCTGAGGCGCTGGCCAGCTCCAGGCGCTGACCGCCGCGCTTGTACTCGGCCTTCAGGCTCCATTCGTTAAGAAACAGGGAGCCGGGTCCCCAAAACAGAATGAGCTCAAAGTTGTACTTGAGGCCGCGCGTGAAGAAGACGGCTTCTCCCAGGCCGGGCAGCCGGAAACGCAGCGGCAAGAGGGACTTGTTGACGAGCGCCACCATGTAGTTTTGGAAGCGTAAGATGCGGTGGTAGATGTCGAGCTCCGTCAGCTCCCGCTTGTGGATGCAGATCTGGTGCTCCTTCTGCGTCTGCACGATCCGCGCCTGGACCTCTTGCCAGGTGCAGTACGGAAGTGTGGACTGAAAAAGCCATGGGCCCGGAAGCTGAGCTCTTGTTCCCTGTCACCATCTTCCCATGCTCCCCTCTCCCAGTCCGTCTTACCATAGGGATACGCAGCGCCTGGAGGTAGAAGGAATGGATTTCCCAGTAGCAGCAAACATTGTAGATGAACTTGATGAGTCGGTGGATCCAGAAGACGCCAGCAATAACCAGGATGGAGATAAGGGAGCCGTTCTCTTGGATCCTGGTGGAAAAGGGGACGGGAATAGAGAGCCCTGGCCCACCTGCCTGCCTGCCCCAAAGGCCATTCTGCAGGCCTGTCACTACATCTGAGCGTCCTACATGCTACCACTCCCCAACTGATTGTATGGCAGTAGCAACATTGCCACAAGTTTTAGCCTTGATGTGCACTGACCTGCCTTAAGAAAAAAATAAGCATCATGTGCTGAAGAACAAGTTATAATTACAAGAGAAAGCACAACACTACTAACGAGGCTGACGTTTAGACTTAAATTTCTATTTCCCAGAGAAAATTTTGTCTTACACACAAAGGGGATGTGATGCTATAAGTGAAAAATTAGACCTTACCTGGCACTGCAAACCTGGGCAGGCAGGAAAGCGTCCGGCAGGGTGACTTTGACAGGATCTCTGGGGTGCAGACTGTGATTCACCATCTTGTTAGCGAAGAGGATGTCATAATCCACACAGCTAACCAGAAAGGTGGTGAAGGCCACCACAAAGAGGAACTGCCTAGGAGGAAAAAGGAGCAGGAGGGTACTTCTGTCTTCTGGTGTCAGGGCACCACCAGGGAGACGCACAGGGGAAAGTGAAAAGGACAGCCGAGAGGGAGAAGCCTCAGAAAGGAGGTGTGTGTGGCCCCAGCTCAGGGGCCAGCTCCACTACCTTTGTCAGTGGAGAAAGGGGAGCAGGAGGCTGAAACTCTTCACTCTTCAGTCTACTTACATGAGTTCAAAGATCTCCCCGATGAGCATGCAGGTAAAGCCATTCTTCTGGTGCAGGTTATAGACGTGTGGCCGTTAAGAAAGCACTTTGGGTAAGTGAGGGACCAGGATACCCGAACAGTGGGTCCCAAAACCATCACTTCCACCCACATCTCTGCCCCTTAACTCTGAGCGCCTCCCACCTTTGTTTCTCAGACACAGCCTCAATGCCACCCCACCTCCTCCTCCTCAGTCTGCTTGGAAAGTGGCTAAGTTTGGGCATTCTCCTCCCCCGTAACCCAACACAAAAGGATATCCGAGAGAAAAAGAGGTCAAGGTTTTCAATGTGATGCCAGGGTGCTGTGGAAATAAGGAAGTCAGGACCACCCTTCTCTGGCCGAGTCTCCCCAGCCACCCCACGGCCCTCTCCCCAGGAACTCACACTTGCTTCCCTCAGGGACATGCACTAGCAAGTCTTCTTCTCCAGGGGGTGAATCACTGTAGGAGGCCTCCAGCCGCTGGTACTCGGTGTCAAACTGTGCCATCACCACAGCCTACCTGCCTTGTCCACCTCAAGAAAGTAGGGAAAGAGGGGAGACTTGGGCTTCCTCACCCAGTCCGTCCTCGAGACCACCATCTACCTGCCTTGTCCATCTCAAAAGAGTGGGGAAGGGGAGTTCTTGGGCTTTATCTAGACCTTGAGACCACCACCTACCTGCCTTGTGCATCTCAAGAAAGTGGGGCAAGGGGGGACACTGGCTTCCTCACCCAGACCTTCCACAAGACTTCCAACTCTGCTCTGGGACCAGCTTCCTTTCAGCCAAGGGGCCAGCCAAGAACCTTGTTAGAAGCCATGGTTCCTAGCTTCAGTGAGGTCATTGCACAAAGTTCTGCTGAACTTTTACTGGCCCTAGACAGTGCTGACTCTTAGGTGTGGCTTCTAAGGAAAGGAGTTTCACTTTCATTTAAAGGGATTTTTCCATTCCTCTCCCAGAATCTTTCATAAGAATAAAAGAGACAATCATGACTGATGATTGGACAAGAAGGCACTTTACCAGCAACAAAGGGTTTACGTGACTCCCAGGGAACCTACCAGCTCCATGGACAGCATCGGTTCCACTCTAGTGTTTGATGCCCCGAGGTTCTGCAGCTGCAGGAGAAGGTGTTAGACAATGGGGGGTGGGAAGGGGAGGGTGGCTGGGCCCCAGGGGTGGTGGGCACTGCCTCCTGCTACCGGCATAACACAATCAAGTACTTAGACCTTCGGGGACTGGGACCACTTCTATCTACCCTAAGAAAAGCTAAAATCGGTGCAGACCCCAGGTCAGGGAGCCCCAGGCTTCCCCTGCTCCCGAGCCATATCGACTAACCGACCGTCCAGGAGCCACGGCAAAGCCCCCGAAACACGCTTCCCTTTTTGGTCCCTGGAACCAATGACTTCCCGGGCAGACCCAGGGGCGGCGGAGATGGGGCGGGCAGGGTCAACCTCAGGGTCACTGCAGCCACGGGGTCAGGTTTCCTCGGGGCCGCCACCTCCCTTCTGGCCTGGCCTTCCAAGCCCGACAAGGAGGGGCCCTTTCCCCGTGCCCGCCTTCCCCCCCTGCTCACCGCTCCCGGGCCTCGGGTCCACTTGGACTGGGACGCTGGCCGCGCGCTCCCGGACCCCCCACCTTCCGCCCCCCTTCCAAGAGCGCGCTCCCGCCCGCGCGTACCCAGATATCAAAACACCAGGAGTGCGCGTCCCCGCCCAGTTCCCCCCAGTTACCCGTCGCACGCGCGCCCCCGCTCCTCCTCCCCCACAATTTCTCCCCTCCAGCCCCGATCGTTCTGGGTTCAGGGGGCACGTACGTCCCGTCCTGTTCCGGGCCCTCCGTCGCCGGTTACCGGTCCTCGGCTCCTCCTTAAGCCCAGGCGGTGGTGAAGACGCTGGCGTCCAGGGCTCCGACTCCGGCCCCAACCCTGAGCGCTAGGCCGGGCTGATGCCACTCATTGTCTCCCGCAGCCAGCCGGACCAATGACTATAGGGGGTGGAGATGCGACAACCAATCGCTCGCTACGGGGGTGGGACATGTGGTGTATAGCGGGTGGAGATTTAGCGGAACCAATACAAGGCAACTTAGAGGGCGAGGCTAAGAGACGGCGCCGCGGTATGTCCTTCGTGGGGCCCCGTAGTGACGGACCCGAGGTGGTATTTCTGGGATCTGAGTGGGACTGAAGAGGCGTGGGTGCCGAGGGCCTCCCGCCGAGGACCTGCCCGTAAGCCGCGAGGACTCTGTGCAGTCACCGCCGGCGCCCGTCTCCCTGGTAACGGTCAGAGGGCTGGTGGTCTCAGTGGCGCCCTGGGTGCGGGAGGTGGAAGTGGAGGTGGAAGAAGCCGCCGCCGCCGCCGCCGCCATGCCGCCGGACCCAGCTCGAGCCCCGCCTCCCGCCTCAGTGTCCGTATTTGACCTCGGGCCCGGCGACCCGCTCCTGGAGGGCCTCCGCCTTGTGGATCGAGCGCAGGACGAGGCCTTGGCCCCGACCCCGGCCGGTTCAGGTAGCCGAAGGCCCGGAGGATTGGGGGGCGGGGAGTTTCCTCTCTCGGCCTCGGACACTTGTGCCCCGCCCCCTTCCGCAACCGTGTCTGGGCTCAGGGCTTTCTCCTACTGTGCTGTGGCGTCAGTACTCACGGCACCCTTTGGGTCATTGAGAGGAGCCTCCTCTTGGACGGGCCATCCCTGGGAGAAGGGAGGACATCATCTCGGGCTCCATGACTGTTTCCTTCCTCACTCTCCACCCCCCTTGGCTCCCCCCTCCCTCCCCCCACGGCATAGCACCTGAGGGTTTCTCCCTCCTCTGCAGAGTCTGAGAAGGATGCGGCTCCCAAGGGCCACCCTGAAGTGTCCGACCGGATGCTTTGCTCGACTTGTGGCCAATCCTTGCAGAGCCGCCAGGATCAGGTGCGGACGGGTCTTGAGGTGGGTCTTGAGGAATGGGGTCCTCTGTCCTTGGGGCTGAGTGTGTTTTTCCTCTCCCCCCCTCCCCTCGCGTTTCCAGAGAGAGCATTACAGGTCCGACTGGCATCGCTTCAACCTGAAGCAGCGGCTTCGAGGCCGGCCTCCCCTGGCGGCCCACGAGTTTGAAAAGCAGAGCTCTTCGGGTAAGCAGCTGGGAGGAGAGGGAGGCGGAGTCGAGCAGCAACCACGGGTGGGATGCCTGAGGGGTCCCACACTAACCCTCTGACCCCTTCCAGGAGACCTGTCCAGCATCTCAGGCTCAGAAGACTCAGACTCAGACCTAGATCAGGAGGAGCTGGAGAACATGCCGAACCCCGGAGGCCGGGAGGCCCCCCGCGTCTTCCACCCCCACCGTGTGCTTTTCTGTAACGCCCAGGGCCAGTTCCTCTCTGCCTACCGCTGCCTCCTGGGGCCTCGGCAGGCAAGTAGGGCCGTCTGGTCCTGCAGGGTCCGCAGGGCTAGCATGTGCTGGGGGGGAGGGGAAGGGGGAAGAGTCACACTAAAGGGCCTCTCCTCAGGTTATGCAGCCTCCAGTCAAGATTTCAATCTCCTTGTAGGAGCCCCCAGAGGAGGCAGAGGTGCTGTCCAAGGCCCTGCAGGCCGGGGGGCCTCAGTGCTGCGTGGTGCTCATGGCTGCAGCAGGCCACTTTGCTGGTGCTGTCTTTAGAGGGTAATGAGCAGGACCTGGGGTTGGACTGAGGGGACTCCCCAGCTAGCTTCAGCTCTCTGACCTGGAGAACCTCTCTGCTGTCTGCAGGAGGGAAGTGGTGGCACATAAAACTTTCCATCGCTACACCGTGCGGGCACGGCGAGGGACGGCCCAGGGGCTGCAGGATGCCCGCTCTGGACCCACGCGGTCTGCTGGAGCCAGCTTACGGCGCTACAACGAAGCTGCCCTCTACAAGGTGGGGTCTCGAAGACTGGAATCTCTTCTCAAAAGCTGCTTCTCCCTCAGCTCAGTTTCTTCAAATTTAAGTGCAATAGGATATATTTTTTAATTACCAATATTTTTCCTAAGGAGGAATTTGAGTGGAAATCTCTAGGGCTTCATTCCCTTTAATTTTTAACCCTTCTATGCCTTCCCTCACTCGTGATTACTGAGTCACTGTCTGGCTGGAGGACAGACGGATGGAGTAAAGTAGCCTGTAGAGCTGAGCTGCTGTCTTTTCTAGGAGGTGCGCGAGCTGCTGGCGGGGCCAGGCTGGGCAGGGCCACTGGGGGAGGCAGGGACTATACTGCTTCGAGCCCCCCGATCTGGCCGGGCTCTCTTCTTCGGGGGCCGTGGAGCACCACTGCAGCGGGGGGATCCCCGGCTCTGGGATATTCCCCTTGCTACCCGTAGACCTACCTTCCGAGAGCTTCAGCGTGTACTTCAGGTGCTGGCCATGGTGCACATTCATGGTGAGAGCTTAGCCCAGATCTTCAGACTTTTCTTCCTATTCTCTGACCCGAATTCTGGGAAAAGGGAATCATTTGGTTCCTACAGGGTTCCCCTGCCACATCTTCATGGTGAGGACCCTGGTATTCCTTCTCCTAGCTGAGCCTACTGGAGCCTACAGGTCATAGCCTCCTGTTTTGATACAGGAGAAGACCCAAGGGAAATGACCAGATTGGATTTTCCTCGGACAGACTGGAAAGCGAAAAGTGAGGAAAAAAAGACCACTAGTCAGGAGAAGAGGCCAAGTGAGGAGGAGGAAGAGGAGGTCTTTGAGTCAAGTGGTGAGTCTGTCCTCAAGAAATACAAAGTGCCTCATACACTTAAGCCTTTCCCCCTTTCCAAGTGTTTCAGCCACAAAGGCACCAGAATGTGAGTGGTTGTGTGTGTGTTGGACCCAGCCCTGGGTATATGCCTTCAGTCTACTAGCTCCTTTTTTGTGCTTTTCTGTGGAGAGAGACAGGTGTCTGCCAGAGCAGATCTGACCTCTAGGAGGGGAGGACCACAGCCAGTATCGCCGACTTCTCAGAGCAAACCTGTGTGTCAGTTATAACTAAAGACTCTGATCACAAGCTACTATATACTGACAAGACGTTACAAAAACAAAGCAAGGAGCCACGGGCTTTGCTAGTCTTCAGTCCCCTGGCTATCCCCACTGGGTAAATCTTCCTAACATAAGCTGGGAGACTTTTTCCTATGGTTAGTATGGTAGTTACCACCAGTGTTCAGCAGGTTTTTTATTTTTTAACAAGGCTTTCACTGATATAGCTCATCTACCTTTATGTATTCTTATGTATCTAAGAAGCTCACATATTCCATGAGCAAGTTCTTCTATCCTCTAACGTGACCTTCCATTTTTTTTCTTCAGGGTCTGAAAGAGGTAGTACCCCTGTGGAGCTAGAGCTGGTGGAGTTGACCCTGGGAACTCTGGATCTTCGTGAATTTGAATTAATGCCCAAGAGAAGAAGAAGAAAAAGGAAGAAGAAGAGCCAGGAGCTTGCAGCTGGGGTAGAGATGGCTTTACACTCCCCCCAAGAAAGTGTGCCCCTTCCACAGATTACCCAGGAACCCAAAGTGCCTGTGCAGCCTTCCCAGGAGGAGGCTGGAACCACGAGGCAGCAAGAGCTGTGGGACATCCTGTGGGCAGCGTGCCGAGCAGGAGACATTGGACAGCTGCAGCCCCAGCTGGATGCTCTCCCCTCCAACACGACAGTCCTCTCCCTGCTCAGTGCCCCATTGGGCTCTGGGGGTTCCACCCTCCTACATGCAGCAGCTGCAGCTGGCAGAACCATGGTAGTCCAACTACTGCTGGAGAATGGTGCTGACCCCACAGTCAGGTTCGTGAAGGAAAGCGCATTCCAAAACAATGTACGGAGCAGATCCCACTTCTGAGACTCTGGGGCCATAGCCTTTGTCTCCCCAGGTGATACTGGGAAAAATGGACACTAACCTGATTCTCTCATCCACTCCACAGGGATTCCTGTGCCCGGCCCCCATATGCAGTTGCAGCTGACAAAATGACACGCAATGAATTCCGCAAGTTCATGGAGAAAAATCCAGATGCTCACGATTACAGCAAGGCCCAAGTGAGCTGAGAGGGGGAGCCTGAGCTCGTGTGCGCAGCACTGCTTCTCCCTTAGACCCAGGGCACATCTAAGGTTCTTTCTTGAAATTTCCCAGGTCCCAGGGCCCCTGACAGCAGAGATGGAGGCACATCGAGCCGCTCGCCGGCGAGAGCACAAGGCAGCCCGGCGGCTCCGGGAGGAGCAGCGCCGCAAACAAGAGGAGTATGAGAAGCGGGAGGAGGAGGAGCAACAGAGATTCGCCGCGCTCAGCGACCGGGAGAAGGTGAGATGTTGCCTCAGCAATAGAGAGTTTGATCTTGAAGTTGCTTCCCTGCCATCAGTGTTTTGTCCTCACTGTGACTTCTTATCTCCAGAGAGCTCTGGCTGCAGAGCGCAGACTGGCCGCCCAGCTTGGGGCTTCCACCCCTCAGACTTCTAGCCTCCTCAACACGAGGTACAAAGGACAATGCTGGAGGAGGGGGATGAGGGGGGGTGAGGGGGCCAAGTTTGTGGGGAGAGGCTGCTACCTGTCAGCTCCTTGTTTTTCTTTTCTTCAGGCGCTGTTGGGGTTGTGGGGCCTCTCTCCAGGGCCTAGTCCCCTTTCACTATCTCGACTTCTCTTTCTGTTCTACACGATGCCTACAGGAGCACCGAAGGGGAGCACATTCCTGACCTTCCAACGGCCTCCCCAGGCCTATTGGAGGGAAGGGATTTCCAAGTGAATGAAGGGGTCAGGCTCCCCCAGCTCCTATTTCTACCCTTACTCATACCTCTGCTGTGGTACCAAAGAATGATGCAGAGAACCGCAAGGGGTCACAGCATAAACAGGGGCAGAAACGTGTATGGAAGGAGGAGGAAAACAGCGTCTCTGAAATTTAATGCAATAAAATTTGGTAAGAAAACACTTTTTCAGTTGTACCTTGCCAGTCTCTCTGCCAAACCAGGCATCAGGAAAAGCTACAGAATCACTCACTCCTTGGGACCTGGCTTCCCTGAAGGTGGGCGTGGGGCAGCCCTCCCCTAGAGCAGTCAGGTGGAGGTCATTATCAGTATATTTAGTGTATAGTGGCATTGAGGAGCGGTCTGTCCAAAAACTGGATTTGAGTCCTAGGAGGTGCCTGCTCCAATTCCAGCAGCTTGATGCTGTTGGAGGCACCCTTGGGCATGAGCAGGGGTCCTGGCACATAGAGTGATTGTTGTGGGCCCCGTTTTGTCCAGTAACGGCCCAGGTTAAACCCATTGATCCAGACCTGGCCCTAGTGGGGAAACGGGAAGGGTCAGTCCTATTTGTAAAGAGGCTCCCTGGGATTCCCAGATAAAGTAGAAGAATCTGTCCTCAGGGTTATTAGCTTCCCTTCACACCATACCTCCCCTCCCCCCAACTTTTCCCCAAGTACCTTGGTCCAACCTGGAAGATAAAGAAATGTATCCCAGGCAGGACCTGGGAGCTGGAAAGTTGCAGAGTAGAAGGCAGGGCCAGAGGGAGGCTTCAAATCCAACTTTTGGGTCTCAAATGCCCTATTCTCTAACTCCATAAAGGCATCAACATTCAGAGGAAAGAGCTGCCAGTTAGTGAGGATAGCATTCCCCAAGACCAAAGGCTGTATCAGGCCCTGTGTGATGGGCAAATGAAATTTGTTCCTTACCTACAAAACTCTTAGTTCAAACCCATACTACTAATCATTTCAAGCACATAAGCATCCCATTTTCTAACCCCACTTCCAACCACTTCCCTTTCCCTTTGCAAAATCTTGCTGGGGTGAGATACAGGTCTGGTTCCCCATTCAGTCAGTTATGTGATTTTCTACAAGGAGCTGGGGCAGAGTGGTTCCTAGCTTGTCCCACCTTAAAGTCACTGAAGTTGGACCCAAAGCTGATCCTCCCCATGTTCTCCAGCAGCACATCCAATGTGGATCCTGCCTGCCCTGTCAGAAATAGTGCTGCTTCTTCCTTGTCTCGTTCCATAGTGCCCTGAAACACCTGTGAACGGGTGGGGGAACGATGAGGGCAAGCTGGTATACTTCTCACTGATGCTGTTCTGCTCCATCACAGAAACCAGGAGAACTTCCCCAACTCCCTTCCATCCTGCAAGCTCCACCCTCTCAACAGACAGAGAAATAGGGAGTGGAGGGCAGGAAAGGGGAGGTGGAGACTTTGAGGGGTCTTGGAAGTGAGTACTCGCCCCATTCAGCATTACATAAGCACGGTCATGGATACTATTGTTCTGTGCCCAGAGTCGGGTAGGTTTTGTAAAGTTCTGAGGCAGCCAGGTCCGATACAGTACGAAGCCATAATCCTATTGAGAAAGAAGAGGTTAAGGTAGGCTATGAAGAAGCATGCATGCATGAGATATTTTAAGGGACTTTAGGGAGATGGAGCAGGGTTAGACAACCGGGCAGGACTGCAGGAGGGTGTAACCAGCTGGAGAAGGAGAGGTTGCCTCACCTGTTTGACAGCTTCAAACGTTAGGGGTAAGTGGGTGCGAATGGGCTCATAAGGACACAGGACATTTAGAAAGTTCAGCAAATCACCATCCTACAAAAGCAGAGAGAAATTTGGAAAGAACAGTGGGAACTAGGGAAGAGAGATAGTCCTCAAAAATGGGTGGAACCAAATGAAGTGGGATGAGGGTCTCACCAGCTTCAGGGTCACAGGTCCAAACTTCATCTTAGGGCTAGGGAGGGGCAAGGGCCCCAAGGGAAGTTCCTGGAACTAAGCCCAACATTGATTTTGTCAGGAGCCATCAGGAATAAGAAAGACACAACTAAAATGACCCACCCCTCACCCCACAGGCTCCCCTTACCACCCCCACCCCACCTACCATCCCATATTCTGAGCTCCTGGAGCTCTTCAGGAGAATATTAAGGATCCATAATATTGATAGGCACCTGGCTGATGACTTTTTGGATGGCAAGTAGTTTGGGTGTAGGGTCCCCAGCTTCGGAGATAGGTGCATCATAGTCATAACTGGTGGTGACTGGTTGGTAGATTTTCTTCCAGTCAGCCCCTAGGGGGTTAGAAGGAAAAAAAATGTAGTCCAGCAGCTATAGGAGAAGCAATCACTCTCATTTCCCACCCTCTGTTTATCCTTTAAATGTAGAATAGTCTGCATTTCCCTGTTTTTGCTTCCAGCTTGTCCTGGACTCACCATTCCAGTAGCCAAAGTTGGTGCCTCCATGGAACATGTACCTGAGGCAGGGAAGGGCATGAGAGAAACATGATTTTTTAAGTCATCAGTATTCAGAAGCTCAGCTACCATCCTGAAACCTCTCCCACATCCCACTGACATGTTCACATTTGCTCCCAATTCTAGCATGCTCTGTAGTACGCTGGTCATGGACTTCAGATCCTGTGACGAGTGATTCCCACCCCAGTAGTCGAGCCATCCTGTGTAGTACTCAGAATTTACCTGGAGAGTTAGACGAAAAGATGAGGGAGAAGGAAAGGAAAAGGGAACCAACAGCCCTCCCTCATGGGCATTGTCTTCTGACTCCCCTTCCCCGCCCCCCTCACCAGGGGCCCATTGGGCTCATATTTCCGCTGCATGGCAAAGATCTCGGTCATGTTGTCAGCTGCAGTAGGAATGAAGGGGTACAGGATGTCACAAGTCAGAATACACTTTCCCCAGACCCTACCCATACCCTCTCCTCAGATGACCTGGGCCAAAGTCCACAGTGGAATAAAGTCCCTGTAGGGTGCCACAGCTGAGCCCTTCAGGCCCATCTGTGGTAAACAGGAAGATTTCATTCCCCAGCAATGCCCGGAATAACCCGGCCAGGTGTCTCATGTAGTTAAAGTCACAAACAAAATAGCTGCCATATTCATTTTCCACCTGTCAGAGAGATGGGATAGTAAGTTTAGATTGAAAGTAAAACACACCTCCCCTACCCTCCCAGATCCCTTTGCCTCTGCACCTGGACACTGATGATATTGCCCCCATTATGGTAGAGCCACGGCTGCAGCATGGGCAGCAAGACATGGAACCAAGAGTCCACTGCAGCAAGAAAGTCTAGAAGGAAAGAAGTCTGCCTGAGCTCCATCACTACCTTTCTTCCCAGTCAGCCGTCTCCTGGAACAGAGATGGTCACAGATCCAGAGCATTCTTCATCTTGGACCAAGGTCTCTTCCATCTCTCTTACTAATGAATGTAGGAATCACTAAAAACTCCAAACCAAGCTGGCACCACCCCCACCTTACACTGAGACTGGCCCAGGAAGCCTGGAAGTTCAGCACCCTGGAGTGCTACAAGGAGGAGTTAAACCTGCCCTTGGTATCAGTATGGGCTTAAGGCTCCAACTGGGGAAAACAGGAAGGAAATGGAAGAATAGAAGAAAAGAGTGAATGAAAGGAATAGACAAAAACTCAGAGACATATATGAAGTGGGAAGGATGGCAGGCCATCAACAGTTCTTCCAGATGCCACTCAAGTTTGTTTCTTCTCAAAGACAACCAGTACATCCTGCACAAAGTCACATGGGACGGAGAAGATGGAAGGCTGATGGCCTCTGGCCAAGCATCATAAAACCTACTCCAATTAGCATGTATGTACTTAATGACTTGCATCTTTTTATATCTAGAAGTTAGAGACTCTATGTTTTGTCTTTATATCACTAATGCTAGCCTTTAAATACTCATTTGATTGGATGAAGTGAATAAAATACTACCCAAGCAGGTGCTAAAGTGCCAACATAAAGGAATACTAACTCAAGGATGTAATTATTAATCCAGAGATTCTGAGTTTCAAAGAGGAACTTTAAAGAAGGAGCATTTGTGCCACTAACTGAAGGGGTAGATTTATCTATCCTATGAACAATAAGGAACTGTTTAGAGACTTAAACTCATAAAAGCTCTAATCCCATTTATATTATTTCATTGTAGTCTCTTTTAGTTTCCCAGGAATTGCTTAATTTAGCTTTAAATCATAAAATTTTATGGTTGGAAGAGCTCTCGGGAATTACCTGGTCCAACGCCAATGGGAATCATGAAACCCTCTGTAATGTCTGAAACGAGTGATTACCCAGCTCTAGGCCTGGAGACTTCTTGGCCATGGAGATTTTCCTGAAGGCCCTGCACTCTGATTGACTACCAGCTCAGGGCAGTGCTTTTTAACCTTCTGTAGTACTTGAACATGATCTTGACTTACAAGGACACTTCCTAAGGAATTCTCCCTAGGAAGAGACCTTATATCCCACCCAGCTGAACGGTTGGTAAGAGAAACTGAAACATGTCCTGAACCACCTTGTAAAGTGGCAGGAAACATGATGGGAAGGGCCTCTCTAAAGCCAGGTCCCCAGGCCAACTTCTGGTCTTCTATATTTTTCAACTCTGACCTTCAGATCAAACTCACCTGAATCTGAAGTCCTTAGGACAATGTCAGGTTTTCGAAGCAACCAGGACGGGAGACCTCCCTAAGAAGGAAATGCAGAATGAGATACAAACGGAGTTATGAAGGGAGAGAAGGGCCAGACTTGTGCAAGTGGGAAGGGCTGGGCTGGGCCGATCAGCTTGGTCCTGGCCCTTTCCCCACTCACCATCTCCCACTCTGCACAAATGTAGGGGCCGGGCCTCAGAATCACCAACAAGTCCTCCCTGAAGGCTGCCTTCAGGAACCCCACCAGATCACGGTTGCCTTGGAAGTTGTAAACCCCTGGCTGTGGCTCATGATAGTTCCAGGGCACGTACCTGGGGGGAGACGGTTACAAGGCCCTGGAGTGGGAGGGGATCGAAGGGGCCCCCCAGCTCCCATCATTCCTTCTCCCTCCCTCGCATTGTGACACGACCCTAGAGCTTTAGGAGCCTCAGAGTCCTGTTTGTAAGCGGAATAGCGGGTTGAGTGCTCTCCAAAGCTGCGGTTCCGGGAGGCTCTCTGCCGCCCTCTGTCCCACCCCGTCCGGGCTGCAGCCCCCTGCCCGCACCCATTCTGCTCTCCGGCGTCCTGCTCAGCTCTTCCCCCTCCTCCCCCCGTCTGAGGGGGTCTCTCTTACACCTGTACAGCATTGAGGCCGCTCATGCGCATTTTATGGAGCCGGTCGGACCAAAGCTGACTGGGGACCCGGGAGTAATGCATGCTGCCTGACACGTAGCGGAACGGGACTCCATCCAACAGGAACACGCCCCGCCCCCGATCCACCACGAAGGACCGGGATGCTGCCTAGGAGACAAGCGCCCCGGGGAGTGGAGGGGAGGTCGCGCGCGCGCGCTCCCCTTCCCCTGCCCCCCGGAAGCCTCCCGGACCTCACCTGCGCCCGCAGCAGGTGGAGCAGAAGGAGGAGCCAGAGTTGCAGCCAGAAGCCCATGGCGTAGCTGAAAGTTCCGAGCTCCGCCGAAGCTCCTCCCCCTCCGGCGTCACGTGGCCCCTCTCCTGCAGAGAGACGGGGGGCGGGGCGGGATGACGACGGACTAGCTTCTGAGCGCCCCTCCCCCTACCTTCTCTTTTCCCTAAGGAAGATGTTCCTGGACCCGGAAGGGTTTTCCCACACTTCTAGGCAAACCGAAAACCGTGTATGATGGATGGATGAATGGGGGGTAAGGGAAGGCGACGGGAGGAGCTGCCTCTAGAAAGGGAGGTCTGCAAAGTCTCAGGGAGGGAGGGGGCGAGGGGTGCAGCCTCTCCTAAAGTCCTGTCCTGCTCCTTCCCACCTCCTACCTCCGACATGGAGGTGCCGCCCGCCCCTAGCGCCTGGCTAAACTTTAGCCAGCCCCCCGCCCAGACTCGAGCTTTCCGGTCTCGGGCGCACATCGCTCCTAGAGCCACGCGGTTGCTAGGATACGGGGAGACGTTGCCACGTCGCGGGAAGATGACGTCACACCACCGCTTCCTGCGCCGCTGCCGCAGCAGCGGCCGCTCGCGCTTCTGGGTCAGGTCCGTGGCAGCTCGGGCCCCTGGGGCTGGGGTCCAGGGGAGCGAGGACTCTGGGCTGAGGACGAGAAGAGGCTCCCAGGGGGAGGGGCCGGGCGCGGGTTCTGTCTCCCTCCTTCCTCGCCCCGCCTCGATCGCTCGATCAGCGGCTGCAGCCCCCGCTGACTGGAAGTGGGGAGCGGAGCGCCGGCCGCCCTCCCCGCCCAGTGCCTGGATCTTGGGGCGCCGCTGTAGGCTTGGGGCTCCTCTCCTCTTCTCCCCGTGGTGGGCTGTCCCCCGGTCCCTTCCAGTTCGGCCTCAGCCCCGGTGTCCCGGGTTCCCTTTGCAGCCTTTTGGACGGGACCCCCCGGAGCGTTCGCTCATCCCTGCCCACCTGGCTGGGCAGCCGGCGCGCCCGCCCTGAGGATGACTAAGGCACCATGGGCCACACGCTGTGTGTCTGCTCCCGAGGGACCCTCACGATCGACAACAAGAGATACCTCTTCATACAGAAGCTGGGGGAGGGGTGAGTGCCCCCGGGGCGGGCGGGGACCTGGGGAGGAGATCCCGGTCCAAGGAAACTGAGCCCCTAGGGTTCCGCGGATAGTATCTGCCGTGGAATTTGAACCCGCCGGGCCTCTGGCTGTTCCAAGTTCCATAAGCCCGAGCGCCGGGCCCCACAGGCAGGGCCAGGGTCCCATTCGCAGGAGGTCTCTGCTCCAGGGGAAAATGCGTCCCGCTGGGCATTGTATAATAGTGGTTGTGGTCTCCTTTGGCTCCAAGCGGGTTCAGCTACGTGGACCTGGTGGAAGGACTGCAGGATGGGCAGTTTTATGCCCTGAAAAGAATCCTGTGCCATGAGCAGCAGGACCAGGAAGAGGCGCAGCGAGAGGCTGACATGCACCGGCTCTTCCAGCACCCCAACATCCTCCGCCTGGAAGCCTATTGCTTGACAGACCGGGGCTCCAAGCAGGAGGCCTGGCTGCTGCTACCCTTCTTCAAGGTGAGCCTCCCCCTGCTAACCCAGAAAGTTCTCTGCCAAAGGGAAATAGATGTGAATTTGTGGAATCAGGATTTGTGTTGGGGGGGAAGGTTTTGCCCATCGGCCCTTTTGAAAAGTTATCTAGTGAATGAGTACAGGCCTTTGGACTTTCTTATTGAAATCCCTGCCCACCTTTGATGGGAGACAGGATCCTAGCTTGGTGAATGTGAGAGCCCCATCAAACGAAAAGGAACACACAGCCAGCCGTGGCTAGAGTCGGAAGCACCTTGTGTTTTACAGAGAGGTACACTATGGAGTGAAGTGGAAGGCCTGAAAGACAAAGGCAGCTTCCTGTCTGAGGAGCAAATCCTGCTGCTGCTGTTAGGCATTTGCCGGGGCCTGGAGGCCATTCATTCCAAGGGTTATGCCCACAGGTCAGTGAGAAGGTATCATATGTCTGCTGGGGAAAGGTGTGGGAGGAGGGATGAAATGGCTTACCCAGAGATAGGCACCAGACCTGTTTTCTGCTCTTAGCCAGAAGCCTGCTCAGGCTTCTTGAGTACTTGTGACCCTGGTAATCCTCAGCAGGGGGCCATAAGTCCTGCTTCCTTTCCTACAGGGACCTGAAACCAACCAATATTTTGCTGGGAGATGATGGGCAGCCAGTGTTAATGGACTTGGGTTCCATGAACCAGGCACAAATCCAAGTGGAAGGCTCCAGACAGGCACTAGCCCTGCAGGTAGAACCCTGGGAACTTTGCTTGGGGATATTGGAGATGAGATGGGGTGGAATCAGCACTGCAAGTCAGGCTACACTCCTCAGGTTCTAACAGGGAATTTTTTGAAAATGGTGGAGTTGTAGCCCTTAATGCACTCCTCCCTCTGGGAATCTTGTCTTCCAGGACTGGGCAGCCCAGCGCTGCACCATCTCGTATCGTGCCCCTGAACTCTTCTCTGTACAGAGTCACTGTGTCATTGATGAACGGACTGATGTTTGGGTGAGCTTAAAAGGAGTTGGAGGCTTCTGTCTACCTCGGAGTGACGCCTTAAGGGGAAAATGGGGCACATCTGCCTTTCTACAGCTTGGGGCCCCAGGAAATCTGTCATGTTGTTCTTTTCCTCCACTTCCTTCCTATAAACTGGTGGCAATACACAGGAAGTGGTATAGCCAGAGTCTCTGAACAGGAGTACGTAGGTCTGGAGCTCCATCCATCCTCCAGAGCCAGTAGGGAAGGGGAACCCACAAACAGTTCTGCCACTGAGTTAGCTCAGTTGCCAAGCAGACCTCTCCCTTCCCCACATTGGTGGCTCAGGCAGCTTCCTTTGCCCACATCGAGGAATGGGGGGACATAGCACTTGGTATAGACTGGGCTAGTACATAGTAGATAATTCACAAATGTTGCTGATACAGGGCCCTGGGTCCCATTTCCTAGAAATCATAGATGTGTGCTCAGTCCCTAGGTTGTGTGCTGTATGCTATGATGTTTGGGGAAGGCCCCTATGACATGGTGTTCCAGAAAGGGGACAGCGTGGCCTTGGCAGTACAGAACCAGCTCAGCATTCCCCAGAGCCCGAGGTGAGTGCAGGGAGACACGGCCCTTCTAGAAGCTTTGACCTTTCTGTGACGTGGAAGGCCCTATGCCTTAGGAGAGCGTGTGTGCTTGTATGTATGTGTGTAGCTTGCCACCTTTGTACTCCCTTAGGCATTCCCCAGAATTACGGCAGCTCTTGGCCTCCATGATGACTGTGGACCCCCAGTGCCGGCCACATACTTCTCTCCTCCTCAATCAGTTGGAAAGTTTGCAGCCCACAGCTCCAGGCCAACATACCACTCACATCTGAGAGAGCATGCAGTTTGAGAACAGAGAACTTTCTATAAGAGGGAACTACTTTTCCTCAAAGGGACTTTCACAATAGGTTTGCATCCACAATTTCAAGAATATCTAGGTGCTTCTGAGCTCCTACCCATAAAGGACCAAGAGTGGGTCCTTGAGAAGGGTTCTGGCTGATCTAGAAGTGAAGAAATGGTCACATACTGTACAATCAGGCCC
The DNA here is from genome assembly GCF_016432865.1 of Antechinus flavipes. Classification (NCBI taxonomy): domain Eukaryota; kingdom Metazoa; phylum Chordata; class Mammalia; order Dasyuromorphia; family Dasyuridae; genus Antechinus; species Antechinus flavipes. The sequence continues at coordinate 63,906,883 of NC_067400.1, read as the reverse complement.
TTGAATTGGACTGCTGTCTCACCTCATGGTCTGTGGGGTGGGAATAGCATTTTCAGAATATGTAAATACAGAAGTAAAGCTAAAACATGTCCATATATTTGTCTCTTGTTTTCTTGTGGGGGTAGAAGAAAAGGTATCAAAGTCTGTTTGTACTTTCTAGGTAGTAGATGGGAAAGGTTAGTAAACTTGGAGGGTAGGGAAGAAGTAGCTGCCTCTCTTAGGATGTAGATTGTGACACCAACCCTTTACCAAACGTGGGTTGGGACAACTCGAGGCTGTTTTAAAAAAAAAAAAAAAAGCAGACAGCCTTGGCCTTTCCCTTCCCTTCCCGAGTCTCTAGGGCGATGGCTAAGCCTGAGCGGCTTGGCCAGCAGGCCAGCAGCAAGCCACCAAACAGGTCTTGACAGCCTCAGGGTGCTGGTGGCAGCAGCCATTTTAGCCCAGGCTTTTTCCGAATGCTCCTAGCACGCATCGAGTTAATGATTAATAAGCAAGCTGTTGTGGCAGTGCCCCTTGCTGCAGGGCCTGCTGAATAAATGGGGCCCAACCTTGGCTGCTGCCTCGACTCCCTGAGGGAAGGGCACCGCGTCCCTGAATCACCAGAGAAGGCAGGGCTGGCGCCCGCTGCCCTTGTGACACATGCTTCCTCCCCCCCCCCCCCTGCCATGCTGACGCAGGGCTGGGCCCTGGGCCACCTATCAGCACAGTGGTAATTTCCCCTGGAGCCCTGGCAGGAGGCCCCCAAGAGGCGAGGCTGGATCTGGAAAGAAAGCACAGACAGAAGGGGAGAGGACCCGACTTTTAATGCCATAGCTCTAGGTCCCCGGCAAAGCAGTGGGAGAGAACAGCCGGCCATGCAGGGATGGCAGGGGCACAAAGGAGACACACACACACACACTCACACACCACCACTGATAGCACCAGTGCCCTGCCCCTCCCCCATCCGGGAAGGCTGGGCACCCCACCCAGGGACTCGGCCCTCCCTGCCCCAACTAGAGCCTCCCTATGGGAGGAAGCTAATGGTCTGGCTCAAGCTCCTGTCTTCTGGAGAGCGCAGAGGCAGCGTGAAGGCGGCAGGAGCTCGTTCACACCGAGGAGCAAAACTGGCCTTGCGGTCTCACTTTGAAGAGAGTGCGTCCTGCCAGGAGCGGGCAAAGCTGGCTGCGGTGGAGGAAGGAGCCCCCCCCCAGGACACGTCCAACTCTGTGGTCCTCTTTGGTCTGACCTCAGCGCCCTCGGGCCTTGAACGCAAGGAAACAGGGCCAGGCCCCTGCGCAGGGACAGGGATCATCCTCATCAGTCCTTACCTTCAGCCCACAGGAAAGGAAAAGGTACCAGGCAGCAGGGAGGGAAGGCGGCAGCAGGGAGGAGAGGCGGCAGCGGCAGCAGCTCACAAACGTGGCAAGAGAGCGCAGAGCATAAGGGGTGGGGGCAAGTTTAGTTTCAAAACACAGAGACTCTGTTTATTTCGAAAGGATTTTGCAACAAACAGTAAAATGGCTTCAGGTGGCCGCTCTACTCTTCCCCCTCATCCTCGTCCTCGTAGGAGTCGATGCCCACCTCCTCGTAATCTTTCTCCAGGGCTGCCATGTCCTCCCGAGCCTCGGAGAACTCTCCCTCCTCCATGCCCTCACCTACGTACCAGTGCACGAACGCCCTCTTGGCGTACATCAGGTCAAACTTGTGGTCCAGGCGAGCCCAGGCTTCGGCAATGGCGGTCGTGTTGCTCAGCATGCACACCGCCCGCTGCACCTTGGCCAGGTCCCCGCCAGGGACCACGGTGGGCGGCTGGTAGTTGATGCCAACCTTGAAGCCAGTGGGGCACCAGTCCACAAACTGGATGCTTCGCTTGGTCTTGATGGCCGCGATGGCAGCATTGACGTCTTTGGGCACCACGTCGCCACGGTACAGGAGGCAGCAGGCCATGTATTTGCCATGACGAGGGTCGCACTTCACCATCTGGTTGGCCGGCTCAAAGCAGGCGTTGGTGATCTCGGACACCGAGAGCTGCTCGTGGTAGGCCTTCTCGGCCGAGATAACAGGCGCGTAGGTGGCCAGGGGGAAGTGGATCCGGGGGTAGGGCACCAGGTTGGTCTGGAACTCCGTGAGGTCCACGTTCAGGGCGCCGTCAAAGCGCAGAGAAGCCGTGATGGAGGAGACGATCTGGCTGATGAGGCGGTTGAGGTTGGTGTAGGTGGGACGTTCGATGTCCAGGTTTCGGCGGCAGATGTCGTAGATGGCCTCGTTGTCCACCATGAAGGCACAGTCGGAGTGCTCGAGGGTGGTGTGCGTGGTCAGGATGGAGTTGTAGGGCTCCACCACGGCCGTGGAAACCTGGGGCGCCGGGTAGATGGAGAACTCCAGCTTGGACTTCTTGCCGTAGTCGACTGAGAGCCGTTCCATCAACAGGGAGGTGAAGCCGGAGCCGGTGCCGCCCCCAAAGCTATGGAATACCAGGAAGCCTTGGAGTCCCGTACACTGGTCAGACTGGAAGGCAAAGAGAGCCGTCACGGAGGGGAGTCCGGGAGGGAGAGCCGGCCGCCTCCCGAACCAACCTAACCCCAAGCCCACGACCCACCAGTTTGCGGATTCGATCCAGCACAGGGTCAATGATCTCCTTGCCAATGGTGTAGTGGCCACGAGCATAATTGTTAGCAGCGTCCTCCTTACCCGTGATCAGCTGCTCTGGGTGGAAGAGTTGTTTGTAGGGGCCATTTCGGATCTCATCTGGAAGGAAGGTGGCCGTACGATGTCAGGAGAGGAAGGGGAGGTGCCGTTTGCTAAGCACCCCTCACCCTTCCCCCAGACACTCTGCGCTTAGTTTAGCCTGTCATGAGGTAGCAACAAACTGTATTCATTGTCAAGTTCGGAATGAGATCAGAACACCTCACTTCAACAGGCCGGTGGGTCTTTCCGGCAAGGACAGGAAGGCAGGCGTAGGGTCCAAGGACCTACTTTCAGTTGTTTGTCCCAGATTGTTCCCTCACCCAGGCATCCCAAGCCCCCCCCCCAACCCCCATACCCATCTTCTTACCGATCACTGTGGGCTCCAGGTCCACAAAGACAGCCCGAGGCACATGCTTGCCAGCTCCAGTTTCACAAAAGAAGGTGGTGAAGGAGTCATCTCCTCCCCCGACAGTCTTGTCACTGGGCATTTGCCCATCAGGCTGGATACCGTGTTCCAGGCAGTACAGCTCCCAGCAGGCATTGCCCATCTGGACACCTGCCTGCCCCACATGGACTGAAATGCATTCACGCTGAGGGGCGGAAGAGGTGACAAAATGAGCCCTAAACTTGCCAGAATGTCCATCCTATCATCAGTTCTAAATCCTCCTTTAAGATGAATTATGCTTGGGAGATTCAAGACTCATAATGGATAAAGAGCTCCAAAAATACATCATGTAAGCAACACACTCAGTGCACCCTTTAAAACGATCGAAGATCGATTCTGAAATCTCCTGAGAGGAGAAAACACTCATCAAGATGTCCATGGGCTCACCAAAAATGGCTAGAGATGGCTAACTATAAGTAATGAGCAGGAACAGGAGCTAATTCTCTTATATACAAGATGTAGGAGAACAGCACAAAATCCCTACCACTTTTGGGGGGGACAATCTTGGTTAAATGACTCTTCCAGAGTCACCCAGCTAATAAGTGTCTGAGGCTGGGATTTGAACCCAGGTACTCTCTATTCACTGCACCACTTAGCTGCCCTTCCTACCACATTGTAATAGAGGACCAGAACAGCCTTTCCATCAAAAGGCTCTCAGACTTTGGAAGTCTGCATAATCACCTCTGACAGATGCTTCACTTTGATGATAAAAACATCAAATTCCAGGAGCAGCTGGAATTTCTCCCATTCATAAATTAAGGTTAGGACATTGCCCTATCAGGTTTAATATGTATCCTATTACTTTTCCCTGCTTCCCAATTTAAATCCCATCCTTTCCGGAGCAAAAAAAGAAAAAAACAGAGACTGCAGCTGCTTTTCCCACCTCCACCCCCACGCTCTCAAGCCCGAAGCACCACGTCAGCTTGTCACTGTGTACCAAGCCGGGGGAAAGCAGAGGGAAAGGTAGGGAGCTGGAAAGGAAGGAAGTGAGCAAAGCACAGAGGGGTTATAAGAATAATAGCAAATGTCGTTCAAGGTGACGGTTCTTTTTAGTGCGAGACTAAATACTGAAGAACCAGGGTGAGAAGAATTAAGGATCAGAGTCCAGGAGGGCCTCCCAACCCCCACCGCAGCATGGCAGAAGGAAGGTTACAAAATGTTCAGCAAAGGAAGTGGAACTTGTGGTGGGGCCCGAAGGCAAGTGCCCTCCATCCTCCCTCCGCATTCCCCTTCCGCAAGGGCCACTATTGCACCCCACCCCACCCTACACCGATATAATTTCCAGAGAGGTTCCAGACGGGATTGGATTACAGCACAACCCCCCCCCCCAACCTCCGGCTATAAATACCATTCGCCCTTCCCCCCCACCCCCACCAACCTGGCCTCAACCCCAACTCTCTCCATTCCCCATCCCCAGCTGTCTCTGCCCATCAGAGCGTGCGGGCCGGAGGGGGAGGGGTTAACTCTCTGCACCGTCCGAAACCCTTTCCCGCCGTGCGGTGAGCGCCTCCCAAGCATCTCTTCGCCCCCCACCCCCACCCCCCAACTACCCAACTCAGATGAGGGGTGCTGAGTCACGGAGGAGTGCTCGCGGGGCCGATATTAAAAGGAAGAAGGATGCGCGACCAGACCCCCGGGATAATCTGGCCTGCTCTCCGGCGAAGCACGTGTTCCATCCATCCCAGTGGTCCCAGATGGGGGGGCAGCGAGCCGGACTTCCCTCGCGCGGGAAGGCCAAGGTGCAGGGGGGCAGCGGAGGCCGCGTGACTACCCAGCAGAGGGGGAAGGGACGCACTTGTGCGTGGGGAAAATGGGACGGGAGAAGAGATTGGGGCCCTCTCCTCTCTATACTCCACATAAGCCCCATGCCCCCAGCCCTGATCCCCTCCTGCGTTTTCCTGAAGGTCGTAAAGCTTTCTGCTCCAGCCTGCCTAGCCTAGCCAGAACTCACCCCAACACACAAATATCACTACATCCTTACAAATACACACACATATCACATACATATGCATATATACACACATATCAAACATTTTTTTAATCTATGTGCCCAGTAGGAGGGACTGGGACCGCGGGGCTGAGGACCCGAGCTGGGGCTATGGGGGTGTCCTACGGAAAAAAAGGGAGAAGCGGAGGGTCCTAGAGGCGGGGATGGGGTTCCAGTTCGAGCCTCACTCACCATGGTAGGGGTCCGGGCTGGAATGTCTCACGTTGAGTCTGCGTGACGGATCTCGGTGAGAACTGCGCTAGCTGCAGTGCCGCACTGCTCTTGTATGACTTGGGTGGGGCCAAGCGCATCCGACACGCCCACAAAGGAGGGGACGCTTAGGCGGATGCCACGCCCACCAAACATTATGGGGAGGTCGCTGTCCCTGAGACCACACCCCGGCGGCGGTCGGCCGGTGGGGCGGTTTCACCAGCTCTCTCTCCTCCGTCCCACCCAGGGGAGGCTCCAGCCCTAGGAGTGCCCTGCAACACTCGGCCCGAACCCTTCCTTCGTTTGCTGCACAATGTCTGGGAGCACGAGCCCAGACTCTGACGCCTCTTTCTCAGAATAGAGTCGGGGTCAAGGACTCTGCCGGCTAGCATGGGGAGGAGAGCGGGGAAACTTTTCATCTTACGGAACTTCCTTTCTCAACCGTTGGGGGAGGATGGCTGCACCTGGAGCCTTTAGATCCTGTCTGATTAGGCTTTCTGATCCAGACCCGCGCTCCTGACACGTTTTCTAGAGAAAAGGTGCTCAGGTCCCGCTTTCTTTCCTTGCCATCCTTTCTTCCCAGGACAAGATTCCAGGTAGCTGCAGCGTCAATCAACTCTTGAACGTTCTTCTGGCTACGCCAACTATTAATTCCAGCAGGTACCACGATCCCCCAGAGTTTCCCAAAAGGATAGAGGTTGGCGAATCCGAGGGATTGGAGAGAGGAAGCCCCGGTGCCCGACTCTGAAAGATTGCCTGAGGTTTCTTTGCAAGAGTAATTGCGTCAATTTCCCTTTCCCTACAGGTAGACAGCAACAATTTAAGGGGCGGCTCCTTGTATATATAGGTAAGGGATGCTACGAGTTCTCAGTACGACTTCACATCCCTCACCCCCCCTCCCCACTCAAAACCATCATCACTGTCTCTTTTACCAGTGCTCTCAGTGCCCTAGGTGCTAGAGAGATCCGTCTCACCTTGAACTCAGGGGTCACTTTTGCACTCACATTTCCCGATTGGACCTTCTTATTTGGATCGTGGTAAAAGAGGTTGCTTCCACTTCTGCCAAGGAAGGGAACAAAAGTGCGGATCAATCATTTGATAAATATTTTGTGCACCACTTAAATATATATAGGTACATATATTATAGATATGTATATATAGGTACAGGTACACATAGATATGTATGTATAGATACACATATTGTAGATATGTACATATAAGTACACATACATTCTAGATATGTATATGTAAGTACATAAATATAGATATGTATATATAGGTGCATATTATAGATATGTATCTATAGGTACACATATAGATATGTATATATAGGTGCATATTATAGATATGTATGTATAGATACACATATTGTAGATATGTACATATAAGTACACATACATTCTAGATATGTATATGTAGGTACATAAATATAGATATGTATATATAATTGCATATTATAGATATGTATCTATAGGTACACATATAGATATATATATATATAGGTGCATATTATAGATATGTATATATAGATACACATATTGTAGATATGTACATATAAGTACATTACATTCTAGATATGTATATGTAGGTACATAAATATAGATATGTATATATAGGTGCATATTATAGATATGTATCTATAGGTACACATATAGATATGTATATATAGGTACACATATAGATATGTATATATAGGTACACATATTATAGATATGTATATATAGTACACATATATGATAGATATGTATATATAAGTACACATATTGTAGATATGTATATATAGGTACACATACATTATAGATATGTGTGTATATAGGTACATATATATATTATAGATATGTATATATAGGTACACATTTATATAGTAGATATGTATATATAGGTACAGAAATATAGATGTATGTATATGTAGGTACACATAGATATAAATATGTATAAATATTATAGATACGTATATATAGATACATAAATATTATATATAGGTACATATATTATAGATAGATATATGAAGGGGCAGTGGCACAGTGAACAAAGTTTGAATTGATGTACTGAGAGACCTGATTTCACTCTGACATGTGTTGATGATGTCAATGGAGAAACTTAATTTCTTAGGGTTCTCCAAACCCATCTTCAAGACTATAAAATTGCAAAGAAGTGGGTCATTTACACTGGTGGGCTCCTTACAGGAGAGCTCCCTCTTAAAATGAAATAAATTACATGTCTACTTTTAAACAATATCTTCAGCACTGTGGAGACACAAGCAAAGGGGGAAAACTCATCAACTTTCAAAGAGTTTACAATGTAGTACATTTTCAAAAAAATTTTTGCTCCCAATAATATCATTTTCCATGAGAAATTGAAGTACACTATATGATTATCAGTATAAATTATACAATTTGGGATACATTAGTAAGGAATTCAGGACATACTCTTTGGAACCATTGATCTTAGCCAGAAGGGGAAGGCATATATATGGAAAGATAAGTAATAGAACCATGGCAATATATAATCAGTAAATAATTAGTTATTCAGACAACATATATTATAGATGTTCAAAGAGTGATGACAATGTCCAAGGAAGGCTTTAAAGGAAATGGAATTTGAGTTAGGCTTTCCTTAGAGGATAAGTAGGATTCAGATAGGCAGAGAAGAGGAAGGAAAATATAAATGGGAGAGATAACATTTTTGCTCTTGGAGCCTTTGGTCTCTGTTTCATGAAGATTAGTTAAGTCATATTTATTAGCTTAATCTAATAATAGCTAGCACCTCTATAACACTTTAAGGTTTGCAAGGTACTATACTGATATTTCAGTTCTAAGAATTCTATGAAGTAGGAGCTGTTACATAAAAAATTCTCATTGTATAGTTGAGAAAACTGAGGCTGAGAGAGAGGTCAAGTAACTCGTCCTAGCTAACTAGACAGCTAAGGAGAGAGATAAATATATGATCAGGATGCATTTGTGGGATAGACCAGATTGACTAGAACCCAGTAGTTTTGTTTCTCAATGTTATGTTGTTGCCCTGCTGGATCTATTTTGCTTTTTAGAGGAATTTCTCTTTCACATTAGATAATGATCAGTCAGAACTATAAGGCCGAGTCATCAATCTATAGGATCTTAGATTTAGAGCTAGATGGGAAGTTAGAAGTCCTTCCATCTATTCCTCTCGTTTTACAAATAAGAAGGAATGTGGGACATTCAAGGAGGACTAGCATCTTTGTTTTGAGAGTTTACTTAGCTTTTTTTTCAGAATTTCTCATTCACCTTTGGTGTCCACTGTGCACTCAACTCTTACCTAAGACTCTTAAGAAAATGTAGCATGGGCAGTAGCCACACCCTGCTAACATGTCTCAGCCGATGGGCTAAACCAGGTTAAAGGAAATGGATAGGTCTCATGGCCCTTTTGAGTTTGGGGGATATTTATCCCAAGCGTGTGAATTCCCTGGAGGAATTGGACAGATGAGAAAAATGTGTTCCAGTGCCCTTGAAGTCCATGCTAAGACAACAGCTATAGGGCTCTTAGGGCTTGATTAGACAGAGAAGATACCAAAATCATCCACTGTATCCCAGTCATCTTGACTTTTGTTCTGCCACTGGACTATGATGATTCTGAGAGAGTGTGAAGCTGATGACTTTATATAGCTCTGCTTAGCTTAAATCCAATTCATACACAAGTCTAGACATCATCCATGATGTCATTGGTTCTCTATGAACAACAGCAACAAATAAGGAACTGGCTGAGAGGTTAAATGTCCTACTATTACCAAGTTTACAAAGAAAGAATTTGAATCAAGTTCTATCATAGTGCCTCTCTAATTGCAAATCTTAGTGGGGACAAAAAATAGGTACTAGAAAGCTTCTATAAAGTGACCCCCAAAATTGCCCTCTTCAAACAGGTCCCTGAGACCTACATATCCACAGTGGAAATATCTGGTATATCTTCCCAGCTTCTCCTGAGTACCTTTCATATTTTTAGTTGCCTCCTAGAATTTAAATTTGAGCACATTTAAAACAACTCATTTGTTCCGCCTTGCCAACTTCCCAATACTTACTGAAGTTTGCCTCCTTATCACTTAGGTTTGTAACCTTTGAGTCATGTGTGACTTTCCCTTTCTCTTACAACTTTTCTAATAGCCTCATTGGTCTCTCTTTTTTGGCTATCTCCTCTCCTTTACTGACTAATCTCCAATCTATCCTGAATCACTGAATGGGTTTTTCCATAAACAAACTGAGACCTATTAGCTTAAAAAGGGCAAGGTCTCCCACTGCATCCAAGGCTATCTTCAGTCATCCTGATGTATGTCTTGCTACTGGATCCAGATGGCTCTGGAGGAGAAAGTGAAGTTGGTGATTTAGCACAGCTCTCCCTCACTTAAATACAAATAATTTACAACCATTATCTCCTGGCATTATCTCCCTGATGTCATGGTCCTCTTTGAGAATGAAGGAAAAACAACAACAGTCCTGTGAATCTGACTCTCCTCTCCTATTCTCTGGAGTTTTTCATTCTATCTAGAAAGTGAAGATTTTTTGCAACCTCAATTTTCTAATGGATTATGATAGCCTCTATTTAGATATCCCCTCAACCAATGCAGTTTTCAGTCTCTGGACCTCAAGTAACTAAATGGAAGAAAGACCATTTCTATCCTTGGAACCTTTGGTCTACAGCCCTTAAAGCCTAGGCAAACCATCTTTATAACCAACTTGATAGCTAGCATTCATATAGGATTTTAAGGTTTACAAAGTTCTGTACAGGTATTTTAATCCTAATAATCCTGTCAGATACTATTACATATAAAATCTTCATTATATAGATGAGGAAGCTTAAGCTAAAAGAGATTAAGTGATCACCTGGCTAGTAAGCATCCAAGACAGGTTTTGAACTCAAATTTTCCTGAGTTTATCATAAATCAAAGTGATCCTTTGTGTCTCCTCGCTATCTACTGGGATTTGAGATGCTCTAGGAAGGGCCCTGTTGTCTCCTATTATTTCAGATATCACTATGTTGGAAATTATTCCATAAGAAATTCATTTTTGGGGGGTTCCTTTTTTCTTTCTAGGGAGTCCTACTGTGTAACTTTAATCCTTAGTTTGGACTCCCAGACAAGCTCCCGAGATGTAACTGTATCCCAGCAACATAGTGTCAGAGCTCACGTGGACTGGTTGAATCTAGAGTTCATCCTTCAAATCACCCTCTCTTTTTCATTATACCCCCACTGGTGAATCAAGCATTTATTAATTGCTATTATGTATCAAGTTCTGCACTATTGGGCATACAAAGAAAAGGCAACATTCTCTGTCCTCAAGAAACAATTGAATGGAGGAGACGGCATTCAAAGAATTATTATATGAACAAGAGATATATACAAGATAAAATAATCTCAGAAGGAAGGAAGCAAGATTGAGGAGGACTGGAAAAGTTTTTTGTAGAATGGACTTTAACTGAGACTTGAGAAGCTAAGGAAGTCAGTAGATGGAAATGAAGAGGCAGAATATTTTAGGCAAGATGGGGAATAGCCAGAGAAAAATTCTTGGAGCTGGCAAATGGAGTATCTTGTTGGTTTGAAGACTATGGGTGAGGGAAGGGGAGGAAGGGAACACAGAATAAGAGTTCCTTTTTGGAAATATCTATATTTAACCTAGGTCTCTATAGATGATACTAAAAGGGTCCTTAGCTCCTTTATAAATATTCAGGGAAAAATGAAAAACAAACACACACAGGCCATGAACAGTAGACACCATTTTTCTTTCCTCTTCAGTAGGTTTTACCTTTGTCTGCATTTCCTCAGTCCTCTAGAGGAGAATAGTATCTCCCTGTGTTTTATTCTTTTAGAAACAAAAAGAACTCCAATTAGTCCTTCTTTCACCCTGGGGGATCAGTATAGGCATTCCAAATTTATGATACTATTATGAAAGCTTAGATTCTCCCCCAAAATAAGCAACTTGGGATGGCTAGGGAAGCAACCCCTCTATCTTACCCTAATTGGTGGTATTATGAAAAAACTCGCATGTTTATGGCCTAGTTTGTATTTGTCCAGTGATCTGTATGTTCCCTAATTATTTCCTCTGCTCGTGCTTTAGACCACCCCCTTATTTCCCTATCATTTCCCTTGGACCTCTATGCCTATATATTGAAACCTCTGTAGAAATATTCCAGACTAGGAATTTCCCAGTTTCCTATTTGGTTGCCCCATGTCTCTGACCTCAGGGCTTGGAAAACAATCACATAATCCCTTTTTCTACATATGGAAATATCTGAGTAGCTTTGTACTCAGATATTATCATCAGCATCCTGGAGCTGCCCTGACCTCCAAGCTGAATGAGCTTCTTTGAAGCATGGACTTTAGAGTTCTAGACCATGGCAGAATCATGGGATCATAGATTGTTAGTTGGAAAGGAACCTAGAGGTTTATGTAGTACCTTTCATTACAGCTAAGGTCTAGAGGGATTGATTAGGTGATTTATTCAAGATGACACAAGCAGGAAATGACAATCAAGAATTGAACTCGAGTCTCCTAAGCCAATATCTAGCACTTTTCCCCATCCCCCCCATACTTCACAGCCTGAAGACCAGCGTGCACATATAGTTACCAGTGACATCTTTATTTGTGTCCATCCTCTGCCTGTTCTCAGTCCTGCTTTAGAGATATTAATCTTGGTCCCAATGTGATAGGAACATTGGTGAAATACCCTAAATTGGGGGTGTTAATCCTTTCCCAGAGTAAAAGGGGGAGTCATATTCTTCCTGTGTTCCCTCATTTCCTCCTTCTAAGCCACTCTCTGCTCATTGGTCTCAGAAAATGGGGGAGGGGGAAGGAAATGCAAAAACAAACAAAAAGAGCCTGAATATGCAATATGTTACACGTGCATAACATTGTATAACATTGTATATATACTGTATATAACAATCCTTTTTAAAGACCTAGCACAAAGTGCAAAGGGAACTCCCTTGGAGTTTACCAGTTCAGTGCCAACTAGTCTAAACCAATTAATTTATCCTCAGTGGATGAGACTTAAAGAGCTCTCCTCATTTTTGATGAGCTATTACAGGACATGTCCCAGTAAATATCTGCCAGTGATCTAAACAGGCAAATCCATTCTATTCATAGAATGGAACAATCAAGATCTAAAATAAAGAATTCTCATGACCATGTTTGCTGTGCAATACCCTTAAATCCCTCTCCTCCCCAAACATTACTATGTCCAGATGATCTTCTTTTAAAATAATGCAAGGAGAGAAGAAATGTATCTCCACTAATAGAATGAATGACCTCCTGGATATTTTTGTTATATTTTGCCTTGAGAAGAAGGATTGAGGGAAATGACCTATAATAATAACTCACATTTATATAATATTATAAAGTTTGCAAAACACTGTGCATACATGATCTAATTTGATCACTAATATCCCCATTTTGTATTTAAGAAAAACTGAGACTTGGATGTTAAATGGCCTGCCCAAAGTCACACTGGTAGTATGCTCCTAAGGCATGATATGAAGTCTTCCTGACTTCAAACAGTTCTTTATCTGTTATACCATGAGTGTCCTACAAGAGAGAAAGTGGTCAAAGTGGTACAAAGAAAGAATGGCAATGGAAGTATGCTTAAAAACCAAGCTGGCACACCAACGAAATGGCGTGTGTTTAAGTACAGTCTTTCAAAGCCTCTTTCTATGGAAAGAGGAGGCTGACTACAATGTAGATGGAAGAGTTGAGCTTCAGAAATGAATTTCACCTTTTGTATTCATAAGATTTAGAACTGGAAGTAAGTAACCACAGAAATCATTAAATCCAACTATTTCATTTGATAGTTAAGAAAACAGAGATCATCAAGTAAGTATTTTGCCCAAGTAATCATTGGGAGAGTTGCCATTTGAACCCAGGCCTTCAGGTGCCAAATCCAAAGATCCTTCCATTATGTTATGCATGAGGAAATGAACATTTCATAGAATTCTAGGATTCCTTCAATTATCCTCCATACCTGTATTTGGTGTTTACTTCCCTTTGGCTTTATTTGTTCTGAGTCATTGCAGATGTTCCATCCCAATTCCAAAACTTCATCTAGACATTTGGGGTTAGAATTTAAGGAAAGAGTTCCCTAAGAACTTTTCTGCGGTCTGTGAAGGCCTAGGGTGTGACACCAGGAAACAAGCTGGGGCAACAGAGGCTCTGTGTACCTGCCCTGTTACCATGCCCACAGTTACAGAGCCCAGGGCACCTTCTCCTCCAGCTTTCTGTTTGGGCTGTGGGCCAGCAAGCTCAAGCCATGGTAACCAAGCTGACGAGTCTGCTTCTCTGAGGTTGTTTCTAACAACACACCCCCCTGAGAGTCTAACCCAGATTATAAGAAGAGATCTCTCTGGCTGTTCTCACTCATTCAGATCAGTGTCATTCCTGAAGCATCATTTGGCATACAACATCAGAGCAAGATGGTAAGTCTAAAGAAGGGGTTTAAGTGGTGGTGACAAGTAACATAGGGTAAGGGTCAAAAAGGGGGATTGTTTGCTACTATAACAGAAATCTTCAGAATAGTGTATGTATGTGTGTGTGTGTGTGTTACTAGGGGAAGAAGCAACTGTACAATATACAATATAAGTCTCAGTAAAAGGATGAGTGTCCCAGAAACAGGAGAGACTGGCGGTAAAGAAGGAAAGGTGTTTTTCCTGAGAGGGGAGGAGTTTTAGGTGATAGGGGAGATAGTGAGGTCTGAATCATATTTGCATTCTTGGAGCTATGAATATCCAGCAGAAGAAAAAGTTCATTGGTTTCCCCCAAAAGGGTAATGGCAATTACAGGGAAAACAGAACTAGCCCAGAAAGTTGGTAGTTTTCTTTAATGATTAAAGGCCCAAATTAAGTCTAGGGAGTTGACCAAGAATCTGCTCTAAAGCTCTTTGAAATGAACTCATTTCATCCTCTTACCTGACCAGCTGTGTGTGAATTAAGACAAATCCCATTTAGAAGTGACTTCCTTTATTTTCCCAACAAATTCCAAGGGAGCTGCTCATTGGCTTCCCTTTCCCTTTGATCCTTCTGCTTTTATCTGAATGTTTCTCCCCAGTGCCTCCTTCATCCAGTTTCTCTTTAGAGTACTGGGGTGTGTGTATGTCTCGTGTGTGTGTGTGTGTGTGTGTGTGTGTGTGTGTGTGTGTTGGGGTGTGTTGAGATGTGTTGCTAGGAAGAGTAATTCCAGAACAAACAATATATATTTACATAAAAATTTGAGAGTGTATGCTAGAAGCAGGAGAAACTTGCAGTATAGAAAAAGGAGGGATTGGGGTAGTTTTTTGCTTTTTGTTTTTTAGGGAAAAGCAGATTTTAAAATGAGGCAAAGCGGTTTGGGAGTGGGACATTGGGGTCTGAACCATATGCGGGCTCATTCAGCTAAGAATACTGAGCACAAGAAGTTCAGGGGTCCCCTTCAAAAGGTAATAGCAATTATAGAGAAAACAGAAAAGTACTCAGAATATTTTTTGTAGTTTTTTTTTTATTAATGCCCTAAATCCTAAATTCTCTAGAGTCTGATACCCTATTAAGCTATTGTAAAGCACTCTGAAATGAACTCAGGTTAGTTTCTTACCTGACCATCTCTTTGTGAATTAATTCCTCTTTAGAAATTAGAAGTAGAATTACAAAGAGGAATTAGAATCCCTCTTTAGATGTGGCTTCCTTTATTTTCTCCACAGATTCTAGTGGAGCTGCCTAATTGCTTCCCTTTCCTTCTGACCCCTTTGCTTTCATCTGAATTCATTTCTTCCTCAATACCTCCTTTAGACAGTTTCTTAGGTACATAGATATATAATCATATCACACTCTTACTTGAAATTAGCTTTAAGTTACTATAAATCTATTAGTTTAATATTTAACACCCTCTACAAACTGATTCCAACCTATCTTTTCAGCCTTACTGCATCTCCCTAGGTTCAATTCATATCCATCAATGTCACAAATACCAGATAGTC
The DNA here is from genome assembly GCF_016432865.1 of Antechinus flavipes. Taxonomy (NCBI): domain Eukaryota; kingdom Metazoa; phylum Chordata; class Mammalia; order Dasyuromorphia; family Dasyuridae; genus Antechinus; species Antechinus flavipes. The sequence goes on along the minus strand of NC_067400.1, from coordinate 63,891,615 downwards.
AAAACTCCTTGGAACTCCTTTTATTGGTGTTAGGGAATAGGTCTAACTCCTCCCCTTAATGGATCAATACCAAGTAAAAGTTCGTTGCACTTACTCAGGGTCAGAGAAGCAGTATAGTGTAGTGGAAAGAGCCACTGAGAATGGAGTTGAAAGACCTGAGTTGGAATCCTAGTCCTACTATTTACTAACTTTCATTTTTTGGCAAAGCACAACCATTCCAGACTTCATTTTCCTGATATGTAAGATGAGGGAGTTGATTACTATGATATAGTAGAAAGAGTCAGAAGACCTTAGCTCAGATCCCAACCTTCTACTTTCTAACCATGTATATCTTAGCCACTGAGTGGCCCTCAGTTTCCCCATCTGTAAAATGAGTGTGTTTGATTAGATGTCCCTTAAGGTCCCTCCCAATTCCAAATCTGTGATCTTATGCTTTCTAAGGTCCTTTTCATTTCTAAATCCTGAGAAATCTGGGACTTGGGGACAGGGCAAAATTGAGAAGAAACAAAAGGGTTTAGCTAATCTAGTTACCACAGAATCACAGAATGGGGGTAGGTGGGAGGGAGTACATGAATGGGTACCTTTTTCCTTCTCTTGTTGGATCTCAAAAATCTGCTTTAGAACAAGGATTAAAAATTCAGACCTTCCTTGACCCTCAGTCTTAGGTCATATGGTGAGGAAATCAAGGGACTTTTTTTTGAAGACATATTAAATAAATACTACACTCTAGAAATATGTATGGTTAAAAGAGGAAAAAAGCCTCAGCAGTTTCACTGAGCTCTCCCTGAGGATTTCTAGCTTCCAGACCCATTCCTGCCTTTTCAACTAAATTCTCTGGCTTAAATGGGAACAAAAAAAAGTCTCTCTTTTCCACTTTTCCTCCTCATTATCTCTTGTTTCCTGCACTGTCACTTAAATCTAGCTCTCATCCTTTAAAGGATCCTCATTTCCTCTCTGGCAAGAATTAGCTGTATCTTTTTTTGCCAGACTGCAGAATTTTCTACAAGATGCTTTGTCATTAGAGTCAACACTTCCCAATCTACAATTGCCCTTCAGGGTTTCAGCCTGAAGGGCTCAAAGTTAGGTTGGGGCACCCTAGCATTTAATACCTTCTAGTCAACATCTGATCTCCTTACACTCTAATCTTACATTTCCAGCTGCATGTTCACCAGCTTCATCTGGATGCCCAATTGGCATCAAATTCAACAAGTCATCATCTTCATTTCAAAATCCTACTGTCAATATTCCTAGTTCTAATGATGACATTAGCCATTCTCCCAGTTACTTAAACTTAAATCTTGAAGTTGTCTGAGAATTTTCCTCATCCTCTCCTCTCCACCATTCCCACCTCCTCCCTTACATTCAAGATCAAGTCCTTGCCCTTCTACCTTGGCAATAAAATCCTTGGCACTCATTATTCCTCTCTATTCACACTACTGCCATTGTATTTGAGATCCATGTTATGTCTTACTCGGACTATTGTAATATCTCCCTAATTTGTCTTTCTGAATCATCATCCCTTTCTTCCCAACCAGAACTTCTTACAGTTGCCAGAATCTTAATTCATATGTCTGACCACGCTCCTCCCTTGCCCAAAGACATTTGGTGTCTCCTCATTACTCTCAGAATAAAATATTAACTCTTTTGATAATTACCTAAGACTCTCCACAATTTGACTCCCAATTTCCCTTCCAGAACTATTCCATACTATTCCTCTTTACAGTCAACTATATCCTAATCAAATTCTTCCTGTTTTCCTTCTAATCAAACCCCTTCCTGTTTATTCTCACATCCGTGTCATTTTACACAGGTTATTCTCAATGCTTGAGACACACCCCCTTTCCACGTGACATAGTGGGTAGAGTGCTAGATTAGGGATCTAAGGATCTAGCATCAGATCCTACTTCTGATAAATGACTTGAGAGAAAAGACAATGTTATTTTTTTTCTTTAATTCCCTATGCCTTGCATATAATAATCAAATATTAGATTCTTGTTAGTTGAATTATTATTTCTCATGAATTGGACACCAGAAAATTAATTATTTAGACCTTTTTCATCATCCTAGGAACTTCAGTTTTCCCTCTTAGAGTTCAATTTCCTTATCTGTAAAATTAAGGCATTGGAGTGGGCAATTTTCTACAATCCTTTCTAGTTCAAAATTGTCATAATCTATACTGAGGCACAAAAGGAAACCCTCTTCTGGAAGACCAGTTTCTCTCTTTCACAAATATTTTTTTCTTTTCTTTTCTCCTAGCGTGAGTGTATTTCAATCCATGTGGGTCAGGCTGGTGTGCAGATTGGTAATGCCTGTTGGGAGCTGTACTGCCTGGAGCATGGCATTCAACCTGATGGGCAGATGCCCAGTGACAAGACCATTGGAGGGGGTGATGACTCCTTCAATACCTTCTTCAGTGAAACTGGGGCTGGCAAGCATGTGCCTCGGGCTGTCTTTGTGGACTTGGAGCCCACAGTAATTGGTGAGTTCAGTTTGCACTTGTCCTTAGCCCTATTTACCACATCCAGCTGTTTTATTCCACTGGAGATCATAGGAGATGCAAATATTCTTTATTCTTAATTTTTCTTATTACAGCAATTAATTGGAGTCAAAACTCTGTCTTTTAGTCCCTAAGCTTCAAGGATCTATTTTAGTTCAAGATGATCCTCTATTCCCCTACTTGCACTTCAAAGTAAAGCATACTGCTCTGGATATATTATCATTGGTAAATATTTATTGATTTGAAGGACTTTAGCAATAACTATAACTAGATGAGGATACAAAGATAAGGACCTTTAAGTAGGGTGTCTTCAGCCCCCTAAGTCTCTCAGCCTACTCTATCCCTTCAACCAGACCATAAGACATGGAAAGACCAAAGTTTATGCTCATTACAGATGAGGTTCGAACTGGTACCTACCGCCAGCTTTTCCATCCAGAGCAGCTCATCACAGGCAAGGAAGATGCTGCCAACAATTATGCACGAGGCCACTACACTATCGGGAAAGAACTTATTGATTTGGTACTAGATCGAATCCGAAAGCTGGTAAGGATTGCCTATTCAAAGAAGAAGGGATCATAGGGGCATTGGGGCAGCTAGGTCCTTTCCTGTTGTAGTGAGGAAGAAGTCAGACCAGACAGGGGAAAAGGAAATTGTAGTTTAAGAGGAAAGTCTCATTTTGAGGTCCCAGAAGTAAAATTAGAACATAAATGGCTGGCCACTAACAGAATTTGAAAGTGAGAAACTGTATTTTCCTTGAAGGTAGGGATCATATCTTGTTGATATCCTACAGCATTGTTAGACACATAGTAGGTGACAGCTCAAGATATAGAAGCCAGTGGATTGGTTGAGAGAGCTATGAAATCCAGAAATATCCTACAGGAAAGCCTACATAATAAATATAGATAGGTAGCTAGTATAAAGCACAAGGATCCCTATAATTGACTAACATAGATGAAAAGGATACTAATTTCTTTCTCTGGCCATTTGCTGATTACCCAGTGATTGATTTGGGCAACTCACTAAGAGCAAAACAAAAACAAAATCAACAAACCACCCTTTTTAGTTTTTACCATTCACTACATAGTGCTTCCAAAATTAGGGTGAAACAGGAGTCTAGGGAAATGGGAGGGCATAAACTGGTTCTTAAATCATGTCTAGAGCAAATGGCAGAAAATTGATCCTTTGGAATGTCAGATATTTTTCCAAAATAAAAGAAGAGGAAGATGAAAAAATTGTATTTTTTTCTTTGAGGCATAGCAAAAAGGATCCCTTGAACCCTTTGCTCATTTCTGTGAAGTGTCTTGTGAAAGGCTTTCAAAAGTTTAAAAAAAAAAAAACTTTAAGGATTTCAAATAATTTTCTTTTCTGTCTTTTTTCCCCCCTCACACTTGTGGCATCTTGTCACATTTTTCATTTTCTCCTTCCTGGCCTTTTCCTCATTTCCAGGCTGACCAATGTACAGGACTCCAGGGTTTCCTCATTTTCCATAGCTTTGGGGGCGGCACCGGCTCTGGCTTCACCTCCCTGTTGATGGAACGGCTCTCAGTAGACTATGGCAAGAAGTCCAAGCTGGAGTTCTCCATCTACCCGGCGCCCCAAATTTCTACAGCCGTGGTGGAGCCCTACAACTCCATCCTGACCACCCACACCACCCTTGAGCACTCCGACTGTGCCTTCATGGTGGACAATGAGGCCATCTATGATATCTGCCGCCGAAACCTGGACATCGAACGTCCCACATACACCAACCTCAATCGTCTCATAGGTCAGATTGTTTCTTCTATCACAGCTTCTCTGCGCTTTGACGGCGCCCTTAATGTAGACCTAACGGAGTTCCAGACCAACCTGGTGCCTTATCCTAGAATCCATTTCCCCCTGGCCACCTACGCGCCTGTTATCTCGGCCGAGAAGGCCTACCATGAGCAACTCTCGGTGTCCGAGATCACCAACGCCTGCTTTGAGCCGGCCAACCAGATGGTGAAGTGCGACCCTCGTCATGGCAAATACATGGCCTGCTGCCTCCTGTACCGTGGCGACGTGGTGCCCAAAGATGTCAATGCTGCCATCGCCACCATCAAGACCAAGCGTACCATTCAGTTTGTGGACTGGTGCCCCACTGGCTTCAAGGTTGGCATCAACTACCAGCCGCCCACCGTGGTCCCTGGCGGGGACCTGGCCAAGGTGCAGCGGGCGGTGTGCATGCTGAGCAACACGACCGCCATTGCCGAAGCCTGGGCTCGTCTAGACCACAAGTTTGACCTGATGTACGCCAAGAGGGCATTTGTGCACTGGTATGTAGGTGAGGGTATGGAGGAAGGAGAGTTCTCTGAGGCTCGGGAGGACATGGCAGCTCTGGAGAAAGATTACGAGGAAGTGGGCATGGATAGTTTGGAAGGGGAAGGGGAGGAAGAAGAGGGAGAGGAGTACTAAATAAAGAACTTGGAAGCTTATTTCAAATAAAGTGTTTTATTCTTTTTGTCCACATGTGTTTCCTCATTGTGTCTATCTCTGAGATTTAAAAATTTGAATGGGAATTGAGGTTCTGACCTTAAGAAGAAATAGCACTTGGTGCCTCTGTATCCCACAAATTTTCTATTCAGGCTCTGAATTTGCTCTCAGACAGGAGAAATGAAGGGGGATAAATCAGCCTTTTTAATTTGGGAGTTCACTGAAAAAGATTTTACAGGATTTTATAATCATAAAGCATGCTGGATTAGCAATCACATCTATCTGAAACTCAATTATTTCTGCATTTTTTCCTTGTAAGAAATGCCCAGGACTGGGTGGTGAATGAGGGGACTTTTAAGATCCAGAGAGGTTGCATTTCTACTGCAGCTAAGAACTCCTGAGTTCAATTGATCCAGCAATTACACTTTAGCTTCCTGAGAGATGGGATTACTTAGAGGCATGCACCAGCATGTTCAGTTCATCTAGACTATTGCAGTGGCTTTCTAATTAGTCACTCTCTCAAGTCTCTCCCACCCTGCCTCCCTCCACCCTCCAATTCCAATGACTACTTACTACCTCTAGGAATTAATACAAAAGTCCTTTGTTAGCATTTAAAGCTCTTCACAGCCTGCTGTCTCCTGCCTTTGTAATCAAACAGGCTACCATCGTTTATATACTCTGACAATCCAGTCATCTCTGACCTACTTCTTCATATAACAATCTCCTATCTCCATGCTTCGACAAACATTCCCTAAGCCTAAAATGTCCTCCTCTCCCCACCCAAGGTTACCTTGCTTCTACTTTGTATGCTCTCTCTCTCTCTCTCTCTCTCTCTCTCTCTCTCTCTCTCTCCTCTCATCCATCCATCCATCCATCCATCCATCTACCTACCTACCTATCTGCCTCTATCTATCTTTGGTTTTCCCTATTAGAAAGCAAACTCCTTGAGGGCAGGGAATGTTTTTTTTTTTTTTTTTCCCCTTCTGTGTCCCTAGAGCTTAGCAACAGTGCTAGCTACATAGTAAATACTTGATACTTTTTCATTGTTTATTTAATTTGGTTGTTTAGGGATCAGATCATTTGTCTTCCAATGCTTATCTCTATTCATCATATTCATTGTATCTTTTGCTAAGTAGTACTTCTTTACGTACATATACCTCAAACTACTTTGTTTCCAGTCTTTTGATAACATAAAATACAAAGTATTACTTAGCTGAAATGATCTGATACAAAGTAAAACAAAAGGAACCAGAAAAATAGTATAAATGACTGCAATGATATTAACCGAAAAAACAAAACCAAAATGATCAAAAAAGTGAAAGCTCTCATCTGAAAAAGCTTGTCCCTAATTAATCATATTAATCAAGCAATGAAATTGTTAGGGTTCAAGGGGGATCCCAAAATATTGGGGTTCCAGACTGGCATTGGGAGATGTCTCTAAAGAATTCGCAGGCACTGACCCATTTCCAAGTCAAGGGACAAAGTTCATTATAATAGTAAGGCCATTTGAGATGGGCTAAGTTCCAAAAGAAGTTAGCAAAGAACCAGAAGATAAATTTATAGGAAATCTAGAGAAACCAGGTGCTTCATGTTATTAATATGCTAATTTTATGTCTTAGAGGTAGAATAGAGGATGGTCTGGTTCTGACTTTGTGAGCAGGTAAGTTATCTATAATTTTCTGCCTAGAGCTCACTTGGGAACCTTTTGGAGGTATGTTTTTAGGCCGGAAATGTCACTAAGTCAAGTGGCAGACACCCAATTTTGTTCTGTGCTTATATCAATTTTAAGCACCCCACTATTGTTGCTCATTAGTTTCTGAGACTAATGTTATCACTGACCAACAGGCTATTATCTGACATCCAGCAACATTTGTAGCCATAGCACCCTGTCATATAGAGTAAACTGGGGCAGGATAATCTATGGGAAGAAACAACTCATTTTCAACGACATCACTCCCAGGCCAAGGGACCTTCGGGTTATTGCTGCATCTTCCCTAGAAGCTGCACCACATCAACAATTCACAACTCCTTTAACAGTGTATTATCACAAGCATTATTGTGCCTATCTTTTCACAACCCTCCATCAATGACTATTCCCATCTTTTGTTCTTTTTGACAATTTTCTGGATGTGAAGTGAAATCAGTCAACAGGAACATTACTACTGGACATGCACTATGATAAAACACTGGGAAATTTTAAAAAACCATTAAAATTTTTATTTTATCAATATATGGAACTCTGAGTAAGGAGTTCCCTTAACTAATGCAATTTATTTCCTATTCTGCAACTTATAGACTTGGAGAATTGCCTGGGGCACTGAGAAGTGTCTTACCGAGAGTCACACAGCTAGTATGTATCAAAAGTGGAACTTGAACTCAGCTCTTCCTGACTGGAAAGGCAATTCTATTCATTATGTCATATCACCTGACACAGAAATTGTGAATACAAAAACAAAAGCAAAAAGTAGTTGCTGTTCTCAGAGTTCCCATTCTAATAGATCTCTATACAGGAATGTATATGTATATGTACATGTATGCATATTTATGTACTATATATATTTACACACATACACACATATCACACATTCTATGTATGTATATATATTCTTTATATATGTATATAAACAATATATAAATATACATGTATATTTATTTATATACATGTTGTGCATAGTTTATGTGTAAATAGATATACCTGTATATACATATTAGATGGGTAGATATGATGTACATGTATGTATTGTGTATATGGTAAGTATGTATATACTTGCGTGTGTGTGTGCATGTACACACACACACACATACACACACACACACACCACACACAGAGCCAGGTGGTACAATACATTGAGTTGCTAGACTGAAAAAGACCTGGATTCAAATCTGGCCTTAGACAGTTACTAACTCTGTGATCTTAGGCAAGGCATTTAACTCTGTTTTCCTCAGTTTCCTCATCATGCCAATTTTCTGGGAAGAAAGTGAAAAAAGTATAAAATGATCTGGAGAAAGAAATGACAAATCCAGTTCAGTATCTTTGGAAAGAAAATCACAAATGAGATCATGAAGGGTTAGACACAAATGAAATGACTGAACAATAAAAAAGCATATATGTGCATATGTATGTAAATATGTGTGTATATATATAATGTATGTGTATATACACACATATATAATATGCAAAGAAATGGAGTTGCTCAGGGTCACTCAACTAATATAAATATCTGAGATGACATCTAAATCTAGATCTTTCTGACTCCAGGTCTAGAGTTCTATCTACTATACCGCTGAACTGTCAGGAAATCAGGACCATACAGCTTTTGAAGAGTTTTAAATGCCAAACAAGAGGGGTTTATAATTTTTCCTAGAGGTACTAGGGAGCCACTGGAATCATATGAGCAGGGGGCTCTGTGTGTGTCTCTTGTGGGGTGGGAGTGACATTATTTGTCTATGATTTTGGTAAATCACTTGCCAACAGTGTGGAGGATGGATTGAATTGGGGAGAGACTTGGGACAAAGAGATTAATTAGAAGACTATTGCAAGACTATTCCAAGTGAGAAGTGAGCGGACAGGTGTATTATGGCAATAAAAACAAAATGTTTGGACAACAGATTGGAAATGTAGAGGTGAGTGAGAGAGAAGTGAAGGATGGCACCAAATCTGTGAGCCTCGGTGATGGGTAGAATGGTGATGCCCTAGATAGCAGTAGGGAAGTCCAGAAGAGAAATGGATTTTTGGGGAAAGACAATGAGTTCTATTTTGAATGCATTGAGTTTAATATACTTATGAGACTTATGGTTCAAAATATGCAGTTCATGATGCAAGTGTGGAGCTTAAAAGATAGTTTAGGAAGGGGCAGATAACTCTGGGAGTCATCTGCACAGAGATAAGAATTGAACCCATGAATGCTAATGACATCACCAGGCGAAAGAATCTTTCTATAATCCCTCTATCACTGATTATTTCCATTACTTATAGTCTTTGCCAATTTTCTGGGAGGAAGGTGAAAAAAGTATAAAATAAATAAATATGTAAAAATGATAAGCATGGAAAAGAATGAATTTACAGAGCACAGCATTCTCAATCAAGGCCTGAGATGATCTCTGTTGTTTTATTTTGGTGTGAATGGGGTTTTGATGAGACTAGAGCAGCTCCCTAAATCTCCCTTAGGAGCCAGTGTCTCCTGAATCATTAGTAAGGATACTTGTCAAGCTAAAATGTAACTAAAGCAAATAAAACTGTCATTTTCTTAACTACATAGTAACATCTGGGATACTATTGTCTTAACAGAAGGGGGTATGGTCTATGTGGAGTCTAGAAAAGGCAGAATGAGGTGAGAAAAGTCTGCCAGCATATACTCAGTATAGCATAGGGGAAAGAGGGCTCTAATTATATATGACTGTTTTGAGTACTTTAGACTGAACTACTCCCCCCCTCCCCCAACCCCCACCCATGTGAAGGATAATTTACCATATTACCACAGCTTGATGGCAGGATCCCTAAAGAAAATCCATCTTGGTTTGTTCTAATTCTCGACTCACCGAGAAACCTTCTGGTTCTTTGTAATTTGGTCTCCTGAGTGGACTTAACCACCAGGAGGGAGAGCTCACATAGACATCCAGCAGTGGTTTTCTTGCCAGCCTGATCTCCCATGTAAATTAACAAATTGGCATTATAGTTTATTATGTCAGTCTCTTGTGTGTCTGCTGTATGTGAACTAACTCCTCAGAGCCCAGGGTAGGCTGAAAAAATTGAGCTGCTTCGGTTGTAAGGGCTCAACACCTGGCCAGAAGTTTTCACACCAGTGTTGCCCACATGAGAAGGTGTAACTTTGCTTCTCAGGCAGTCTTTCTCCTTACCCAACTGCCCTTTAGCTTCATTTGCTTTTTCTGATCTCACTAAGGGCTAATTGTTAGCATCTCCAGAGCTGGCCTTTCACACCACACTCTTTCCTTTGTATGTTCACAAATCCTATTTCCCCTCAGTTCAGCTAAGACAAGGTGAACTTTTTCTTTTTCCTCAATTGTATTTTATATTTTGTGTCATTTTTGTAAGATTTTGTATTTCAAATTTTTTCTCCTCTTTCCCTTACCTCTCTTCTCCCCAAGACAGCAAGCAATCTGATAGAGGTCATACATGTACAACCAAGTTGGACTTTTTCAAAAGGAACTTTTAATAATAAATGAAAGGAAAAGGTAGGGAGAGATATAAATGCATTAAAAAGAATGAGTTTCTGTTAGGCATATACTTCTAAAGAGTTTTAAAACAGAAAAATCCCTCATGTACTATTCACTGTCACACTATTCATAATAAAAAAAAAAGTAACTGTTCATTGATTGGGGAATAGCTAAATAAATTGTGCTATATGAATGAAATAGATATATAGAAAGATAAATATGAAGAATCAGAGAAACATGGTTTTGTGGTAAGTGGATGGGGAATGTGCTAGAGCGAGAAAGACAGATTCAAATCCTACCACAAACACTGACTTTTGAGCGATCATTTCACCTTTCTGTGTCTGAACCTAGAAATTAGCTTCTTATCTAAAAAATGAGGCATTTAGATTTCAGCATTTCTCAGGTCCCTTCCAGCTTTAAATGATTCTATGAACTGATACAGAATGAACAGGTCTAAGAAAATAATTTACAAAATGATTTCGATGTAAATAAAAAGAACAACCAAATAAGTGTCCCAAACTGAACTCTGTATAATGATAAAGACCAAGCTTGTCCTAAGAGAAGAACTGATGAAGTCCAATTCTCCTGTTTCTTTGTCAAGGTGAGGGATTATGGGTGTGGACTAGATTAGTATAATTTTGTTGAGTTCCTTTCCCTGAACATACAAACATACACACACACCCTTTTAAAAATTCTTTATTATGAAAGATGGCTCATTATTATTGAGGAGGAGTATAAGTCATGGTGGTGATAATAGCAGAAGGTATAGTCAGAAAGAAAAGTGATATAAAAATAATAGATATCAACAAACAACATTTAAATTAAAAATTCTCCCCAATCTGACAAAATATAAAAATAAAAAGTTTACTAAGTATAAAAAAGATGACTTTATAGAATATATATTTCTTATTCAAATACTCAGAATGATCTGTCAGTTCACCGATTTGGATGATTTTTTTCATCAATGCAGGTTATGACTCATCCAATGGGACTCTAAACCTTGTGCTTCCATCAAATCACCACATGGGGTCCACTCAGCACATTTGGATACTCTCAAAGTCATAAGTTGGTATTGCCAGTATGGGTTGTTCAGGAATGCTCCAGTCCCATTCCTCTACTCATCTTGAGGTTGGGGACTGTCAAATCACTTTAAATTCCAATTAGCATTGGTGCAGGCCCTAACATCATTCTTAGTTCCTTCCAGACACAGCTTCCCTTCTGTGGTGCATTCCTGTCACATTTTTGCTCTCTTCTGACCCATAGAAAATCATTCCCTTGTCTTTGTGTAAAGCACTATTTCTTACTTGGATCTCATAATGCTTCTGCTGAACTGTCTTGTAGTATACTTTCTTGGAAGCCTCTATGGTACCAGGTCCTTGGAAGTCTTGTTCTTGAACATTGGCTTGTTTTTCTTTGCCTCCTTCCTTTTCTCTGAAGCATATTTCCTAGCAGGCTGTCAAAATTACTTCAACTTGAAATGGAGTTTAACTAAATAGGAACATTTAAATTTGAGTAAACTTAAGCAATTCCAGGGCTGCTGTAGTTTGCTGGGAAAGAAAAAAGCATAATAATTCTTATCAGAGAAAAATATCCCTGCTCTATATCTTGCTTGAACAGATTTTTTAAAAGCTATAATCATCTGTACTGTATATTAGCTATAACCTACTTTGATTTTCAGTGCTATATATCACTTACACTCTAGCTATATTTTTAAAAATTCATTTTATTTTTTAATTATCAAGCATTAATTTTTTTTCTCTCTCTCACCCCAACCCTCCTAACTGGGGGTCAAGAAGGAAGAAAAGAAAACAGAATTCTTGTAACAAACATGCAGAGTCAATAAAACAAATTCCCATATGTCCAAAACATTCATCCCATTCTTCATATTTCTGTCAGGAGCTTCACATATTTCTCTACGGCAGAAATTTCTTTCTTTTCTTTTCTTTTCTTTTCTTTTCTTTTCTTTTCTTTTCTTTTCTTTTCTTTTCTTTTTTTTTTTTTTTTTTTTTTTTTTTTTTGCTGAGGCAATTGGGGTTAAGTGACTTGCCCAGGGTCACACAGCTGGAAAGTGTTAAGTGTCTGAGGTCAAATTTGAATTCAGGTCCTCCTGACTTCAAGATTGGTGTTTTATCCACTGTGCCAACTAGTCACCACTACAACAGAAATTTCTTAACAATGAAAATTGAACAATGAGAATACATAAATGTATGTATATATTCCTGTATTTTGTTAGTGTAGCCAATCAGAATAGAGTATTTCTTTTGATTTTGTTGCTTTTCTATATAAAATAAGTCATTTTATAAAATCTCATTGTGTTTATACTGAAATATCTCTCTTTTTGGATCTCCTTGCATTGCAAGTAAGAAATATCTGTTGATGAATGACTGCATGTTGAAGTTTTCTTTCAGCTGTCACAATATACTCTTTGATTGAAGCTTGGCTTTTTCAATAATTATTCTAAGGAACCATCTGAGCCTAATTTCCCAAGCGTCCTTGTGGCCTTAATTGTGGAGATAATTTTCCTTGGAGCCTGCCTTTATTGTACCAGTTTCCTTTTGTGTCTGAATCTCTGTCTTTTTATTTTTGAAGCTACTGTTTTCTTTTGTGAAAATCCTTAGGTTCATGTTCAAAGAATGCCTTCTACCCTCATTCCTTTATGGTAGATGACAGCCATTTCCTGTCCAGTGATCATTCTCATCTAGTTCAGGTTACCCATTTGTTCTGAGTTCTCTTTAGTGACTCATTGCTTCCTTACAACATCAAAATTATTTTATACATATATGAAAGTCATAACAAGCTATTTTTACCAATACTCCTCAAGGAACAGTGAAAGGAAGGTGGAAAATGATTCAGAATATTCTGCTCACTTCCAGAAGTAACAATGGGAATCAAATCACTAGAAAATGAATTAGGGCCTTCATTTCCTCTCTTTCTCCTAAGTCCTTTCTTTGTCATTTTGTTGTCTCCCTTTCTCTTAAAGATATTTCACACTCAGTTATTGCCCCTGTCCCAGAATAGGGAGGATCCCATCTTTCTTGATACTTTTTTTCCTGGATCTACCTGATACTTTTGTGTTCAGACTATGACTCGGTCATTCTAGAGGAAGGGAAGGGTGTGTGTCTCTTCCTATTCAAGACATTACAATTTCAGGCAAGTAGGGACACTCTGATCTGGCTGTCCTGGAATAAGATCCTGGGCTTTCAGCTTTAATTAAAAAGAGCTTCCCTGGCACCTGAGGTGAGTTTGAAGTTGGGGCCATATTGAAGCAGGCAACCAAGGATGAAACTGAGAAAAGGGAAAGGAAGCACAGAAGTAGGGAAGGGAGAGAGAAAAATGGTTGTTTGATTGAGGGGGGCCTAGGAATTGGGAGGAAAGTCACCTAAGATCTCTTTATACTATTAAGAGATTTGGCAATATTCTAAGATTCAAAAATTTTGCAGCATTACTGGGAATTGACTTTTTATGTTGGAAAAGAGTTTGTCTTTCTTCTAAAAATGCTTTCTAATTACCCAGATGTAATTTAGCCTACTATCTTCCCCTTGTTCAATTATGAGCCCAATTCATCCTGTACTCGAAGTGCCTTTCTTTGATATATGTCCTCTCTTACTGGGCTGGCTATCCAATTGTATGTCCCAATTTACAGAGTAGTAAGGCAGCACTAGGTAGGTACCAAAAAAAATTGTATTAGAAGGTGATACAATATTAAAAATATTCATAAAGTTTTCTCAAGAGGACAGCTATCAAAAGAATTAGGGAGGTGAGGGGAATCACATATGCTTTTATTACCTAAAAAAAAAAAAAGAAAATGAAGAAAGGACAATAACTATTAAATCCTAGTCTATTTTCTTAATACAATTTATGTGTAACTGGAAAAAAATACTATTTTAAAAAGTAATATAGGATTGAATAGTGGTTTTTAATGGATTGAAAGATTAATATGTTAGAAGTGTTATGTGGGAATCAAAAAGCAAATGTGATGTTGGGCTATTTTAAGACAAATGTAGTTTCCATGAATAAGGGGGAGATAAATTCTTAACCATGGATTTCAAGGGCTCCATTTTACTTGGATGGGGGAAAATTACATCTTAATTTCTTTAATCTTTAACTAAAATTTAGCTTTTTCTTCAATTACAAATGTAGGGCAGAAATATTATTTGAGAAGGGATATGCAGGTTTCACCAGATGACCAAAGGGGTCCATGAAACAAAATAAGTTTAATGACCTTTGACTCATACTCTGTCTCAGCTGACCATATCTGGAGTATGGTGGTTCCATCATGGGTACCAGAGCTCACAGAGGACATTTTAAGCAGGATAGCATTTAGAGGGAGACAACCAACACAAGGAAATGCCTTGAACCCTTGTCATATGATGGATGTTTGAAAGAACTAGGAATGTTTAATTTGAAGAAGAAAAGACTTCCTATGGGAGGACATAATAGCAATCTTCTTTGAGCTTCAGTTTTTTCATCTATAAAATAAGGGTAATATAATCTATCTCTCAGGTTTGTTGTATACATTTAATTAAATAAGATATTATATAGGATATAAAACACCTTGCAGACTCTAAAAATTTATGTAACATCAGTTACATAAAAATATTTGACTGTCCCATGTAAGAAGAATTAAATTTATTTTGTTTGGACCATAGAAGGCATAAGTAGAAGTTGCAAAAAGGCAATTTTACATTTAATGTCAGAGGGGGAAAAAACAACAAAACAACTCTACAATTACAGCTGTCCAAAAGTGGAATAAATTGTTCCAGGATGTGGTTGAGTCTACATTATTAAATGTCTTCAAGTAAAGGCTGCATGATCACTTACCTACTATATTATTGTACTGGATGTTCATGCATGGTATGGGTCAGAGTCAATGGCAGCTGAGATCCCTTTCAACTTTAAAATCCTGTGGTTCTGTGATTTTCTCGTTTATTTTCTTTGGTAAAACTTGGTCATGATAATTACAAAACATTGTTTCATTGTATTTTTTTTTTCACTTACATTGTTGTCACCTTTGTGCATATTGTCTTCCTGGTTCTGCTTGTTTTACTGTGCATTAGTTCGTGGAAGTCTTCCCTTATTTCTCTGAATTCTTTGCTTATTGTTTTGTATTCCTCAAGCAACTAGATGGTGCAGTGATTAGAGTGCAGGACCTGAAATCAGGAAGACCTGAGTTCAAATTATGCTTCAGACATGTATTAGATGTATAACTCTGGGCAAGTCACTTAAACCTGTTAGCCTCAGTTTCCTCATCTGTAAAATGAGCTGGAGGAAAAAAAGGCAAACCCATGCTAATATCTTTGCCAAGAAAATCCCAATTGAGTTCACAAAGAGTTGGATATGATGGAACAACAACATTTCCAGTTCTGTATGTAGCAAGGGCCATCTTATGGATAGCATGCATTCACAGGCTTTGTTCCCCTTTCAGCTTCTGTCTCAGGACTAAAGAATTTGTGCTTTGAAATGAAGAAGCAGTTTTCTTACTGGTTCCTTCATCCCCTGATGGGAGTAAGGGGAGTGGGGTTTATTTTTAAACCATTAGCCACTGTTCCAGAATGAATCATTCATTCAGTAGATGGTAAAAGGAGACTACTTTTAGTCTTTTTTTTCCTTCCTGATTCTAGAAAGTTAGTATGGAATTGTCTTTGTTATTGTCTGTGAAGGTGGGAGAAGGCCTCCTCTTAACCCTCAGCACTGATGTTTTCACATCAGTGAACCTGAGTCTGAACTTCAGACCCCTGGCTGCCTCTTCTATCTAGTGTTTTTTTTCTTGAGCACGTGTACCTGACATGGATGCTTGTGATCCTGCAGCCCTCATGTGAAGCTGAGTAGCAGCAAAAAGATCTTTCTGCAACAATACTTCTTCTTTTTTGGAGAGTTAAGTGACATGCTCAGGGTCACACAGATAAATAGCACTCTTCTTGAAGAAGATGATCACTGGCAGGAAGAGGAATAAAGCCATAATCTCACTTGTCAGGAAATGTAGACTCAGAAATTGATACTTAGAACCTAATCATGAATAGGAATTTCTGCTCATTCTCCACTGCCTGAACAACTGTCAAGCTTCACATCTTCTGGTAAGCCAAATGAGGGATTGGGGTCATCTTCTAATTCATGGTAATCTTCCATGAGAATGGTATAATTTCAGAAAACTCCCGTTATCAATTCTAACCAAGAGACTCAGAATCTCATGGCTTTTTGAATTCACAAGGAAACCTTTGAAGCTGAAAACATTCAGGATCACTGTTTAATCACCTATATTCAAAGAGAGACACATAAAGTTGAAGGGGCAGCTAGGACCTCAAGCTCACTTAGAAAAATATATACTCTGGCTTTCTAGCATTTGAGCATTCAAAAACTAGGTGGGGGATCAGAAAGAGATGTACCCCTCACAAGAAGTCAAAGAGAGAGCCTCCCAGAGTCCTTACATACTCAGTAGATGGAAGAGAGATCAATAGCATTGAGGTGACTCTATTTTGCTCAATGACTTCCCCTCCTTCTGCCATCACAGGGACCAACAAGATATTGCTGAATCATTCCAAAACACAAAGTCTTTCAGTGCCAAGCCAGAGCACAAGTGGCCTGCCAGAAGCAGCCTGGGAAACTCAGCTTAGCTTCACATATGCTCCATGACTCATGCTCATGGATCATGTCAGAGCATGTGAGAGTGGGTCAGACTTCGTAATGACCTATATTATATTATTTATTATCTAGATAGTTTATTTTGACATCTATTGATTATTTGTATAGTATTCCTATTAACCTTTTATGAGAATTCCTGTTTCCCGAATTAGATATTACAAGGTCTCGATAGAGATACTGTATCAAACCTCATTTTATATCAATATTTAGCCAGTAATCTGCACATAGTACGTGTTTGATAAATATTTGTTGATGTTGGTGATGATGGCTGTAGTGAATGAGAGGAAGAGAGACAATTGATTTTAGATTATTTACCATAGCCTTCGCTATGCAGAAACAGTGAGGAGTCCATGGAAGGTTTTTTTAGGGAGGTGGAGTAGAGTTTAGATAGGAGGGTAACATGGTTAGATCTGTTCATAACCATGGTTTTATTTGCAGTCTCTGAAAAAAGCATTAGAGTGGTGACAGGCAGAAGGCTTTTCAAATAGACTAAGTGAGAAGTGATGAGGGCCCAGACTAGAATGGTAGCAGTGGAGGGTGGAGAGAGGAGAATGCATGTGAAAAATGTTGTGTTGATAGAATTGACAGGGCTTGGCAAGTGATTGGCTGTGGCCTGGGAGGATGAAGGGAAAGTGTATGATGAAGCCAAAATTTTGGCCCTGAGACGAGAAAGATGCTTATGCATACCACAATAGAAAGGGAGAAGGTGAGAGGTTTAGGAAATTGTTTGGTCTGGGATCTGTTGAGCTGGAGGTGACAGTATGATATGAGGGCAGATATGTACTGCAAGCAGCTGGAGGTTTAGGATTAGCGTGTTCAGAGAAGTGCTTAGGGCTGGGCTGGATGCATAGATTTTTAGAGTCATGTGCACAGAGGTGACAATTGAATCCATGGAAACAGGATGAGATCACCAAGAAAAAGAGTGGAGCGAGAGCAAATCTAGTACAGAGCTTTGGGGGACACCCACACTTAGGGGGAAGGAAGAAGATGGTAAACCAATAAAAGAAATTGAAAGGAGCAGAGAAAGGAGGTAGGAGAAAAATTGAGAGAGAAGAAGCCCAAGGAGTATAGAAAGTTCAGGAGGAGAGGGTGGGTAAGATTAAATGTTTCAGAAAAGTGGAGGAGCCAAGATAGACAAAATCTAACCATTCTTTCTCAATTACTTTTTTAAAGCTATAGCTTTATGTGCTTATCTCCTTACCTTGACAGTTGGAGTATAAACTTCAATTCAATAAGTGCCTGCAGAGTGCTAAGTGCTGTGCCAAACATGGGGATAAAAAGCCAAAATAAAAATCATTCCTGCCCTCAAAGAGCTTACATTCTATTGGAGAGATACATCTAAGTCCATACAAGATTATCCGAGGAGAGTGAGTTCAACTGATTCAGCTATAGGTGTAGCTTGAATTGAGTTTTGAAGAAAGGCAAAGATTGGAAGAATTGAGAAATATGGGTGAATTATTCAGGGAGGTAGGTTACTGCTTGTAAAAGGATAGAAATTCTGAGTTTGAGGAAAACCACATCGGCTAGTTTAACAAACATAGAGCTCATGAAAAGGAGGAATTGGAAATAAGTTGGAAAGGTTGGCTGGAGTCAGACTATGAAGGGCCTTGCCTACTAAGCATGAGAGCTTGTAATTTATCCTAGAGGCACTAGGGAGCCACAGAAGATTCTCACAGGGGACTGACCTGGTCAATCCCACATTTTGGAAAGATAATTTTGGCAGATGTGTGCAGGATAGATTGTTAAGATCAGTGATCAGAATCAGGGAATATAAGTAGGTTATTTATAACAGTATGGCATACTTTACCAATATTACTTCTATTTTCCTTACTTCAACTCTGGAAGGGTATATGCTGTTACATCCCCATTTTATAGATGAGGAAACTAAGACAGAAGTTAAATGACGTGCCCAGGATCACACAGCTAGTGAGTGTCTTAATGTGGATTTGAACTTGGATTTCTTGACATCAAGATCAGTGCTCTATTCATGATGTAGTCTAGCTTTCTCTGTACTATTGCACTAATCTAGCCAAAAGACCAGACTAAGGTGATGGTGAATATAAAGAAGGAAAGAGATATAAAAAAATGAGGTGGGGGAGTTTGGAACTGCTGACCTTCACAACTCATTGAGCATAGAGAGATTAGGGATAGGAAAGACTATGATACAGGTGACTGAAAGGGATAGATGTCCTAAGCAAAGGCAAGAAAGGTTGTTGGGGATGGGGATAGATAATGAGTTCCATTTAGGGTATGTTGACTTTGAGATGACTGTGGGACATCTACAGGGAGATGTCCAATAGATAATTTATGATGCCTAACTAGAGTCCAGGGAGAAATTACTGCTGAATATGTAGGTCTGAAAGTCATTTTCCTAGAGATGCTAATTGAACCCAAGGGATCTGATGACATCAGTAAAAGAAAGTGTAGAGAATGGAAAAGAGATCAATCCTTTAGAGACATTTAAGCTTAGGGGACAGGACCTTGAGGACCCAGACCATATCTAACATTCTTCTGTCTTCCTCAGTTTCCAGTGTAGTGTAGGCACAGGGCAGATGTAGAAATATTTGACTGAAGACATCTATAGATGAAAGTAAGCAGAGGGTGAAATCAAATTCTCTGTACTTGCATTGAAAAGTGAAACCTGGTGATTATGAGTTGGGAGCATAAATTTGAGGGGAAAACAAGGACTTTAGTAAAGGTCTCTTCTAATCTCCCTTGGGAAGCTCTCCTCCCAGTATCTGCTAGTGTCAGGATAAATTAAGCTACTTGAGAGGAGGTTATTTAGATGTTGTTTTAAATCTGGGTATTCCCCACACTTAGCACAATGCCTGACACTCCGTAAATGCTTCTAAAATCCATTTGAATGTTTTGTATGTTTGAAAATGTATAACATATCAAATTATTTACTATCTTAGGGAAAGGGAAGGTGAGGGAAGGAGGGAGAGAGGGAAAATTTGGAATTTAAATTAAAAAAATGAATGTTAGAAATTATCTTTACATTCAACTAGGGAAAAATAAAATATTCTTTAAAAATCAGTTTGAATTGAAGGAACTGGTATAGTGGAAAGAAATCAATGGACCATGGCTGATGCAGAAATTTGTTTTGTATGACTGTACATCTTTGTAATGGATTTTATTTTTCTTGCCTTCTCAATGAGTGGGGGAGGGCGGGAGAGGGAGATAATTTAGAACTGCAAATAAGATAAAATCTAGAGTGGGGGGGGAGGGACTGCTGGCTTTGGAAACAGGAGATCTGGGTCAAAATTCCATTTCTTCTAAGCTGTGAGACTTAGCAATGGTAAATTTTTAATAAATGTTTATTGCCTGAATCGGGGAACCTGGGTTCAAATCCCAGCTTTGCAGGTTGCAAGTCACTGAGGGTTCGCTCCTCATCTATTTCAGGAGGTTGAATTAAATGGCCTCCGGGGTCCTTTTTCCAGCTCTAGAGCCCGGATGCCTAGATTTTATGTTTGTGGGGGTCCCCGGATTGTACGCCCAACGACGTGTGAGCGGCGGGCGTCTGGGGAGGGCTCTTGCTCCATGGCACGCAATGAATACCAGAGGGAGATTGGCACCTTGTTTGTGCCAGCCTGTTTGCCTGGCTGGGCTTCTGTTTTAGAGAGTGCGTCATCCCTGGAGCGTGTCTGTCTCTGCCTAGGCCTGTCGGTCCCGTTGCCGGTGTCGTCATGGTACGAGCCCAAAATAACTTGGGCTCCGCCTCCATCTCGGAGCAGCCGCGGCCGCCCGCCCTTCTTCCCTTGGACCCCACCTCCCTTCTCCGAGCCGGCCCGGAGCCAGCGGTTCTCAGTCTAGTATTTTCCCTGACTCGGGCGCATGCTCGGGCCCCTTCACTCAACAAACGCTGGGCCGAGCTACGCAGTTCGGGAGCCAGAGCCGGGAGCGAAGGCAGCCAGTGTTAGCAGTTCCCCAGACAGGGGGCGGGGGGCGGGGGGCGGGGCTCCGCCGCGCCGGAGGGCTGGCCTGGGCGGGGGGCTGGAGTTAGCTTGGGCTGGGGAGGAGGGACCGCTCTGTTTCCAAGGGGAGGGGGCTGCTGGGAGTGAGAGCACGGAGCTCTATAGGGCTAGCCGGGCCTGAGCCGGGTTTGCTACATGGGCAGCAGCCAGGGCGGGCTCGTATCGGGGCTGGCTATTAAAACTCCTTGGAGAGGAAGGCTGATGTGAATGCCTTGCCCTGAAACCCAGTGAGGGAGGCTTGAGCTGCCCGCCTGCTTAGGAGTTTTCCCTGGAGGAGGATGTTCCTCTCCATCACTTGGGGAAGTTCTAGTCTCTTACTGACAAATTCCTCTTCTGCAGCCTCATTAGGGACAGATAGACAGACGGGCTGCTATGGCATCCTACTACGAGATCCTGGGTGTGCCTTCAAATGCGTCCCCTGATGACATCAAGAAGGCGTAAGTGCCCCCATCCCTGGGCAACTGTGAAGCTTCTCCTATTCCCAGGAAACTTCCTCCTGGCAAGCCAGCACCAGTGGGTGTGCCTGCTAGCAGAATGAGAGAACAAAGCCCTATGAAAGACTTTTACAAGTCTCATGGGTTGAGGAAGCAACGTGAGGAAGCTAGAGCAAAATGAAGATGTTGTCATATAGTGAAAAAAAAGTGCTGGATTAGGAGGCAGAGGTCCTGGGTTTGAATTCAAATTCTATTAATTACTAATAGCTGCATGATCTTAGACAACTGAGTTCAATCTTTCTGATCTTCTCCCTCATCTGGAAAGTGAGAGGACTGGACAAGATGATCTAAGTGTCTTCCTATTTGAAGGCTCTGATCCTATGAAAATGCTTGTGCAGCTTGCACTGCAAGTTCCCTTCCTGAACCCAGTCCCATTAGGTTTTAGTTTTCTCCCTTTGTTGGAGGTGTCCCTGGGCAGGCAGCCTGCTTTCCGACTTAGGGGCCCTGATTATCATGGGTTGGAGTAAAACTAGAGCTGAGGTTAAAGGGACAACACTTAGGGAAAATGGAGAAAACTCTTGTCTCTGTCCCCTCAGTGGCCATTGCAGGTTTGCATAAGGATTCTTGGTACTTCTGGGGAGATTCCTTGGAGGGATTAGAGCTGGGACTGCTCTTTTCTTGATCCTTTTTAATTTAATGTAATCAAAGTTGTCCATTTTACCTTTCATAATGTTCTCTAGTTCTTTGGTCACAAATTCCTCCCTTCTCCAAAGATCTGATAGATAAACTATCCCTTGCACTCCTAATTTGCTTATGTTTTCACTCTTTACCCTCAAATCATGTACCCATTTTGATCTTATTTTGGTATGGGGTGGGAGATGTAGGTCTATGTAGAGTTTCTGACATTATTTTCTAATTTCCCAGTGATTTTTGTGAAAGTGAGTTCTTATGGGAGGCAATTTTGGGCAAATACTAGAGATAAGGAGGGGATGGGAAGAGGGACTTGAGTCTCGGGAAGGGGGGGCCCTCTCACACTGCCCTCCACTCCCCCTTGTAGTTACAGAAAGAAGGCGCTACAGTGGCATCCAGACAAGAATCCTGACAACAAGGAATTTGCAGAGCAGAAGTTTAAGGAAGTGGCAGAGGCCTATGAAGTGCTGTCTGATGGTGAGGGGCCTGAAGCCTGGTTCACTTCAGAGTGAATTTTCATCTATTCCTGTAACCATTACCCCTTCCAATATAGACTTTTTTTTTCTTTCCTGTTTTCTTTCAACTTGCAGATCTTCCTAAGATAATGTATGTTCTGCTTCCCCTCTGAAGAGAACTTCTGGAATTTTCTTTTAATTT
The DNA here is from genome assembly GCF_016432865.1 of Antechinus flavipes. NCBI lineage: Eukaryota > Metazoa > Chordata > Mammalia > Dasyuromorphia > Dasyuridae > Antechinus > Antechinus flavipes. The sequence goes on along the minus strand of NC_067400.1, from coordinate 63,869,101 downwards.
TGATTTTTATCCACTTATTCATTTTTGCATTTATCTCTCCTGCCCACTAAGGGGATCTTCAGGGATTTTCTTTTGGCTTTAATCTTCATTTATTCATTTTTGCAGTTATCTCTCTTACCCACTGATTCTTTATCCGAGGCAACACCAAGAGGGACAACCTCAACCAGCTGGCCCCAGGACTGTGATGGCCAGGGGAGGGGATGGAAAGATATGGCTGTATTGTTGACCCAGGCAATGGGAAGAGCTGACATTCACATTTTTTTTTAGAGCGTAAACGGAACCTCTATGACCGCTATGGCAAAGATGGACTGTCTGGGGCTGGTAGGTAGAGTTGGGATAGAGGAAAATGCATATTTGAAATGGTGAATTCCTGGTGGGCTGGGGAGGGGATATAGTGCTTACCTTGGGAGCAAGTATATGCATCCTCCATAAACCGTTCTACCTGGAGCAGAGGGCCATATCTTTGTCCTGTCCTATCCCCACTTTCCACCCCCAGCAGGTTCAGAATCTCCATGGGCTGGATCTGGTGGATTCACCTTCACTTTTCGAAACCCTGAAGAAGTCTTCAGGGAATTTTTTGGGACCCAAGATCCATTTGCTGACTTTTTTGGTGAGTAGGTGATGGGATATCCCTCTTCCATTCTGGTGAGGTTTAAAACTAGAAGTGGGAGTGAAAAGACTTGAGTCCTTGAGGCAAAAACAATTTTCAGGCATGAGCTCCAAAGCAGTACTATAGGGAAAGAGGAGCATATCTTTGAAATGTCTCAGGCAAGAGTCCTCAGAAAAGAAAGAAAAGGGAAGAGTGACCTTGGTAAGTCTCTTTCCCTCCTTCCGTCCAATCGATGCTGATGGAGTTGTTTGCTGTTTGCAGATGACCTAGGCCCTGGTCAGGGCATGCTGCATACCAGAGCCTTCTTTGGTTTTGGGTCCCCCTTCTCCGCCCACCCAGGTAAATATCGCTATTTTCTTACATTCCAGTCCCTAAATTCCATGATCCTTCAACTCTTAATCTTTGATCCATCCTTCTGCTTGCTTTCCAATATTTGCTCAATTGATCTGTATTGCCCCAGCCTACTACTCCACTCTAGCTCCTGAAGCCTTCTCTCAGTCAGGAGGTCTCAGGAGGCATCCTTATTTGGTACAACACAATACAGTACAAATTGGCTCCTAAATCCAGTCTTGTCTTTGCTGATTCCTCCAACCATTGGATGAGTCTATTTTTCTCCTCCTTTCTCCTCATCTCTATAGCCTTTGCTTCAGCCTTTTCCTTCAGTCCTGGGGCCCATTCCCTACGTTCTGTGACCACCTCTACAGCCTTTGTTGATGGCCATCGAGTTACAACTCGAAGGTAGGACTCCTTGTAGGTATGATGTGGACAAAGTATATGGACATAGATTGAGAGATTCTATACTCAGCTTTTCATTTTGAACCTGCCATATATGGTCCTTGTGTGACTTGGGGATCGTTTCATCTTAATGAAAGGGTTGGAGCAGAGGATCTTTGAAGTCCCTTCTGGGGCCTGATTCTGTCTGGGAAGAGGGAGATGTGGGCAGAGGACTTTGGAGATTGTTGGTGAGCAGGGTACAAGCCAGCGAAACTAACTGTGTCATCTGTTACAGAATCAGGGAGAATGGAGAGGAACGGGTGGAGATTGAGGAGGATGGGCAGCTGAAGTCAGTCCTTGTCAATGGTAAGAGGTAGCATGATCATCAGCTCCTAGACAGGAATTCCTAGCTTCCATCCCTCTTTCTGGGCTCCTGGGTGGGAGAAATTGTCCTTTGGCTTATTCATAGGGCAGGAGTTAAAGGGGTGGGTATGGGAAGGACTCCAAGAAGTCCTACTTCTACTTGTGGGAGCTCTCTGGGGATAGGGTACAGAGCGGAGGAGTATAAACGGACAAGTGGGAAAATAGGTGAGGATTTTTGGCAGGCACCGGCCAGATCTTTGATTATCTCCCACAGGAATCCCTGATGACCTGGCTCTGGGGCTGGAACTGAGTCGCCGAGAGCAGCTGCAGTTGACCAGACAATTTCCTGGGCCTCTGCTCAAGCCATTCCATGCCGCGGCCCTCTCGGACAGTGAACCTTCCGATGAAGATGAGGACATGCAGCTGGCCATGGCCTATAGCCTGTCTGAGAAGGAGGAAGCGGAGAAGAAGAAGGACGCAGGGGTGGAGAAGAAGGAGGCAGCAGCCTCGGAGAAGAAGAAGGAGGCAGTGGTGGAGAAGAAGGAGGCAGCAGCCTCGGAGAAGAAGAAGGAGGCAGTGGTGGAGAAGAAGGAGGCAGCAGCCTCGGAGAAGAAGGAGGCAGCAGCCTCGGAGAAGAAGGAGGCGGTAGCCGTGGAGAAGAAGGAGACGGCAGCCACGGAGAAGAAGGAGGCAGCATCACTGGAGAAGAAGGAGGCAGCAGCGGAGAGGAAGAAGGAGGCTCCACCTGTAGCTGGACGGGGGGGCACTCAGCATCAGCACCCGAATCCTGGGAACCGGGCCTCGATACCTACAGCTTCAACTGAGAAGAAGGCCACAGGTGGGCGGTTGGCCGGCCAACAACAGAAGAGTCCAGACAACCGGGCAGCCCACGGAGCTGGGAACCGGGCCTCGATACCTTCAGCTGCAACTGAGAAGAAGGCCACAGGAGGCTGGCGGGCCGGCCAGTGGCAGAAAAATCCGGAGCCCCGGGCCCAGGAGGAGAAAAAGTCTCCAGGTGGCCGGCGGGGCCGTCCACAGCAGAAGAGCCCCGAGACCCGGTCCCATGAGTCCACTGAGAAAAAGTCTCCAGGTGGGCAGCGGGACCACCAGTGGTGGGGACACCCTGAGACCGGGGCCCAGCATCCAGGGGTGGGGGTGGCTCAAGAAGGGGCCCAGAGAGTGGCCAGCGAGTCCAGCCTGGCTTCTGAGGATAAGGCATCTCGCTGTACCATCCTCTGAAGACCAGGACCCACTCACCTTAAGCCCGCTTCCTGGGAGGGTCTCCTCTTCGGCCGGAGCTTGGTCCATAGCCCTAACACTGTCCAAGCTCCACCTCAGCTCCATGACCCCTTGGGCGATGCTTCTTAACCATTAGCCCCAACTCGGGCTTGAGTCTGCTATGGCCTTGGGGTTTGCTACTGCTGCTGCTACAAGATGTGGTTCTTTGGCTTACGTCCAGCCCAGAGCAGTCAGGCTTGGTCAGGTGGGACCCGGGCCTAGTGACTGGACAGGGAAAGGTTCATCAGGAAGGAGGTTACCCTTGAGCAGGGGTTAGTGGGTGCCGAACCTGAGGGCAGTGGAATGGGGTGGCTTTGTAGAGATGGAATTCTGTCCCTGGGACTCATTCCATCATATGATGGGATCTGTAGGGAAGGACTCTGCCTGGAGTTACTCCGGACCCTGCCTTGGGTGGTCTGGGAGAGTTTATCCTAGAGTGGTGGTGAGGGGTGACACGGGTATCAACCTTTGTTCCTCTTACACAGTTCTAGAGCGTCTGCCTTTGCCACATGGGTGAGGGGCAGTGATGAGATCTGACTATCTCTGTTGCTTCCCTCCTACAATTCCTCGAAGCTGTCCCTGCTGCTTTTCCTTCCTCAGACACCTCTCTCTTCCCCCCTTTCCTGCTGGCTGGCTGGCTAAGATACCCTTCCCTTTCCCTCTTCCCCAACAAGGCTTTGGTGCTAAATGAGGAAGAAGCCGGAAGGGCCGAGGGTCTCCAGGGTAGGTAGGCTAAGATGGCTAAGGAGTTCCTTCAGTAGCCCCGACACTCTGACCCAGCTCCCCTCCTTTCCTTCTTTTTTGAGCTGTTCCTATCCCCTGTTGGGCTTTTGGACTGGTTGGAAAATGGGGGGGGGGGAACCAGGAGAGAGGGGGATGGTACGGGGTAAGGGACGACCCCCAAGACTTGGCCCATCTGGGGACTGTGAATTCCCTCCCCTCCTCGCAACCCCAAGGTTCTAGGGGAGCCCCCGCTTGACTGCTGTGCTCTGCCCCAGGCTGCTTGGCGCTGACCCTTCTTTCCTGTCACCTCTGCCCTGCTCTCTCCCCAGATGTATTCTGAACTGGATGTCCAGGACCCAGAGCCGCCACAAAACTCCTTCAGGATGTCGCCCTTCCCTGGGTGCAGGGTGGGGGGATTCCCCTCCATTCCTCTCCCCCATCCATGCTGAGCTCTGAGCCATGGCCTGGATGGTGTGCTTCAGGGGCAGGTGGGCGGTGGGTTAGTAGTAGTAGACTTCCCAAGAGGCCGTGTTCGGGAGCCCTTGGAAACTACATGTCCCACAATGCTATGTACCCCTTCATAGATTGCCTGGGTGAAACTGTAAGTGGTGTGGGAGCAATGCATCTTAGGACATGCAGTTTCCACCAGTACCAGCCGCAGGCGGCCTCTCTCCCGTCCTGTGACCACTCAGAGGGATCCTATCTGGCGTCGTGGAGGCGGAGAGGGGGTGGGGGCTGGGGAGGGGGAGAGCCGGGGGGCTGAGCTCCTCCAGCTCTGTCTCCCCTTCGGACTCCGCCGGAGGGGGGAGGAGGCGTGGAGTCCCTCTGCGTGGGGTGGGGGCGCAGCAGCGGGAGGGGGGGCTCCAGTCATCCGTGCTGCGAAGGGGCCCGGAGAACAAAGCGGCTCGCAGCCCAGCGCCGTGCCCGGAGGCAGCAGGACCAGCTGACGGAGGAGGCGGAGGAGAAGGCGGAGGCGGAGGCGGCGGCGGCGGGGGAGGGTCCGGGTGGGGCAGGGGTCTCTGCTGGGCGCGGTGCGGAGTTAGGAATGGGGCGCGGAATGGGAAACCGGAGCTGGCTCCAACCGGCTGCGAGGGTGAGATGTGTGGGGACAGCTGAATGGGGCCGGCAGGAGGGCCGAAGGGCACGTGGCCGCTTGCGCGGACTCCTCCGGCCTGCGACCCTCCTCCCTCCGTGAGGACGCAGCTGGCCCCTCTCCCTATGGAGCCCCGAGGAGGGGAGGAGGTAGGGGTGAGGAAGCACGAGCGCTCCACCATGTCGGCTTGGGACGGCCTGCTGGGCCAGTAGGTGTTTAGCGCATTCATGAGTGAAACACTGGAAATCAATAAACTGAGGATATTTGGAGACCCTTTGGGCTGTCCTCGGAGCCTCCTTTCATTGGCCAGCCCGGGTGAAGACGGCGGGGGAGGTTCAAAGTAGCTCCTCCCCTGTTCGGTCTGATGAACGAATTGTGGAATCTCCCTGAAAACTGGGTTCCGGTACCTCCTGGGTACCCGTCCGCAGCTGTGACTTGGGTCTAGGCTTGGGGGTGGAAAATCCACAGGCTACCACCATCTGCTCACTGAACATGGAGTGAGGAAGCATGGTGTGATGAATGGGGTACAGGGCTTCTGACAGCAGGGTCAAATCTTGGGCTCAAATTCCCCTTCACTAGATGTGTGACCCTGGACAGGGCAGCTAACCCGAGTTCGGATTTCTCCATCTATACAATGGGGATGATATTGGGTGGAAATCTGAGATTTTTAATGTGAGCCATTGCAGATGTAGGGAGATGCACTGTTAGGGGATTCCCTCCAGGAACCCTAACTGCTCTCTGGTCGGTGCTTCCTTCAGCACCATCTGCTTGGCCAGGCTTGAGGAGGAAGGGTGAGTTGCAATGTTTGCCCCTGTCTGAAGCTTCTCAAAACCAGCACCTGAATGTATAGCTGCAGGACTACAAGTGAAGCTACAAGTAAATCTGCCCAGTAAGCTGTTGCTTGCACATGTGTGTTATAGTTGAAGGAAAACTGGCAGTTTCTGGTTTTAAACCCAGCTCTGGTGCTGTCTGGAACCCTGGGAAAATTTCCCCTTTTTGTGCTTCAGTTTCTATCTATGTATATTTTATAAAATGAAAACATCACAAGCTTCAAGGTCTCTTCCTGCTAAGAAATATATGAAACTTTGATTTAGGGTGGGGGTTCATGGATGGAGGACTTCCCGTGGTGGAGAGATGGGATATTTGGAACCATAAATCACTGAGGTGGTCCAGAAGGTAGAGAGGGGAGATTGATCCACTGGCACCCCAAGAAAGAACTATTAATTTCTGTTCACAAGAGAAAGATAAACCTGGCAGCTAACCAAGACCCAGAACTGGGAGAAACAGACAAGAGACCAGAGGTGGGGCCTTGGAAGGCAGGCAGATAGAGATAAGCAGGAGTCAAAATTGCAGTTGCACAGACAAAACATGGACTTTATTCACATTGATACAAAATTAGATCTTTCTAGAAAGGTTGATGAACACTGGAGGGAAAAGGAGTTGAGAGACAGTCATTTGGTGGGGTGGTGGGGTGAGGAGATAGGGGAGGGATGGTCCAGAAAGGGCAGGATGCCAGATGCCTGGATCCTCCTCCCCAGGGGGAGTTTGGGCTTGAGGTAAGGTTTTTATAAGGTAGGAAAATGAGAGTAGGCCTGGGAGAATGGTTAGATAGGAGGAGTGGAGTTCAAGGCTGGAAGCTTCCCTGACCCCCAATATTTTTACTCATACTAAAGGTGTACAATAAGAGGCAATCCCTCCTGGCCCTGGGGTCCTTGGGGAGATGGGAACTGGAAGGCCAGGTGGAAGAAGAAAGGAAGAAGCTTGTAGGTATAAATTTATGCTCTCCCTTCCCCCCCCCCTTCTCTTATCTTTCAGACAACTGCCCGTTAGTGGAACCTGGGGTTCCTGAATGTGGAAATCCCCGAGATCGGGATGTGTAGGAGAAGAGTCTGACTCCCATTCCATTTTTTGGAGAGGGCTCAGATTCAGCTCTGGGAAGTGGAACAGGAGATACAGAGCAGGGGATGCTGGCATAGGATAGAGATGCTTGTACAGACCATTAAAGAGCACAGGGATTGAACCATGCCCACAGGAGGGGCAGGAAGCAGAAACAGTGGGTTTGTTTACTGAGGCAGAGCCTTCAGGATGGCATTTACTTCCTCTGCTACTGCTGTCAGTGCAAATTCAAACTGGTCCTGGTGAAAGGGACAGAGAATTGTGTTAAATGGATCAGGATCAGAAGAGAGAAAGGGAGAGAGATGGAGAGGGCAAAAGAATTGTGTTAGGAACCAGGGCCAGGAGATAGAAACCCCAGAAAACCAGGAAGAACGGCTTGCCTAATTTGGGGAATAGCTGGGATGAAAGGATAGAAACATGCAGAGAGGCAGGGCAAATTGCTTCATGGATGTCTGCTACACCAGCTGTTACTGGGGCCAAGTGGGCATGTGGTTAAAAAAAGATCCAAGGAGAGAGGAGGGGAAGTTGAGAGATGGGACGAGCCCAGGGATGAAGGGGAGGAGAGCTACCTTGGTGCGGACGAGTCCGGGCCGCTGATCTCGAACATGCTCCAGGGTAGCAGCAATATCAATTTCCTTCACTCCTGGCAGAGGGGGAGACATAGGGAGTTAGGGGAGATGGGAGGAGATCGCAGAGGAGGAAGGGTCTCTGGCAATGACAAGCCTTCCAAGAGGGAGATTGGGAAAGAATATCGGGGTATGGCAACTTGTCCCTCCCTAATCCCTTGAGGCAGCTGTAGAACTGAATTTTGCAGAAAGATAAAAGCCAGGGAGGCTTGGGGCTCAGATGAGCAACTGAAGACAAGGCAGAGGTGAGGGAAAGGGCAAGGAATGTCCTCACCTTTTGCCATCCGGTTCAGCACCATGTCAATGAGGATATAAGTACCAGTCCTCCCTGCTCCATCACTGAAATGAAAGGTTTGGGAGATTGGGTTGGAAGGGCTCAGGTCCAGTTTGAAAGGGAAAAGGATATACAAAATCAGATTGGGGTTGGAAATGTGTGTTCATGACAGAGATCTGAGGATCGAGGAGACCAAAGTTTGAAAGAAAGAGCAAAAAAAAAATGAAGTATGGAAATCAGGGATTAAATTGTGGGGGTTTCCTCTAAGACTGAAGAAATTCAGGGAACACTGATATTAATAATTCTATTTTTAGAGAAAGAGTTCTCTAATTTTCTATTATCTCTATTGTTCACTTTTCCCACCCCAATGTGAAAGGACAAGAGCAGGTCAATGGGATAGAGATGGGGGCGACAACAAGGAGCAGCCCTGGGAATATAACCTGAACACCCACTCCCACTCTTGTCCTGATGGTACTTAATCACACACACATACACAGCTCATTACCTGCAGTGCACAATGATAGGGCAGGATCGTCCACGGTAGCACTTGTTCACCTTCCTACAACAAAAATTAGATGTGAGCCAGAGGCACAAGACTTCAATTCAACAACATTTATTAAGTGCTGACTATACATGGGACACTATGACCAGCCTTGGGAGAGCAAAGGGGGAAAAATATGGTTCCCTGCCCTCAAAGAGCTTACATTCTGCTGAGGGGGAACAGCATGTACACACAGGTAAGCAGAATACAAGGTAATGAGTGGTGAAAGGGGCAAAGGGAAGATTTTCCATTAAGAACTCTAGACATATTAAAAGAACAACAGTGTTTATATCTGGCGGTGAATTCCGGTACATCAGGGAGGGTTTCACAAGGAAGGAGGCACCCAACCTGAACCTTGAAGGAAGACAGGGAATCTCAAAGATGGAGAAGAGGAGGAAGTACATTCTAGGCTTGGGGGGATGGCTTGAATAAATGTACAGAAGTGGGGGATAAAAGGTATAATTTGAGGATTAACTAAGTAATCCGGTTTGGCCAAAACATGGGCTGTATGAAGAAGAATAGCTGAAGACACGGGCTGAGACCAGATTGTGAACAAAATGCCAAACAAAGACATAAATCATTTGGGAAGGGAGACATAGTTTATGTGCTGTCATTAGGAACTAACATGGTACCATCCTGGGAGGGGCTGGACCCTGCCATGAACAGAGAAGGGTTAGGTGCCTCTTTGCCCTTAAGGCTTCCCATTGATACCCCGTTTAGTCATGTTTGGGGGTGTGGTTTCAACTGTCTAGTGACCTGATAAGCCCTCTGTAGAATCACTGGGGTAATTTGAAAGGGAACAGCCTAAAACAGCGTGGGAGCAGGGAAGGGGACAGGGCAAGAACTAGAGATCACACCTCAGTTTCAACCGATATAGGAGAAAGCTGTACTTATCTTTGGGGATTAAGGGTGGGAGGATGGAGTGTAAGCCTCTAGAATCCCTCTATTGGGAGGATTATTTCCATGTCCCCAAGGGAATCTTCCCTCTACCTTATTCCTGGCCATGAGGGACATTTTGTAATAGAGAATAGTCCTCAGCCCCTTGGGATCACTTGGTGGTTCCTTCCCCCCATCAGCTCCTTCTTATAATTCTATAGACTATTTTCACTCTTACCCAAGCTTGATTTAGTTCTTTGAATTAGTTAAGGAGGACAGACCTTGGGATGGATACTTGTTAGAACCCAATGGGGGATGAGTATCATGGGAAGACATTATAGTCCAGCACGCTGTGTTGCTATGTATAAAGTGTCCTCTTGTAAATAGATCCTGAATTTAGTAACACTTGGATTTTTAAATTTTGGACTTAGAATATAAAATTTTCAATAATTCTATTCCTATGGGATTGCATAGTTGAATCATGTGTCCATAAGTCATTTGGTCCATTTAGAACCCAGATTCTTTTCTGACACTCTAATCATAGCTCATTTTTCCTTACTTTATCTCTCAGTGATTTGTCTCTTATCACTCATTGTCTCTGTCTCTCACCCTTCATACTGGAAATGCTAAAACTCACTGATCTTTTTTTCAGGTTAGGGAGGAAAGGTAAGTCATCTACAAGATCTACTAGCTTAGTTTCTGAAGCCCGTCCCAGCTCCCCGGGGAAGATGGATGGAGCTTGGAGCCAGGTTTGAGCAGGTGACACCTGGGGGACCAGCCTCCTTCTGAGAATGGTTATCCACCTGATTGGGGGGAGAGTAAGTAGGACCATATAGTTTTTCCAGGACAAAAGTCAGATAGTATGAGGATGACACTGAACACACACCTTGCCAAACGTTCAGAATTTGAATCCAAGTCTCCCATATTAACCTCAGCTTCCCTTATCTTTTCCTTCATTCCCTTTTTTCAGGGTGGGTGCAATATGGGAGACAGATCAGTGTGTTCATGGTGAGTGTGTGTGTGTGTGTGTAGAAAAGTACAAATAAAAACCTTAGCATTCTGCCTGTCTATCCAAAGGGAAGGGTCCCAGAGGGGGTGGCGGTAGAAGCCATTGCCAAAGGCAGCTCCATAGATTTTATGGTGTTGTGGCCAAACAGGATTCTTTCTCAGCAAATATCCCCAAAGCAAATCCACCAAAGCCCCGAGAAACAATAATGTCTTTCCTCCCTCTCTTCCCTGCCCTCTGTCAAGGTCCCCAGGGCCTTTGTCCTCTCAGGCAGCCTGCTGGGGGGCTTTCCTGGGGCCCCATCCATCCTGTCCGTGCGGCAGCCACACCTGCCAATGATCACTTTTGTGACTATGCAACTGAAGCCATAATACTAGCTGCAGATCACAAAAATGACACTGGCAGCTGTGAGGGAGAGAGACAGAGAGAAGGACAGAGACAGAGAGAGAGAGACTGAGGGACAGAGAGAAAAGGAAGAGCAACTGAGGAGACAGAACAAGCAGGGATAAGGGGGAGATGGAAATGGTGGAGAATCAAAAGAATCAGAACAGACCCAGAAAGGAGATGGACATAGAAAAGACAGTCCTGGATTGAAGGATGTGGAGAGGGGAAAGCAGCTCAGGGTGAGAGGTCAGAGTGAGCCCTCAAGGCAGGGGAAAGAGCTATGGGATTTGGAGTCAGGGGCCCTGGGTTCAAATCCCAGCTCAAACATTTTACTAGCTGTGTCACCCTGAGCCAATCACTCCTCTGGACCTTAGTTTCTTCATCTGAAAAATGGGAAGGGGTGGACTAGATGGCCTTTAGGTTCCCTTTCAACTGTTAAGCTCTGATTTTGTGACCCAGCTTGTTCTTCACTCTCCACCCCCCATTATTGGACTGAAAGGAGATGAGCCTAGGTAGTATGAGCTGCTGCATGGAGGAAAGGGGTAAGCTGAGAGATAATGGGGAACTGCACCCCAAACCTCATGGTGAGCTCTCCCCCAATTCTCCTCAGCTTCTACCGTTTCCAAGGGTCTGGGACAAAGGAGTTTCTGCCTTAAACCTGGTCCCCCTGACCAGGAACACACGTGCTACTGTTTATCCTGAATTATGAAAGCTCTCTTCTCCTTGCTTCTCTCAAGCCAGACCAAAGCTGTTTCTCGCTCAGTCCCATCCCTGTCCTCCAGATGCTTTATCCCACATCCCAGGACTTGGTGCTCACCTGCGGAAGTCCAGCAGGGGCCGAGTCGAGGTTGGGGTGCCCTCAGCTGGCCAGCTGAGGAAATGGAACTGAGTGAGGGTCCGAGTCTCTTGGGATTGCACATTTTTCAGGTAGAAGCTTCGCACCAGGAAATCCTCACACCAGATGTGCTCTGAGACCAGGTTCACCTGCATGGAGAAGGGGCTCAGTCTCCAGGTGATCCCCTTTGTTAATGGGGGGAGTTCCTCCCTATCCCCAGTGTATATCTTGGGCTTTTCAACCTTTGGACACCTCTCCCCCCATTTGAAGACCCATCACCTTACCTTTCCCCTTCCACCTACTGGAATTTTTCAAGCTCAGCCTCCTTCTTGAAGTCTTTTTTAATCACCCTAGTTAACCGGAACCTCTCCCCCTCTTCTGAACTCCTCTAAGGCAGTTGTTGTCTTGAGCTATCCATCTGGCATTCATGATAGCATTTGCTGCTAGAACACCTTCGCTTTACCTTGAATCTATCTTGTACAAACATGGCTTTCTGTATATTGTTTCCTCTCACATGTGAGATCCATCAAGGTTGGAACCATTTCTTTTTCTTTTTCTTTCTTTCTTTTTTTCCCCCTTGAGGCAATTGGGGTTAAGTGACTTGCCCAGGGTCACACAGCTAAGAAGTGTTAAGTGTATGAGATAAGATTTGAACTCAGGTCCCTGCCTTTCTTTGTATCCCTTAAGCCTGGCCTATAGTACTCAATTAATAAAATGCTCATTGACTTGACTAAAATGGACCTTAGAGATTAATGGTCCAACGCTCTCATTTTACATGTGAAGAAGTAAAGATCTCAAAAGGGAAAACAAGCAAGAGTCAGGATCAGGATTAGAATATAGGTCTCTGAATTCATCTAGTACCAATTCCAAACCACTGTGTAATTTTTGGAAAGTCCCCTAAAATAACTCTGCTCTTTTATTTATGAAATGGGGATAACATCTGTATTACTTAGCTCTCAGATTGGCCATGAGGATCAAAGTGCTATTATAATCATAAATCCTTCTCTAAACCATCCCTGCTGCCTTGTATTACTAGTTAATTTTTCATGTGTCTGTGCCTTTGGTTGCCCAAGCTAAACGATAAATTGCTGGAGGGCATGAATTATATCTTAAACTTCTTTTATCTCCACAGGGTATCCAGCACGGTGCTGAGCAAAGGGCATGTGCTTAAGAAATACTGATTGAGAGACAAGTCAAGGACTGCTGGTGGGAGGCATTAGATCTCTTAATCCCAGACTCCTTCTCTTCTTTCTTTAAAGAGTGGAAAGTTTGTGCCAGCTTCTGTTTCTTCCTTTTCTGCATGAATGTTCTCCTCCCTCTCTGTTTCCTTCCTTTCACCCTCCCTTTCCTCCCATGGTCTCTTGGGGTCCTGCCCAACCTCATAGACATGATAGAGGGAGGAGCCCTCATCCGGCCAGTAGCGGTCACATTGCTTGACTCCATCCTCCACCAAGGGGGCCAGCATCACGATGACCGTGCAGCCATTTTCCCACACCATCTGAGGGAGGAGAGATCTCAGTGTCAGAAGGGTCAGGGGGTTGGGATGGGGAGGACATCGGCTCTATTATATCCCTGCCCACTTCCCCAGGTGACCTCCCCTGGGATAGTTCTCCTCACTCGCTCCCACTTTCCTCTGGGAGCTCACCTGCCAGAAGTCCGAAATAGTGTGGGAGAGCGGGCCCTGGGTGGCGATGTAGGCTGGCATCCGAGGATCGTGCTCAATCTGGGTCCATCATGTTGGGGTGGAGGAGAGTCAAATTAGAACTGGGAAACACCGCCAGGGGCAGGAGGAGTGGGGGTGGGTTTGGACCTTAGTTTAGATGCTAAAGGATACTGTAGGAGAGCAGAAAAAAGTTAAATTTGGACAAACCTAGCCCATCAGTGGTGTGACGTTGGGTTCATCCTTAACATGGAGATGATAGGACTTATAATACCTTCTTTCACTGGGATATGGTGAGGAAAGCATTTCGCAGACTAAAGCCTTCTATAAAAGTCAATTATTAGAATAATAATAGGTACTGCTTTTAGGGGCTGAGACCAGGGTGGGTACCAAAACAATTCAATGCAGAAATGGTGACCAAGAGAAAGGTAAAAAAGTTCAGGATGGGAATTGGGTTTGGGTTTTTGCTGGTGATGGGGAATTCAGTACTCACAATGGGGCTAGCGTTGATATAATCGCTCCGAGAAGGACTGCTTTCCACCTTCAGCTTGATTCGAGCATGGTCATCTGCACAGAACCCCAAACACATCCCGTACCCCCATCTTTGGGTTATCAGGGTACTAACAACTCCCTTGCCAGCCAGCCCCTCCACCAAGAAAGGATTCCCCACCAGAGATACCTGGGCTGCTCACTCAAGCCAACCATCCCTTGGCCCAATAACCTGGAACAAAAAGGGACTTACAGGGCACAAAGTCAGGGTTCCTGTTCTTCTTGAGGTTCGCGTCGCCCTGGGCCAGGCTACAGGCATTGGGCTCTGCCTGGTAGGCACACAGGGCTTGCCACTCCTTGGCCAGGCGGTCCCGGTTTCGCAGGTGGTCCTCCATATAGGCCTGGAAAGCAGAAGGATAGCTGGGGACCTTCCTTCCTCTAGGTACCCCTGTCCAGCCCGCTGATCCTCAGCTGCCACCCTCACCAGGATCATGTGTCCCGTGGAGATGTCCATGTTGGCTTGGGCGGGCTCCTCGCACCACGACGGGGTGCTGCTGTGGGAGCTGGGGCTCGCTTGGGCAGCATCGCTGAACTGAGAGGAGATGCTGCTCACCCTCGAAGGCTCTGGAGGTCCCTCGGACCGGCTGAACAGAGACTTGCTGGCCATGTGCTGGCGGCACAGCTCCTGGGGACCCAAGAAGTAAGACTATGTTCAGGAGCCATCAGGTGGGATCCATAGCTACCTGAGTTTTACATATTGGGACCTTTTGTTCAGTTTTATTCATTTATTCATTCAAGAAATAATTACGACCCTATCCCTAACCTCTAGAATATAGAGAGACGGGTGGGATACTGGAGGAGATACCAGATTAGATGAGGTGGGACCTTATCTGTTCTCCCAGAACCTACTGGGTGTGGTTGATTTAAAAATGAATACAGTTCTGGTAGGAAGGATTCTTTTTTTCTAAGTCTCTTCTTACAGCTGAAGGCCTATTTGAATGGGATTTGTGACTCACAGGCCTTGGAGTAGAAAGAAATCTTAGAGATTATTCAATACAGGTAGGTGCTCACTCCCTAGTATCCGGGAGGGCTGCTCCACATCCAGCCTCTGCTAGCACATATTCACAGGCACAGAATTCACTACTTTAATTCGGCTGCATCCTGCCTTGTTCATCCACCCAATCAGGCCCAAGAATTTTCCTGGCCTGTTCTAAACTCTAAGCAGGACCCCCGAGCCCCCCAGACCTGGTACTCCAAGGTGGTGTCTGCGTGGGCTCCCTCGGGCCCCAGGGCTGCCAGGCGTTCCTTTTCCCGAAGTCGCCCATGCTGCCGCAAACAGACGGCCAAGGCCGCAGCCACGAGCAGCCCTGCCACACCTGCCAGGGCCACCAGGGTCAGCAGCACCGAGCGAAGCGGAGGGGTCCCTCGGGCCGGCCGGGGCAGCACGGCAGCTGCTTCTTCACGCTATTGACACAGTATTTTGTAGGGAAATGAGTTCACTGAGTTTAAGGGAGATGGAAATGAAACTACGTCACTTTCCCCATCCTCATTCACTTTCCATTTTGGTCAGAAAAGGTAAAGAACCTCTAATCTCACTTGATACTCTCATTTTAAATAGACAGAAATAAGTGTCAAAGCCTGCATTTAGTCTCAGGGACTACCGTGGCACGTTTCCGTCACTAATATGGTCAACTCAAGTCATATTAATGTATAAAAATACATCTATTGCTCTTCCCAAGGTTATCTACGTTTTAAAAGAGGAGAAAAGAGATGTTTGATTCAAAGAAACAAAACGATAGAATTTCAGGCATGGTAGTAAAGCAGATCTTCTAGGGGGACCGCGTGTTCTGGATATTTTCATTTTAGTCCAGGTAGTTACAAAAGAATTTGTGGAAACAAAACCGTATCTTAATCTGACCTATGGTTTCCCCTTTTCCCAGTTTTATCCAAACCGTTTCTTATTATTTTGTATAATTTCACATGTAGTTTCTTAATTGTGGACGGGGATAAGGGAGAGAACTTAAAACTCAAACATTTTAAAAACAAATATAAAATTTGTTGTTGTTTTGAATGTAACTGAGGAAAAAATAAAATTTTTCTCGTGGAAACCCAAAAGATGCTCTCATTTGGCAAATCCAGCAGTACCCCCTGCTGGTGATAAAGAGAACAGCGTGAAAAGGGGATCTTTGGTTCTGGACACTTGGGCCCATCACCATCTCAGTGGAACCAAAGAATATCAGAACTGGCAGTGAAAGTCGGGACTTCACTTACACATGCAGTGCCCAAGTCCTAGAGAATGCTAAGCAGCCTGCCAAAGTCACACGTCCCTTATCTTCAAGACTCATCTGGGGCTCATCTTCTGTGAAACATTCCTTAATTCCTCCTAATAATGCTTTCCCTTCTTCAAATTACCTTGAATTTATTACCAGCACGGTATATGAGAGTATAAATATGGATGTGTGTATATACATGTGTGTATAATATATATGTGTGTATATAAAACTAGTGTACACATTCTATTCTATTTGTCTAAACAGAATGTAAGCTGGAGAGCAGAGATCTTATTCTTCTTTGCATACAAATGTTTGTTCATTTACTGCCTGACGGACACCGGACCCTCCTGAGGTCCCTCCCAGGTATCAAGCCTTTGATCTCCAAATTGTAGCTCAGTTTCCCCGGGGACCACTAACACCCCTTTCCGCATCCCCAAACACAACAGCCTCAGGCTTAATAGAAAGATTTCCTGGCGTACCTGGCCCACCCCTGTCTGTAGGATTCGGAACCCTGTCTCTGCTTCCAGCTCTGACTTCACCAGTCCTACAAGAAGGAGACATTTTAGGCTTTTTCAGCTTGCAAGAACCTTCACACTACCCCCTGCTACGCCATACCGTAGGTAAGCTGAGTTAATCAGGATGATGGTGAACAGACCTGAGGCAGGGATCAAGATGGGACTGGGGGTGACATTTACCAGCTTGCTGCGTCACATCAGCCAAAGACACGTTCTGCTCATTGTTCCGGATTCGAAAGGTGAGGGCTGATCCCACCACGCTGAAAGGCAGGAGTCAAGTTATGGTCTGATCTTCAAGACTTAGTTGCTGATGGTAAAACTGTATTTGGTAGGACTGAGGAAAGGATAAGTTAAGCTCTCTAGGGGAAACATGAAGATCTGGGGCCAATTCTGGATCAGACAATGGGCACACGCCCCTAAGAAGTGTGCCCTCAAGTCCAGACATGTGGAGAGAACACGGTGCCATTCTGGCTGCTGCTGCTCCCCAACCTCTCCGATCCCCAACATCTCCAGGGAGAGGAAGAGGACTCTGGCCTCTCACCCTACTCTCGGTCCACCCCTCACCCCAACATTCACGGCATCGGTACCACCTGATATTGATGAAGTTCTCAGAAGACATGTGGATGTGTTCTGCCAGGGTCTCCAACAGTCTGACTCCAGCGGTCAGTCCCAGGGGCCTGAAGTTAGAGAGGGCAGAGGAAGAGGAAGGAAGGAAGGACTTCTCAGCTACATCATCCTGGGAGAGACACGCCCTGCAAAGCAGGGAGGGCCCGGGAAGCAGCCTCCTTACCTCCCTCTCCCACCATATTATCATCAATCAGTTCCCCTCTTCTCTCAGATCAGATATTCCCTTTTCTAACCAGGAGGTTTGTTGCCCATATTTTATGCAAGGCAGGTAGCCAACTATCCCCCTTCCTCTCACCCCCTTGCCTGCCTCTGGATTCTCCTCAAGAACCTTACTTCTGGTCAGTCACTATGTAGCCATACTCCTCTGCAGAGTGAGCCGGGGGCTGATCTCCCCCAGACAGTCCTTTCGGACTCAATGGACTTTTCTTCTCCATCAGGACAGGCATGCCAAGGGAAGGGGGCGGCTCTGAGGGGCCTGCCACGTCGGCCCCCTGGACAAGAACTGGGGTGCCGCCACCAGCAGGGAGTTCAGATAAGGAGGCCGTGGCAGAGGGGGATTCTCCACTGTCTCCCGTGTGCTGCATGTCTCCTTCCATTATCTATCCAAAATAGGAAAAGAGAGACCTGAAGGTAGAAACACTGCAAACTAAAACCTGATCCCTTGTGTCTGGGGCTCTGGGGCACAGAGAGTGCTGTCATATGGGTGCCTCCAATAATGAGGCTGGAGTGGCGGGGTGTGACAAAGCCACGTGAAGTGATGGAGAGACCCTGGACTAGTAGATGGAAGTTCTTGGTGCTGCCTCTGATTAGTGATGTGACCGTCTCTCTAAATGCACTTTCCCCATCTGTAGATAAGGGATGTTGGATTAGAGGCAATTGCTCCAATTCCTTCCCAGTTATAACATTCCATGGGTCTCTGAGAAGGAGGGGTTGATGTTGGGGTAAATTCAGCAGAGTTTGGATCCTGTCTTACTTTCTTGCTCACAGCATCAGAATTTTCAGCTTCACCTGTGGGAAGGATAGAAAAGACTCATCAGGCAGGATGAAGAGAACCAGCACAAAGAGGGAACTTCTGATCAAGGTGCCATTTCTGACATTAATTAGGATCCATTAGCCCCCCAGATTGTTGTATGAGCTCCTCTCTTTCATCCTCCTTCTTCCTTTTCATCCTTTCCATGAGAAAGGCTTTCCTTCTCTTTGCCTTATTTCTAATACCTGGTCACGCATAGTATCCATGGAATATTGATCACCCCCCCCAAATCCAAGGCTCCTGGGGGCCTTGGATCTCTCCTGCTGGACACTCACCCCGGTTCTTCCCCGCACCCTTGGGCAGAAGCTGCATTAGAGCGTAGAGGCTGTTGAGTTGCTCCCGACTCAGTTGCTTTAACTCTACCCCATAGTTAGCCAGCACTGCTGCCAGTCTCTGCAGAACCACATCTGCCAAGGAATCAGAGAGAGAAGGCTTGGAGATAGGGATGGGAGGAGAGGGGAGGAAGCGATGTGGTGCCAGGGGAACAAGCGATGCAGAAGAGGGAATGAGGAGGACCTATCGACTGCATATCCACTGAGGAAATCAGCCCACTCCTTAGCCCGTCTACCAGTGTTTTGAGAAAACTACTCATGTGAAAGGGGTTAAAGGCATTCTGGATTTTATCTAAGGAGCCATAGCCTGGATGGGCTGAGCTCCCCATAAGACAGGACAAGTAGCTGAAAGAAGAGAGAGATGGATGGAGAAAATAGGAAGCTGGAGAGGGAGGATGGAATGGTAGGTAGGCAGAAGTTACCTGGTTGGGGGCCTGGTGATAGAGACACTAAAGCAGGAGGCTCTGGTTCCCGCTCCCCAGTGCCCCCTATCCCTTCCTCCCCATAGGTCTGTGGAGAGTCTCCGCCCTGGCTGTTGCCTGCCTGTTCTTGTAGCCTTTGACCCTTGAGCCTGCCTGAAGCGGGGGGCTCCTGGGCCAGGTAGAGGAGTCCAGGGTCTTGGAACAGCTGAGCAGATACAGGCCCTGGAGGGTTCCTGTAGGAAAGGCTGGGGTGGGCACCAAACGCATTCTTAGAAGCAGCTCTGCTGAAGAGGGCCGGGGCCTCGGCCTTCGGCTGAGGGACTACTGTGACCAGCCCCGGGGGGTTCTCCAGGGCTCGGGAACTTTCCTGGGAGGCAAACTGTATGGGAAAGCAGAGTTCGTGGTCAGAAGAAAGTTGGGGGTGGGGTGGGAGTGGGGGCGGCTGCAGCCAAGGAACGGCTGCTCTTAGGTCTCACCTGGTGGAATAGGTAGGGCTGCAGCAGCGTGGGCTCATAGCTCAGGGCAGGGAGTGGGGGCTGCGGGGGCAGCAGCAGATGCTCCAGGAGTGGAGGCAGCAGGTCAGCCGGGAGGGAAGGCAGCAGAGCCCCAGCCCCACCCCCACCCCCGCCCAGCAGAGGCCTCTGAAGTCGATGTTGGGCTGCAGGGCTGGAGCCCGTGGGGGGGCCGGCTGGAAGCAACTCCCCAGGGAGAGCCGGTCTCCGGGATGCCAGGCCGGATCTGGGGAGGAAAGCAATGTGTGTGGTGGGGAAGGGCAGACAGGTAGCAGGGGGGAAGAGCCGTGGAACACCGGGTCCTATAATCAACTGAAGGATGACCTCGGGCCTTGAGCGGGTGTGACTTCTACATCGGGGGCAGCTGAAGCGTGGAGCAAGGCTGGGACAACTCCCCCCAAACTGGTCTTCCCGGCCCCCCCAAAGCAGTTGTTAGAAACAATGTGGGGAGTGGGGAAGGGAAGGCAAATCTCCGTCCTTTCCAATCATGGCAGCAGGCTGTATGCTGGGTTCCAGAGCTCTAGGTCACTCAGATGCCCATCATCCTCCGTGCCTTGTCTACATTATACATCTCAGTGTTCTTTGTCCCCTTTGTTTTTGCTCTCACTTCCTCAGGAGACAAACAAGGAGAGCTGAGCACCAGGGAACTGCCATCCATATGGCCCGTCCCTTCACGGTCCAGGAATGTCATATATGCATGTGAAATGAGGGATGAGCAGAAGGGCAGTTAATTACTTTGTTACCGATAGTCAATTCCTGGAGTGGAGGCAGGCTGGCTGAGACTGGCAAAATCATGCTACCACCTTGACTCAGCCCTACAATGCCCGTCTGCCATTCCTCGGCCCTTTCCTTCTCCCCTGAACCTTTTCAGTTCTTCTAATCTCCTTTTTCAGCACAAAACCCTTTCAGCTGGGCTACAAAATTCATTGGCCTGTGCTGGGGGTCTTTGTCCCACGTGTCCCCGGGCCCTACCTGTCCTTGGAACCAGGGTCTGGTGGTCGGAGCCGGGGGATCCGCTCCATCTCCTGGGATATCACATACTGAGTGAGGTCATCCTGCCAGGATAGTCCTTGGAGGAGAAACCCAAAGAGGATGGTACTTTGGGATGGGCTAGTTCATCCACAAAATCCGAACGAGCAAAAAATGATTCCCAATATGTATGTTGAAGGGAATGAGAATGAGCCAGGCAGGATGGGTATATTTTTATGTATCTTTGAGTACCTCTTTCTAAATTATCTTTCTGTTGTGTTTTTAATTGAAATGGAATCTCCCTATCTCATCCAGCTTGCTGTCCCCCACTCCTGGGGACCCACCATATTGGTGCCAGATTCAGGATTTCTGGGTTCAAGAGATCCACTAGCCTTTCAGCAGGGATTATAGTAGCACGATGCTGGGTTTCTCTGAAACCATCTTGGTGATTCTGAGGCAGCTCTCATTTCTGTGCTTCCTAGATAAGTAAGGGCACTTTAGTTTTAGCTCCTAGAGAAGGCAGTACATAAGGAATCATGTATGTTCCATCTCTGTCCTTTCTTCCCCTGTGTGGTCTGCCCTAACCTTACAATTCATGGTTTTTTTTTTTTTTAAGTTTTTTCCAGTAACACAATTCTTAGGTTCCTGGTCCTGATGCTTAGGCAGAATGAAAATATGGGACTGGCCAAGAGCATTGTGTGCTGGCCCTTGCAGCCTCTGTTCTGGTCTAAATGATCCTTTTGGAATCTTCTAATATTCATTAAAAGGCAATCTACTCGAATGATGACTTGGCTCCACTAAATAAACAAGAAAATGGATGATTATAGATGTAAGGGTAGATACAGGACAGGAAAGAGACACCTCGTTCTATGGAAAGCTTCAATTCTCATTTCTCCCACTTTTAGCTGACAGATCCCTGCCCTTCTCTCCCCAACCTATTTATACCTCACTTACCTTGAGACATAAGCTGCCGAAGCACACTTTGCAATCGTTGGAGGATGGGTGAGGTGACCTGCAGCAGGGGCCGGACTCTCCCCGCACCCGTCTGGCACTGTCCAAACAAACCATCTAGGGGGACAAGGAGTGGTACTTCTGGGCAGCCAGGCACCCCACTTCACATATTCCATAGCCCTAGGACCCCCCCTTATCTCCTGAGGGAACGGGAAGACCAGGTGAGATAGGACTCCCTTCCCTCAGCTCCTGATCCAACGTTGCCTCCTCCCAGCCTCCCCTTCTTCCCATCCACAGTTCTCACTGCCACGTGGCTGACTTTCCTTTCTCCACTCACCCTGGATACAGACCTCCTGGTGAGAGCAGAGCCTACGGTCAAACAGGCAGCCTGTGGATGGACAGATGAGTCCATCAATTTGCCAGCCAAGCAAATTAAATAGTCATAGATGGGGAAAGGAGAGGGGGTTGGGAGAGGTCATTTGGAGCCATCCTAGCCAGGGTTGTACATATGCCAGGAGAAATGGTGCAGGAGGGGTCTGGAATCCTCGGGGAAGGGAAGTGTTAGGGCCTGAACCCAAGCCTGGCAACATGGTTGCTGAAAGCCTCAGTTTCCCCATATGTGCAATGGAACTGTTTGCACACACTCCTTTTCCACAGCTGCTCCTAGGGGCACAACCTTCAGGAGACCTACGCGAGGGGGCTGTTAGCATGACTGGGGCTAGTGGACCAGGAGGACCAGCTCAGCTACTTCTTAGGCCTTCAGGATGGAAGGCCTCCCACTTAGTGAACAATGGGGGGGATGTGGAAGGGCGGAGACCACCGCCCTCCTATGGGGAAAGGGCCCTGAGGGCAGGAGGGGCTTCTGAGGGTGGGAAGCAGGGAGTGTGGGACTGGTGGAAACCGCAGCCGTCCTCAGGGCTGCTCCAGAGTCCCCAGGCCGGCCTGCACAGGCTGCCCCTGTCCAGGGTGCTGACGCCCAGGCCCGGGTGGGGCCGAGGATTTGGAATCGGCCGCTCGGGGCCGTGATGGGAGGTGGGGAGGGGAATGGGCGAGGCAACTGCGCGAGGCCTGTTCCCATCCCCACTGTCAGAACCCACACGGCCACCCGATGCTCTCCCCTCGGTCCTCAAAGACAAGGACCGGCCTGGAAAGGGGGGGGTGTCAGACTAGGAGTCAGCCTGCTCACTCCCCTTTCCCACGCGCCCCCCCCCGCCCCCGCCCCCAGTTCGTGAGTCAGCGACTGACTCTGTCTCCGGCCGCTCAGCCGTGAGTCAGCGCCGAGCCGGGGGGTGAGGGGAAGGGGGGTTAGAGGGAAGAGAGACCCCCTCCCCCCTCTATCTCCTTTTCCCCCATCGCCCCTTTCCAACAGGACTGACCCGGCCTCTCGATCTTTCTTGCGACCCAACCTTCTCTTTCAGAGCCCCTGAACCCCGCTACCGGCTTCCTAGGCTCTTGAAGCCTGGGATACCCAAACTCCTCTCCGGAACCTTTTTGCGATCCCCAAGAGACTCCCTTCTATTCTCCCCACTTTCCTGTCCCGCCTTCTTCCAGAACTCTCTTTGGCCTTTGTATTTACCTCGGTCTTAAACCCTTCCAATCTGAAGCCCACCCCCACCCCCACCCCCTTGTCTGAAGCGAAGGCCCCATCACCCCCAGCCCACTTCCCTAAGGTCCCGCCTCCGTATCTCGGGCCCCACCCCCAAGACTACGCCCCCTTGCTCCCTCCCCCTGATTCCTTTCACCCCCCTACCCAGTTCCTTTCCGAATCCTAGTCCCCTTCCCTCCGGACTCGTGTACCCCTCCATCCCTAATCCCGGGATTCGCCCCCTTCCCATTCCCCCCAACCCTCAGGCTTCCTCCTGACCGTGGGCGCTGGTGGCGCTGCTGCCCCCAAGGCGAGAGGTCAATAGCAAGAGGCAGAAAAGCGGTCTGAGCCCCCCGAACCCCGGGAGCCGCCGCATCCTCCTCCGCTGGGCGCGCGCAGGCTCCCCCGGCAGAACCGCAGCGACACTGGCGGGAGCCGGACGCAAGGGGGCTCGGGCGGGGCCACGGCATACCCCACCCACTTCAGAGGTGGGTTTCACACGCCCCTCACTGTGCCGCTCCTCCAATCCTGGCCGGGCCCAGCGCCGACTCTCCCACCTCCCCGTTCCTTATTTTCTCAGACTGGCTTTTGCGTCATAAATGTCGTCATACCCCGGTCCTCAAGGGGGTCTGCATCATGAAGACCCCCTCCTTTGAATGTCCACCCCTTTGTACAAGCCACACCCCCAATTGCCATCTGTTCCATCAGACCCTACCCCTAACTAGCAAAGGGGGGGCGGGCACAAGGGGCAAGGGGCAACGGAATTAGGGTGAATTAGCCTTTGCATCCTTCCCATTTCCTTTCCAGCCTAGTCTCCATAAAGATCTTCCTTTAACTCCTTGGAGTGTGGAAGGGAAAAGAAGGCAATTTCTTTAGCCTATCCTATAGGGCCCTCGGGGTAGAATCTGGGAGTCCTGACAGTGAAAGGGGTCACAGCTAAACCGTGAGAAATGAGGAGGGCCGAGTAGTCAAGATGCTGTTCCCCGTCTAAGCTCCAGAGTGTCCAAGGACCCAAAGTGCCCCTCCACATAGACCCTAATTGAGGAGACTTCATGCACTTTGATCTGAAATTGTGCTCCTAACAACTCTTATCAAGTCACCTGTCTTGGAAATGAGCTCGGCCCTCCTCCATGCCAGATTCTTTCAGTCCAGCTGCTATCAATAAGCTTGTAAAATCAGTGGTACAGAAGCAGCTGGCAGTGCAATAGATGGATCTCTAGTGGTGTGATGTTAAGCAAGTCACAACCTCAATTTCCCTGGTTGTAAAATGGGGTTAATAACAGCATCCACTTCAAAGCGTTGTAGTGAGACCTAAATGAGGTAATATTTGTAAATACACTCAGCAGTGGGCCTGGCTACTATATACTATATAAACATATAAATGCATATTTCTGTACTATATATTATATATACTATAGAAATACATATTCTCCTACATTCTTGCAGAAGAAGTTGATGTCCAACAAAGTTTTAACTTTCCTAAATTGGCGTGTCTCTCAATTGTTGGTGTACTAATAACACTAATGGCTGACAAGTTATTTCTGAAGTATCTTAAGGTTTGCAAAGTGTTTTGATCCTCACAAGCTTGTGGCATTATCTCCATTTTCCAGGTGAGGAAACAGGCTCACACTGGACTCGTCGCTTAGTCATACTGCTACAGTGTTAGAGATAAGGTGTAAATAAACTCAAATCCAGGAATCTTTCCACTAAACCAGATTGAACTAATCTGTCTTTGCTATCCAGGTAATTCTGGAGTCCATCATGTCAAGGGAATGATGGGAAATGGTATAGAGTAAGTCTGTTAATTCTTTTAAATGGACACTTCCTCTTTAAGGAAAAGTTGGGAATTGTGAAGAGAAAGATTACTGGAAAGGAGTATAACCCAGGGATTGTCCCAATCATACACTTAATTCTGGAGATGAAAAATTAGAAGCATTCAAGGGCAAAGGAACAGCAGCTCCAATTTAACCTCAGCTTATCTAAAATCAAACCCATCATCTGTCTCCTTTCACTCTCTAATCTGTTTCTCCTTTTGCTTTCTTAATTTCTTATACTCAATGTCATTGAAATTCTTCTAGTCACCCAGCTTCAAAACTGTCACCTTGGATTCCTCTCTCCCTCAACTACTTGGCAATTCAATCCATTTCTTTCTTTGCAATGTTTTGCCCCTCCTCCTCTCTTTCTCCTATTCCTATCAACTCGTGGAGAAGCAAAGATTATAGAAGCTGGAGTCAGCAGAAACCTTTGCTCAGATAGTCCTGCCTTTGACATTTACTAGGTAGGCAAATAACTTAATCTCTCTGACTCATCTTTAAAATGGAGATAAAATTGTACCACCTCCCTAAGGCCATTAGCAAACCTTATGGTTCTCCATAAATGTTCAGGTACCCTCAACTGGACCGTGGGTCTCCACATTAAATCTCTCACTTCCAAGCCATTCTTCATACAACCACCAGACTTGTTTTCCTAAACTAAAGCTCTGATCCCATCATATACACATCTTCCTAGCTTTAAAACTTCAAATGGCTACCCATTGCCCACCAATTCAATAAACGTTTATTCTTAATACCTATAGTGCACAGTGCTGGAGTTTAGATGGGCTTACAAGCTGTATTCCTACATTTATCTATGTTCTAGACTACTTGCCATTGCCTAAGATTTTTAGGTTCGTTTGGCTTCATGACTATCCATTTAATCCCCCAACCCTCCTTATCCCTGCCTGTAGAATTTCCCAGTGGAAAAAGACCTCAGCAGTCATTTAGCCAGATATATACCTAAAAAGGAATCCCTGAGACCAGACAAATGATCATCCAGTCTTTGCCTGAAGGCCTCCAGGAAAGATGAACTCATTACCTTTCAGAGGCAGCCTATTTCATATGGGGATAGATCTAATTGATAGGAAACTTTTTTGGGGATATCAAGTCTAAATAGTCCTCTTTGATATTTCCACTTACTACCCCAAATTCTGCCTTCTGGGATCAAACAAAAAAAGCTTCACCTTAACAGACTACCTTCCAAATATTGTACTTGAAGATAGCTATGAATTTCCACCAGTATTTTTTTATTCAGGCTAAATAGTCTTAGCTCCTTCCTTGGTGGCCCCAAGGCTCTTCCCCTCCCGGATGCCATCTAGACTATGGTGCCCCAAAATGAACACAATATTCCAAATGTGGTGCAACTAGGGTGCTGTAGACTGGCACAGTCATCTCCTTATGTCTGGAAGCCGTGCCTCTCGATGCAAATCAAGGCAGTATTAGCTTTCTTGGCAACAACCCATCCTTGTTGACTCATGGTGAGCTTGCAGTCCACTAACACCCCCAGATCTTTTTCAGACATAATGCTAAGTATGCTTCCCCTACTTTGTAGTGGTAAAATTCATTGGAAAAAAAGGTGAAATATTACATTGTGTATTTGCCTTTGGAGGTGTTGGGGGAGTACTTATGATTTGTTCAGTTCTCTAAAGAGGAAAATTCCTCCAAAGTTGTTGTTGTTTTACTTTATGTATAACTTATTAAAAAATATCTTGGGAGGATCATTGGGAAGCGAATCAAAGGTAGATTTCTGGACTCCAAGGACAGCCTTCATTCCATTGCAACTTGTACTGATTCCTTCTAAATTTCATCTTGGTAGATCCAGCTCCATGTTCCAGCCTGTGGGACCCAGTCATCCAGATCTTTCTTACCTTTGTTCCCTTCACAGTACTTAAGCAATCTTTCTTTTAGCAAAAGGAGACAAGATAGCAGAGAGGAGAGAATGGTACTAGAAAGGGAGGAAGTTTGAGCTGAGATAGAGCTAAGAGTTAACCCTTTTCTAATTAGCACTAAATGTCATGGAGCATGATGACTGGTACTGTTCTGTGTTTAGCTGTACCATCGATGGCAGGATCCCACGCACTGGATTGAGAGTCAGAACACCCAGGGGGGTGGAGGCTAGACTTCTGAGAACTCCATCCCTGATTCACTACATTGCAACGGACAAGTCAATTAGCTTGTTCTTCTGTGTCTCTACTTGCTAAGTGGGAACACTAATAATTGTGGCCTTATCCACCTCACAGAATTGTCATAAAGAAACAAGAACCAATTTGATCAGGTGCTTCGCAAGCTATCACAAGTGCTATGTAAATGTTGACATTTCAATTATGTGACTCTGGGGGAAGATGCTTTCTCACTTTTTCCCCTTCCTGCTTTCATAATGGAGCATGAAGATCCTGGCTAATAAACCAGAGGATGTTCAGAAAATTCTCACTGATAATGAGTTAGAATTTGTTAGTTAATTAGAATTAGAAAAGAGTTAGTTAATGCATTGATAATGTTGAAGTTATAGGAATAGCTGAGACTGCTCTGAGACTGCAAGGAGACTGCTCCAGCATGAGCTCATTTCTTCTCTTAGCACTCCATGGACCAGCTCCTTCACTGGAGAGGGGCACTAATGCCGAGAGAATACAGCAAGGTCCCTGCAGCCTCAGATCCTTGCATGGAAGGAGGACGGGAAGGGAAGGTTCTGCCTGGACGAGGTCTGGTGTGAAAGCAGCTTCTTTGCCCCACTACTACCAAGATGTGGGGTGGGGCACTAACCCCACCCGCAGCCAGTCCCACCTCCTCATTCTTCCTGCCAGCTCACTTCTGAGGTAAAGACAAGGGATCAAAATCTCTTTCCATCAACTCACCTTCCTTTCAGGTTCCACTAGTACCAGGGACTCAATACCTTCCCTTCCCCCCACCCCTGCTCAGTGTTCCCCTCTTTCAAAAAACCTAGAAGGGCAAGAATAAGTGAAAAATTCATTTTAATATTTCAATTCTGAGTCAGGTGAGAACTGACATTCTGAGCCCAATGAGTGAGGAAGGGAAGAGAAGCTCTTGAGACGTCTCATTCCACGGCAAAATTTTGGCTCACCACAGGAAACAGCTCGAAGAAGCCCTGGATGGGGCAAAGCAGGGTGGAGTAGCTAGGTATTAGGGTCTGTATGACAACTCTCCCTGGAAATCCTCCCTCTTACTCTTCCATTTTCTTTCCCTTAATTCTGGGGTTTGGCCTAGGCCCCTCAGCCTTGGGAAGGCTGAGCTGGTCTGCTGAATGCTTTCGTGGCATTGCCATGGTGACCAGCCTCGTCACTTAGAGGGATGACGTTGCCCCAGCAACCAATCCCAGAGGCTGGAGACACTGCTGCCACGTGAAGCGAATAAGGGAGAGCAGATGCTGGATTACCTTAAAGAGGGTGAGGGTCTGCAGCACACTGGAGGTGCATGCCATCTCCCGGATGGAGTGCATGGCCAGCTGGGGGCTGCCCAAGTCCAGCACCCGCAGCCCCAGACGAGCAGCCAGGATGGGCCCAATGGTTGTGCCACAGGGGGAATCATTCCGAACCATGAACTCCTGCAGAGACAGGAAGGGGAGTCTATGTGAGGATGCTAACGGCCAGGCTGAGATGCGAGGTCCATCAGGACTTAAGACTTCTGAGTCATGAAGTGAACCACGTGTGAAGAACCAGGAGGGACTAAACCTCTGTTCTCTGGGGGAGTCCTGGCTTTGCCATCATAACCTCCAGGGTGAAGGGGCTGAAGGACTCCTGATGCTTCTGTTTAATAAAGGCAGCAACCTTGATGCTGGGACACTGAGCACTGGCACACCTGCTGCGGGGGTCCCGAGTTTCCATGCAGGGCTCTCTCCTGGGATGTTACCCACCGAGGCAGCTGTCAGTGGGGCTGCCCCCCCCAAACTATAGGTCTGGGCCCAAATGCTCACCTGAAGGGGCACCCCCACTCGTCCAGCCACCTCGCGCATCAGCGCCTCGGAAACGGCGTTGGAAGCGTAGCGTTGCTTGTTGTTCACCTTAATCACAGGTCCCTGGGAGGAGAAAAGATGGGAAAGGGGCTCCAATCCATCAGTCTTAATCAGCACTGGTTAAGTGCTCCTGGAGGGAAAGCTGGGATTTATGGGGATGTCGAAGGAAGAAAGTGGGTTTTGGGTGGAGAGGAAAAGGAAAGACCTAGGCTGAAAATAAGCAGGGTCCAATGGGAAGGGAAAGAGGGATATAGGGAAGGGAAAATAGAGAGGAAAGAGCTAGGAGGGGAAAAGGCAGGGCCTGAAAGTAGGGGAAAGAGACTTTTGGAAGAAGAAATGGGGACAGGTCATGGGGGAGAGAGACGAGGTCCAGCAGGAGGAAGCGAAGGACAGGTCCTGGGACAGAGGAGACAGAGGGCCTGAGAGGGAGGCGTGATTACCTTGTGGAAAAGGGGCCGGTGGGCTTCCTCATGCTTATCCCTAGAGGAGAGAGATGAAATGTTCTACAATCAGCTTAAGTTTGGGTTTGCTCTTGGAAACCTCAGTACAGGATTGATGTGGGAGCAGCAGAGACCACCATGGGTCAGTCCCCAACACCCCCACTGTTGGTAAAGAGGGCTCCAGGGACTCACAGATAGTTGGGGTGCACGGCATGGGCCATGTCGGCGCTGATCATGTAGGACTTGGGCATGGCCTCCTCAAAGGCTGTCAGATTCTTGGGGGAGGCGGAGATACGCCGGAGCACCAGCTCCGTCAGCAACGACTCTGCTCCCTGGGCACTCTGTGATCCAACCTGGAGGGTTAGGGGCAGGGGAGGTGTCAACTCAGGAATACTGAGCCAGTCTGGGGCAGGAGGTCTGGGGGGCCCTTGTCCAAGCAAGGCTCCCCAGTGACAGATGAAGGGACCAAACCCCACCCCCTTCTCCTCCTGAGCAGCGGTCTGGGGGGAAGGGAAGTCCAACTGCCCAATGTTCCCACCCCAAGGAATGGTTTTATCCTTCTTCATGAAAACTGGGAGGCAGGGCAATGCCTAGTCATTTCCAAGACCGATGTAGCATTTTTTGTTTATACTGTTCACCGGACATTCACCTCCTGTTGGTAGTGGTTTAAAAGACATTATTAAAAATAATTCAATCTCCACCTCCACCACCTTAGCCCCTAGAATAGTATCATCCATGTAACTCATTCAATAAGTTTAGTTTATGCTGTTCACTGGATGTTCACCTCTTGTAGAGCTTTAAAAATATTATAATTATTAAAAATGATTCAATCTCCACTTTCACCATCTTAGTCCCTAGAATAGTGCCATGCATGTAATACTCATTCAATAAGTTGCTTATACTGTTCACTGGACATTCACCTAGTGTTGGTAATGATTAAAAAATTTATCAAAAAAAATTCAATCTCCACCTCCACCATCTTAGCCCCTAAAATAGTGCCATGCATGTAATATTCATTTGATTAATTATTTCCTGAATGAAACACTGCTCTGATCTCAAAGGGCTGCCACTGGAGATGGAATCTTCCCTTCCATCAATTAAGAGGCACCTACTAGGGCTATGGAGCTGTAACTGATCTTGAGATGCAAAGAAACTTAAAGACACAGATCCAGACTTTGAAGGGTTTACAGTCCAACTGGGGAGAGCCATGGTGTAGTGGAAAGGACATGCTCCTGGGAGTCAGAAGACCTGGATTTAAATCCCAACGGAGGGGGCCCTTGGTTGCAACACACGGCCCCATCTCTCTTCTCCACCAACTTGATCCTTCGATCATCATAATTTTCAACCTCCTCTTCTCCAAGGGGGTCTTCCCTTGAGGCCTAAAAAAATACCCAGCTTCTTTGAAGCTTCACTTAAGACTCTCATGCCCATCAAATATTGGTTATTTTCTCTTTTCGGAGCCAAACTCCTAGGAAAAAGGTTGTCCACATTTATCACATTTACACACTTGTCCCCATTTCTTCCCCTTTGTGGCCTGGCTCGACTCTCTGCAGAGACCCAAGGTCTCTGTGCCGTTAAGTTCTTCACCTTTATCTTTCCTTCTTGTCCTCTCTTCAATGCTGACAATGCTGACCACCCTCTCTGGGATACTCTCTTTTTCCTCTGGCTTGGCTGGGGATGTTTTCCTGTCTGATTTATCCTTCTGAGCCCCCTCTGCAGGATCCTCATCCATCTTCCAGCCTTTGTTCCTGTCTGTATTCCAGAGTGAGGAGCCTAGATGTGGTAAATGGACCCCAGGACTTGAGTTTGAAGGCTGCCTCAGGAACTTACTAGCGATTCCAGGCAAGTAACTCAACCTCCTGTGCCTGTTTCTTCCTGTGAAATGAAGGAGTTGGACATTATGGTCTCTTCTGGCCTTCAGCCTGTAATCCCATGCCTTTGTGTTGAGCCATTTTCTCTTCTCTCTAAACTCATTAACTCCTCCCAAAGATTCCACTATCATTTCCATGATGAATGACTCCCAGACACACATTTGGAGCTCTCACCTCTCCTCTGAGCCACAGTCCCATGGATTTCTCCAGTCTGGATGTCCCTGGGCATCTCCAACTCATCAGGTCCAAAACAGAACACATTATCTTCGCCCAGACTCCCTCCTGCTCTTAACTTTCCAATTTCTGTTGAAATTCTTCCAGTCCCTCAAATTTGAAACCCTGCCCCCATAATTAATCTCTAAGCCTTGTTGGTTCTACCTC
Organism: Antechinus flavipes; assembly: GCF_016432865.1. Classification (NCBI taxonomy): domain Eukaryota; kingdom Metazoa; phylum Chordata; class Mammalia; order Dasyuromorphia; family Dasyuridae; genus Antechinus; species Antechinus flavipes. Next base: position 63,838,044 of record NC_067400.1, on the reverse strand, counting down.
GTCAGCACCTTTCAAATCCATCCGATTCTCTCCCTTACGTAGGCCTTCAAAAAATCAGCTCTTGCCTGGACTCCTGCAAGGGTCTCCTAATTGGCCTCCCCTTGCCCATCCAGTCTCCATGTAGCTGCCAAATGGATATTCCTGAAGCACAGCTCTCACCACTTGACTTTCCTAAATAAAAAACTTTAGAGATTCACATGTGCAAAAATATCTGTAGCAACCCTTTTTGTAGTGTCAAGGAACTGGAAACTGAGTGGATGCCTATCAGTTGGAATGGCTGAGTAAGTTATGGTACATGAATGTTGGAATATTATTGTTCTGTAAGAAACGGTCAGCAGGATGATTTCAGAGAGGCCTGGAGAGATTTACATGAACTGATGCTGAGTGAAGTGAGCAGAACCAGGAAATCATTGTACACAGCAACAAGATTATGTGATGATCAACTGTGATGAACTGGCTCTTTTCAACAAGGAGATGATTCAAGGCAATTCTAATAGACTTGTGAAGGAGAGAACCATCTGCATCCAGAAAGAGAACTAAGGAGACTGAATGTGGATCAAAACATAGTATTTTTCACCTTTTTAATTGTTTGTTGGCTTGGTTTTTTCCCTTTTAATCTGATTTTTCTTGCACAGCATGACAAATATGGAAATATTTAGAAGAATTGCACATGTTTAACCTATATCACATCACTTGATGTCTTGGAGAGGAGAAAAAGATTTGGAACACAAGATTTTATAGAGGTGAAAACCGAAAATGATTTTTGCATAATATTTGGAAATATATGGAAAATATTTGCATAATATTGGAAAATCAGAAAAATAAATATTTTTTTAAACTCACAAAAAAATTTTAGGGGGTTCTCATTTCTTGACTTTTGCACAAACTTTCCCTTATGAAAATAAAGCTCATCCATTTTCACCTCCCACCTTACCTCTTTAAACCTCTAGCCTAAAATTTAGCTCCACTCCTGCTTCCTTCAAGAGGCCTTTCCTGATTTCCTAAGTTGAGGGTCCTACCTCAACTCACTATTATTTATTATTTAAAAAAATATATTATTTGACTTTTTCCAATTACATGTAAAGACAATTTTCAACATTCATTTTTTGAAAGATTTGAGTCCCAAATTTTTCTCCCTCCTCCCCAGTCTGATACAGATTATACAAACTATTTACTTATAATGTGTGCCACATTCTGAGTAGTGTCAACTCCTTAAACAGAGACTGACTCACATTTGTACTTCTTATACTTATGTCTGATATATAACAAGTACTTGATAAATGCTTGTTGGTTGAATGAACTTCTCCACCTCAGTTCATTCATCTAAGCAAGAGATAATAATAATCTGCATTACTCATTTTATAAAAAAAAGTAACAGGCATTTATTAAGCACCTACTATATGCCAGGTGCTTTATAATTATTATTTCATTTAATCCTAACAACAACCCTGGAGAGGGTGTGGTAAATGCTCTTTATCAATCCCATTTTATGGAGAAGAGTTTATAAAACTTTAGAGGGAGAGGAGATCCTAGGATGCTATGTAAAGTTTTAAAAACTGTAACTGCCCCTTCTCTATTTATCCTATTTATTCAGGGTGTTCCTAAAGGCTTGGTACAGTTTTAAGTTTTAAAACTTCCCCAAGTCTTTTGGGTTAAGCTGGTAGTGTCCAACTATAGATACTACCAGTACTATGCCAAATCTAGCTTCTTTTTTATTAAACTAAAATTCTCTTCCCCCACCTGGCATGTAAATCTTTCAGAGGCAGGCCTTTGTTATCTCAGGGATCTAAACATAGATACCTGATCAATACTTCGGCTGAGGGAGGGAGGAGTCTTTACTTTGGCCCCAGGTTATGTGTCACAAGTAGTCTGATGCTGGGAAGGGGACCTTTCTTTCTTTCTTTTTTTTTTTTTTTATTATAGTTTTTTATTGACAGAACATATGCATGGGTAATTTTTCAACATTGACCCTTGCAATCACTTCTGTTCCAACTTCTTCCTTCTACTCCCTCCCCTAAATGGCAGGTAGTCCCAAACATGTTAAATAAGTTAAAGTATCTCTTAAATACAATATATGTGTACATATTTATATAGTTATCTTGTTGCACAAGAAAAATTGGATTTAGAAAGAAGGTAAAAATAACCTGGGAAGAAAAACAAAAATGCAAGCAGTCCACACTCCCAGTGGAACCGGATCTTTCATACACTCAGAAACTATCTGATGAAAACTATTTACAAGGCACTCTCCCAGGTACAATGCGGGGGAAGAGCCCTTACCCACAGGAGCTGAAAACCTAGTCTGGAAGTGGCTGGGAGAGATGGAGACCAAAAAAAAGGAGAAATGAAAAATAAGGCAGGAGAGGCCAGTAGGGAAAAGAAGTGCATCCAGTGAACGTCAACATAAAGAAACCTTGATCTTGGATTTCATCAGTGCAGAGGGATCCCCCCAGATCAACATCTTGCCTATAGCTTGTCTTAAAAAGTCTCCTAGGAACAACCAGTTACAAGCAAGATCCTGAATGATCTGCCCATAGATTTAAACAGCCAGGTGTCATGGGCGAGACCTGAATTCAGATCTTCCTGGCTTGTAGGCTGGCCTTCTAAATCCCATTGCTTTCCCCAGGGGTAAAAGGAAATGGATGAGGGTATCCAGGAAGGCTTCCTGGAGGCAGCATTTGAGTTAGACCTTGATGGATGGGTAGGAGAACTTTAGGCAGAGATGGGGGAGAAATGCATACTAAGCTGAGCCAATAATGTGACTAACTTCTTACTACCTCCAGCCCTTTCCATGGACCTTAGAAAAGGTTTATACACAGGAATGGACAGAAATTCCCCAGCTCCCTGGCCTCCCTCCCCCTCTCTTCCCCATCAAGTCCGTGTCTCACCTCTTCATGGTCATAAAGTGCAACCATTCGGACATTAGGCTCTGAAGCAAGGGATGCTGGGGCAGCACAGGAGTCGATTAAGGCCTGGGAGGGAGACACAAGCATTTTTAAAGTGGCTACTGCATCCCCAAGCGCTGCTTTTTTTTTTTTTTTTAAAGGAAAGATTGCTTTGGGGGCCCACGAGACTCTCCCCCCCTCTACCTCACTCTCTTTCACCAAGGCCAGAACAATGGGGGTTCCTCTCCCCCTCCCTTCCCCACCTTCTGTCACCAAGGCTAGAACAATGAAGGTTCCTCTCCCCCTCCCTCTGTCACCAAGGCTAGAACAATGGGGGTTCTTTTTCCTTCTTCCCCACTGTCACCAAGGCCAGAACAATGGGAGTTCCTCTCCCCCTCCCTTCCCCACCCTCTGTCACCAAGGCCAGAACAATGGGGGTTCCTGAGGCATTTCCAGCACTCTCCAGCCTATTCCCCCTCCAGTCTCACCACAGGAAGTACTATAAGAAAAGGCGGGAGGCGGCCCCCTGGTTCCCTCCCACATATCCTCAGAGGCCCGAGACTTTCCAAGACCCTGTATGTTTGCATTAGTGACCCCCTGCGGTGTGTCCAAGGCTTTGTGCCATGGGGATGGAGCAGGGCATCTATCTGCCAAGCCCCTGGCTCCACACCTGGAGGGCACAGAAGCAGCTGTGCAGGTTGTCCAGTCGGGGGGAGAAGATGAACTCGTCATAGGCGCCTCCCAGGACCTGGAGAGAAGGGACAGTTAGCCTGGCCAGCTCTACTCCCCACAATCCCACGCTTTCGGCTCTCTTCCCCCTGTGGTCTGCTCTCTCCATTTTGCAGAGCTAAGCCGGGCTGGAAGTCAGGGGGTCCCCCCTCTCCTTACCGCAGGCTGAGTGTCTGTGAGACACAATTCCATTTCCAGGATGTCCTCAGGTTTCTGCCCCAACTGGGCAGAGAGCAGAGACATGAGCACTGACTGGTGTCTGTTCGTCTACAGGGATGGGTATGAATTGGAGAGCGGTCACTTGGGGATCCTTTATTCCCACCCCCACCCCCAACATCTTCCCGTCCCTTCCCTTCCCTCAGCGAGTCTCCCTTCTCACCTTGGCAGCAGGAGATCCTGAATCAGACACGCCCTTCTCCAGCTCCTCCTGCACCGCTGTGGCCAGGATGGGTATTCTGCAAGGAGATAGGGGACAGCAGAATGAGGGAGGCTGGGACAGGGGAAGGTCTGCATTTATGCTGGTCCTGCCCATGCCTCTGTTACAAATGGCCACCTGATTCCTCAACAGCCCTTCATCCTTCATCTAACTTCTCTTTGAGATTACAGTGGTTCCCAACTATGGACCCCAGAGGGGAAAAGGACTCTTCAGAGTAACTGCGAGAAGGTCTGCTTTAGCAAATGACTTAGTATAAACATAATGAAAATTGTGGAAATACATATAAAAGAAGTGTACATATTCAACATATGTTGGATTACTTGCCGTCTAGGGGAGGGGGGAGGAGGAAGAAGGAAAAAATTTGCAACACAAGGTTTTGCAAGGGTGAATACTGAAAATTATCCATGCATATAGTTTTTTTTAATTAAAGTTTTTTATTTTCAAAACATATGCATAGATAATTCTGCAACATTAGCCCTTGAAAAACCTTGTGTTCCAGTTCCCCCCCCTTCCCATAGATGGCAAGTAGTCCAACATATGTTAAACATGGTAGAAATATATGTTAAATCCAATGTCATGCATGTGTTTTGAAAATAAAAAGCTTTAATAAAAAAAAAATCAAACATATTTCATATAGGATAAATAATATGGTCTACACGTATCTATTACTTTTAATTATTGCGATAAGTAACATAGTTCATTTAAAGCATTCAGAATTCAGAATGATGTGTAATGTAGCTGACTTAAAGCATCAGAATGGTCATTGTGGATTTTCTCAATCAACAGAGACTAGCTCCCTGTGGAAGTCCTCATGCTCCAAAGGTTAGGAAGGGCCGCAGAGCTGGTACCCCGGCCCTCCCCCAGCTCCGTCCCCAGGCGGCCCATCTCTAACCTCCCCTGCCTCGCCCCCATCCCTGACCCCCTCTCTCACAAGTGGGTCTCGGGGTTGGGACCGAAGTTTTCATTGACAGTCCGATGGAGATGGATGGCCAAGTGGGGGATGCGCAGTATCGGTCTCTCCACATGCACCAACCGTTGTTCAATTTGCCCCGAGGAAGGATTCTGTAACCGGCGGGTTAACAGGTCAATGCAGACCCCAGGCCTTTCTTCTGCGCCTGCCAAGGCCTCGGCCAATCCCTGAGGCTCCCAAACCTCCGATGAGCAGAGGCCCAAACCAGCCTCTAGTATGCCCTGGCCCGGGGTCTCCGCCTACCTTTCCCCAGCAGCTCTAAGAGGGGACAGGGGCATTAGGGCCTTGGTTCCTGCCTCACCCCAGGCCCCTGTGCCAGTCCTTACCTTGATAATGACTCGCCCAGCCAAGGAGAGGTCCCGGTCAAACCAGGTGCTCCAGATGCCGCCCCCATAGGTTTCCACACCCACCTGCAGGAAGCCTCCCTGGCTGCGCCGGGACCTGCGTTTCACCTGGAAGGACACACACAGTCTGGCTGGGGGACAGCGTCTGCATGAAGTGTCTCTGCCGCCCAGAGCTCAGGAGACAACCCTGGGCCCAGGACCTCTCTCTCTGGGCCTTATCTCCCCCACTTTGTTCCCCATTTCCGGACCCTGAGCCCCCGTTTCCATACCCTGAGCCCCCGTTTCCGTACCCTGAGCCCCCATTTCCGTACTCTGAGCCCCCGTTTCCGTACTCTGAGCCCCCGTTTCCAGACCCTGAGCCCCCGTTTCCGGACCCTGAGCCCCCGTTTCCGTACCCTGAGCCCCCATTCCCGGACCCTGAGCCCCCGTTTCCATACCCTGAGCCCCCGTTTCCGTACCCTGAGGCAAGGGCTGTCCGTGTGGGCCCCGATGACGCTGAAGCCATTGCCGGGGGAGTACTGGCCCCCCACTGCAAAGGCGATGATGGTGGAGGAGTTCCTGGTCACAAAGTACTAGGGAGGGAACGGGAGAGCCCTCAGCGCCCAGCCCCGGCCGGGGGTCCTCCGCTGCCCCCACCCGCTCCGGCCTCGCATACCTTGCGTTCGGGCTGGAGGTCCCATTTCTCCGCCTCTTTGAGCTCCTGGAAGCCGGCCTGCAGCAGCCGGCTCCGGCACTCGGCCACCACTGTCGGGAGGAAGGGGACCTCGGTCAGGGGAACGGGCGGGGGGCGGCAGGGGGCTCAGCTTCTCTCTCCGAGGGGTCTGGGCGCTTACCGTGGAAGGGGGAGGGTCCCCGGTTCACAAACTTGAGCAGCTCTCTGGCTGCTGCCTGAACCGCTTCCTTTCCCGCTACTGAAGCCTGGGAAGGCAGAGATTCTGATTGCAGCCCCCCAGTCCCCAGGCCACGCGCGGAGGGCTGCGAAAGGGACCCTTCTCCAGCCTCCATCTCGCTTCCCGGGAAGCAGCCCCGCTCCGCCCAGCCCGGCCCTGAGCCTTTTCGCCCTCGCCCCGTCCCGCGGAGCCCCCGCCAAGTCCCCGTCCTCAACCTGGAAAAACTTCCCGGGTCCTCAACTCTCCGAGACTCTCCCGGTCTAAGCCGCAAGCGCCCCGCCCCCAGCCCCGCCCCCAGCCCCGGCTCCAAGCTGGGAGACTCCGGCAGGAGGAGACTCGCTCGCCTTCCCCATCCGAGCCCCCTCCCCTTCCCTCGGGCCTGAGCTTCCCCCTCCCCTCGCACCGCGCCCCCCATCCATTCTCTGCAATCCATGCACAAAAGCCCTTCCGAGCCTGCAAGCAAGAAGGCCCCCTCCCCCCCCTTCCCGCCCCGGGCCCCGGAAGGTCAGGACCCCTTCCTCACCCTGCGGCCGGAGCTTTCTCTTTCACTTTCGCCTGCAGTCCCACGGTTAGGGTGGGGTGCAGCGGGCCTCCCAGGGCCCTGCCGGGGGCGCGATGGGGGGTCGGGAGGCGCCCACCTTACCTGCATGACTCTTGCCTTCCTTTCGCGCTCCTGGACCGAACTCGACTCCCGCCCCTTCGCCGGCTCCGAGTACTATTACGGCTCCAATCCCGGGCCCCGCCCTCCCGCCCGGCAGCCCGGAGCCCTCTGCTGACTGGGAGGAGCTAGGACAGCCCGGCGCGCCGGCTCCTCCAGCCCGCCCCGGGACCGAGCTCCCGGGACAGCCACGCCGCAGAGCAGCGCGCGGGCGGGGCCGCCAGGGGGCGGGGCCTCCCCGGGACCGACCCGGCGAGCTCCCAGCCCTGGCAAACGCTGATGCGGTCTTGGAAGGAAATGCCGGGGTCTTTGTGGATTGACTTTAGAAAGGTTACGCTCAGTTTTTTCTTTTTAAAAATAGCTTTTTTTTTTTTTTTTTTTGCTTAGCTGCTCACCATTTATTTTTTAAATACTTTTTTTTATTTCTTAAATTTCTCACCATTTAAAAAGTAGCTTTTGGGTTTTTATTGTTGTTGTTTAGCTGCTCACTATTTATTTTTGAAATGCTTTTTTTAATTTCTTAGGTTTCTCACCATTTAAAAAACTTGTTTTTATTTGTTTAGCTGCTCATCATTTAGTTTTGAAATACTTTATTTCTTAAGTTTCTCATTTTAAAAAATAGCATCTTTTTTTTTGTTTAGCTGCTCACCATTTATTTTTAAAAACTTTATTTACTAAGTTTCTCACCATTTAAAATTCTTATTTTATTATTATTATTATTATTATTTTTTTGCTGAGACAATTGAGGTTTAAGTGACTTGCCCAGAGTCACACAGCTAGGTAGTTAGTGTTAAATGTTTGAGTCCAAATTTGAACTCAGGTCCTCCTGACTTCAGGGCTGGTGTTTTATCCACTACACCAACTAGCTGCCCCTGCCTGCTTTTTAAAAAAATAGCTTTTGTGTTTTTAATTTAGCTTCTCACCATTAAAAAAAAATACTTAATTTTTAAAAATTCTCATCATTTAAAAAATTGATTTTTTCCATGTATTTCTAGTTTCTCACTTATTCTTAAAGTAGATTAATATTTCTTACTTTCCCACCATTTATTTATTTTCACTTGGGGGTTAAGTGACTTGCCCAGAATCACACAGCTAGTGTCTGAGAACAAATTTGAATTCAGGTCCTCCTGATTTCAGGCGTGGTGTGCTATCCATTTCGCCACCTAACTGCCCCTCATTTATTTATTTTTAAATAAATTTCTTGATATTTTAAATTTCTCATCATTTAAAAAATAGATTATATACACATTAGTTCCTCACCTTGTTTTTAAAATAGATTTTTAATTTTTAAAAAATTTTCCATCATGTATTCATTTTAAAATAAATGTTTTGATATTTCCCAGTTTCTCACAATTAAATATATATATAATTTCTCACCATGTATTTTTAAAGGTTTTAAATTTATTTTTAAATAGATTTTAAAAATTCTCACTATTTTAAAAATAGATTTTTTTTAGCTTCTCACCATTTATTTTTTATTTTTTTGATTTCTTTCTCCCACATTTTAAAAATATATTTTGTGATGTAATGTTAGTTTCTTTCCATTTATTTTTAAAATAATTTATTTTATTATTAAACAGAAATGACTGTTTATCTTTTAAAAGTCTTGATTTTTAAAAAATCTCACTGTCTTAATAGGTTTTTGATTTTTTTAGTTTCTTACCAACTACTTAAAAATAGATTTTGATGTCTTAAAAATCTTTTCTCATCCATCTATTTCTTTTTAAAAAATAAATACTTATGGATATCTTCTGTTTTGATACCACCTATATTTCCTCTTGGATCTCTCCAATTTTTATTCCCCCCAAAATTTTTTTAAGAGGAAAAAAAAGAAAAAAAATCTGTGAAATGGTAACTAAATTTACTTTTTTCTCTAATACCTTATTTTCCACTGTAAGGAAAGATGGGGGAAGGGAAGAGGAAGAAAACTCATTAGCTTGGTGGATGGAGTGTGGGACTTGGAGTTAAGAAGATGTACGATCAAATTGTGCCTCACACACTAGTCTTCGTCTCATTTTCCCCATCTGTAAAATAGTCAATTTATTTATTAAGCACCTACTGTATGTAGCAAACAATACCAAACTTGAGATAAGAAGAAAGGTAAAAACAAAACAGCCCCTACTCTTCCCGAGTTGACAGTTTATTAATAGAGGAGAGGATAAGCAGACAATTATGTGCAAATAAGACACAGGTGCAGATAATGTTAGAGGAAAGACCAGCATTAAGTGGATTTTCCCCAATCCTTTGTGAAGAAGGTGGGATTGAAGCTTTGACTTGAAGAAAGCCAGGAGACAGATGAAGGAATCAATTCCAAGTATGGAAGACAGCCAGGATCCTTTCCTTGGACTCATTTCTCCCATACTCCCCACCCCATCCTATTCTTACTCCTCCCTGTGATTCGGAGCCCCTGATGTCATTGTACAGACTTCTTTCCCCATCGCTTATTGCCTTACTCTCCTTTCCCCCATATCCCATATCAGATCTTCTCATCACTTTCATTGTGCTTTCTAATAGTTTACACACCCACTTTCACCTTCAGCCTTTTCCTTTCCTACCCCCTTCCTCTTCTGACCTGGTCTCCCTAGATTAGTGTTTTAGTATTTTTAGTATTGATTGCATATTTACTCATTTACCTTTTTTTGTATCCTCAGTGTTAGAGCACAATACCTAGCATGCAGTAGGCACTTAATAAATGTTTACGGACTGATTGGTTATTCCCTTTGATTCCATTTTTATGGTGAAGAAGGTGTTCACTTCAAAGCTTTCCCTTTACCACTCACTGTCATTCAGTACTTTCTCCTTTGAGGTTTATTCATTCAATATGTAATTATAAAAAGCTATGTAGCTATTATTTATCTTCACCCACAAAACACTATCCTTTCTTCTTCAAGGAGTTCTGTCCTGACTCAGAGTCATTTTCACCATCCCTACTCTTGCTATTATACTGAGGATCTTCAGCATATATATCTTTTAAATGCCCAATTTTTCACTTCCTTAATTTTCCCATTTCCCCATGTCTTACCTCAACAATGCTTTAGCTATGAACTCTGAAATTTATTTGTCTGCTCATAATCTTTTCTTCTGCCTTATGATTCTGAACCTTGTTTTTCACTTTGCTGTTTCACCACTCAGTTCTTTCCCAGGCTGTCATCCCTAACTTTCCCTCCTTAGCTTGATCTCTTGATGAACTACTTCATCTTTACACTCTATTCTCCAATTTAATCCTTTGTTCCATATCATATCACTGTTCCTTGTCCAACCTTGGATTTATTTCTATAATCCACTGCCTTCAGTCTTACTTGTGTGCTGCTGAACCGAATTGGAGAAAATCCTAAAACCATACTGTGACTGAGTCCACGAACAATTTATGTGACATAATCTCAAATGGGCTCTCATTGCAGCAAGGTCATACTTTCACACCTCTGTAACTGACTCGCTATCTTACTCAGCACAGCTGGTAGCAATTCCAAACCTTTCATCCCTCCTCAAACTTCCCGTGCAATCTTTCTTCCATCTTTTCAACTGAGGACCTCACTTCATACTTTAGTGCAAAAAAGGAGCCCACTTGAGAGTTCACTGTTGTATCCCCCCCTTCCCCATCTTGGTCTCAGATCACTCAGATGTAGTTTTTTCTTCTTTCCTATTTCTCATGAAGAAAAAAGTGATCTTTCTCATCAAGGCAAACCCTTCTACATGAATCTTGATTCCCTGTTTTCCACTCTTCTCCAATAAATTGCCTCTCACCCCCACTCTAATCTTCAGTCTTTATCCATTGACTGCTTCCTTGCTGTTTACAAACACACCTATGTGTCTCTCCTCCTTAAAAAGCTCTCAATATTGATCCAACCATTCTGGAGAGCAATTTGGAACTATGCCCAAAGGGCTATCAGATTGTGCACACCCTTTGATCCAATGCTGGGTCTGTATCCCAAAGAGATTTTTGTAGTGGCAAGGAACTGGAAGCTGAGTAGATGCCCATCAGTTGGAGAATGGCTGAATAAGTTGTGGTATGTGAATATAATGGAATATTCTTGTTCCATAATAAATAATCAGCAGAATGATTTCATAAAGGCTTGGAGAGACTTACATGAATTGATATTAAGTGAAGAACCAAGAGAATATTGTACACAGCAAAGACCAGATTATGTGATGCATCAGTTGTGATGGAAACATCTCTTTTCAAGATTGAGGTGATTCAGGCCAATTCCAATAGATTTGTGATGGAGAGAGCCATCTGGACCCAAGAGAAAGAACTATGGGGACTGAATGTGGATCACAACATAGTATTTTCACCTTTTTTGTTGTTTGCTTTTTTCCTTTTCTCATTTTTTTCTTTTTGATCTGATTTTTCTTGTACAGTATGATAAATGTAGAGATATGTTGAGAAGGATTACATGTTTAACCTATATTGGATTATTTGATGTCTAGGGGAGGGGAGGGGAGAAGGGAGAGAGAAAAATTTGGAACACAAGCTTTTTCAAGGTGAATGTTGAAAACTATCTTTGCATGTATTTTGAAAATAAAAAAACATTATTAAAAATAAAAGCTCTCACTTAATTCTACCATTCCTGCTATCAACATTATCTTTCATTCCTTTTTTGGGCTAAATTTCTTGAGAAAGCCATTTGCAATTTGTGCCTCCACTTCTCTCACTTAATTCTAAATCTTTTGCAATTTCATTTCTGACCTCATTATTTGATTCAAACAGCTCTCCAAAGTCATGAGTGATCTCTTACTTGTCAAATCTAATGGCTTTTTAAAAAACATTCATGTACCATAATTTACCCAACCATTCTCCAATTGATGGGCATCCATTCATTTTCCAGTTTCTAGCCACTACAAACAGGGCTGCCACAAACATTTTGGCACATACAGGTCCCTTTCCCTTCTTTAGTATCTCTTTGGGGTATAAGCCCAATAGAAACACTGCTGGATCAAAGGGTATGCACAGTTTGATAACTTTTTGAGGATAGTTCCAAAATGCTCTCCAGAATGATTGGATTTGTTCACAACTCCACCAACAATGCATTAGTGTCCCCGGTTTCCCACCCTTCCTATATTCGTCATTATCTTTTCCTGTCATCTTAGCCAATCTGACAGGTGTGTAGTGGTATCTCAGAGTTGTCTTAATTTGTATTTCTCTGATCAATAGTGATTTGAAATACCTTTTCATATAAGTGGAAATAGTTTCAATTTCATCATCTGAAAATTGTCTGTTCATATCCTTTGACCATTTATCAATTGGAGAATGGTTTGATTTCTTATAAATTAGAGTCAATTCTCTATGTATTTTGGAAATGAGGCCTTTATCAGAACCTTTAACTATAAAAATGTTCTCCCAATTTATTGCTTCCCTTCTAATCTTGTCTGCATTAGTTTTGTTCATACAAAAGCTTTTTAACTTGATATAATCAAAAAGTTTCTATTTTGTGATCAATAATGATGTCTAGTTCTTCTTTGGTCACAAATCAGAATAAAGTTTCTTGCTCAAGGACACACAGCTAGTAAGATCAAAATACAAATTCAAAAGAAAACAACAAAGTCAAAACTTCTACAATCCAAAACCTCAAAGAAAAATGTAAATTGGTCTCAGGCAAAATAATTCCTGGAAGAACTCAAAAAGGATTTAAAAAGTAAAAGAGAGATAGAGAAAAACCTAGGTAAGGAAATGAGAGTGATACAAGAAAATCATGAAAAAAGAGTCAATAACTTTGTAAAGGAAATACAAAAATACTGAAGAAAATAACCCCTTAGTGGAAAATTCCATCAGCATCCAGAGGAAAAACTATGGAGACTGAGTGCAGATCAATGCATACTGTTTTCACCTTTTATTCTTCTGTTTTTTTCTTTCTCATGGTTTTTCTATTTTGTTCTGATTTTTTCTCCTAATATGATATAAGGAAATATGTTAAAAAAATGAATTCACATGTATACCTAAAAATTTTTAAATAAAATTTGTCCTCTTAAAAAAAGAACCTTAAAAATAGAATTGGCCAAATAGTAAAAGAGACACTAAAATCTACTGAAGATAAGAGTTCCTTAAAAAGCAGAATTGGTCAAATGGAAAAGGACGTCAAAAGGTCCTTAAAATTAGAATTGGGGAAATGAAACTAATGATTCTATGAAACATTAAGAAACAATCAAAATCAAAAGAATGAAAAAAGAAGAAAATGTAAAATATTTCATTGGAAAAACAACTTGTAAAACAGATATGGGAGAGATAATGTAAGAATTATTGGACTAGCTCAAAGCCATGTTCAAAAAAAGAGATTAGTTATGATATTTTGAGAAATTTTCAAAGAAATCTCCCCTGATATTCTAGAGCCAGATTTAAAAGAATATATCAATTATCTCCTGAAAAAAATCCCCAAATGATATACTGTCAGGAGCGTGATAGCTGAATTCCAGAGCTCCCAGGTCAGCCAGAAAGAAATAATTCAAATATCATGGAGTCACTATTATGATAACAGAAGTTTCTACAATAAAAGATTGGAAAGTTTAGAGTATAATATTCTGAAGCACAAAAAGCTAGAATTTCAACCAAAAACTACTTACCTAGCAAAACTGAGTATTGTAAAAAAGACAGAGAAAAAAAATGGATATTTAATGAACTAGAGGACTTTCGAACTTTCCTGGTGAAAAGATCAGAGCTGAATAAAATTTTTGACTTCTAAATATAAGATTCAAGGGAAGCAAAAAGACAAACAGGTTTCCAGGGCTAGACGCCCGTCTGTCTGCATCGGCTCCATGAACTCCTGACAATCTCTCCTTTCATTATGGGTGGGTGGGAAGCAGTTGGAATGGACACAATCTGACAAAAGCAACATGACAAAAAATTCTTAGCCTGTATCCCAGGAATTTCAAGCTTGCAAGTTGGTGCATGCAGCATTAGGGCAGGCAGAGGACACATGAGAAGAAGGCAATACTTTATAAGCCAGAATGTTGCACTAGAAAAATAAAAATCTCTTGTATTCAGAACTAACTAAGCAATGCATAGATGAATGCCAAGAAAGAAAGAAAGAAGAGGAAAGAAAAAGAAAGATAAAAAAAGAGGAAAGAAAAAGAAAGAAAGAAAAAGGAAAGAAAGCGTGTATTATCAAATTGAAAAAAAAAGAAAAAGAAAGAAAGGAGGAAAGAAGGAAAGAAGGAAGGTCAAGAAATAGCATGCATTATCAGATCCCATATCTAATCACCTGCCTCCAATGTTCCTCACTCCTGTACAAAGGTTCTAGATAATTCCAGGAACTTAGGCTGAAAAATGCAATAAACCTTCAGAGAAAGTACTGATGGAGCCTGAATGTCGATTAAAACATACTTTATTTATGTTTTCTTTTAGTCTGTGTTTTGTTTTACAAGATGACTAATGTGGAAATATGTTTTGCATGACTATACATGTATATTAAATTGCTTGTCTTAATGAGAGGAAAGGGGAGGGAGAGGGAGAATTTCAAATTCAAAATTTACCCCAAAATGCTAAAAAATATTAAAGTAAAAATTTTTTTAAAGTACAAGAGTCACAATATGTAGAATGTTGGTTAATCAAATTCTGTAGTACTAATTTAATCAGTATAAGATTGAAGGAGCTTTAGTTTTTCAAAAAATAGTCAAATTTGGGATAGGACAGTAGCCAATAAAAAAGAGAAGGGAAAGGCAATGAGTTAGGTGAACAAGTACATTGGAACTATGGGGACATATAAATTGATCACTATCAAACCAATGTTAAGTTTCTTGGTTTTCTTTGGGAAAAAAAATTCTCCTTCCAAACTTAAGTCCATCAAAATCCAATACATTGTTTTGTGTGTGTGTGTGTGTGTGTGTGTGTGTGTGTGTGTGTGTGTGTGTGTGTATGTGTTGGGGAGGAGGAGTGACTTGGTTTTCTTGGTGAATAGTTACTTTTCTACTTTTCTAGCGCATTGTGGAAAAATAAGATGATTTCAAATACAACTTTTTTCAACAAGTTGCCATTCTTGTATATTTTATTTCTGAATCAATCCTTTAATGCATCAGTGGATTTTCAATTGATTTTATTAACTAGAATGTCTGTAGCTTCAAAATATCTTCCATTAATTTTGGGAGATTCTCCAGGAATATGTTCTATTTTGACACAGTTTTCTTTCTTTCTTTCTGTCTTTCTTTTTCTTTTTTTCTTTTTTGGTAATATCCACTTGCTTATGTTTACTTTAATACTTGTAACTATTCCATCTCAATAAAAGTTTTACTAATTACACACAAGAGTGTGCTTTGTTTCACTTGACCTGCTTCAACAATCACACCCATCACTTTTGGATCTCATGAATTGAAAATAAACTGGAGGAGTATTTTCATTTTATGGGGAAATGTTGATATGTGTTTGGAGTCTTCTTGCTTCTGTTTCTTTTAATTTTGCCTATATTTCACAGACTCATGAAACAAATGGTAAATAATTTCTATGCCAAAAATTCAGACTCCTAAACTATCAACCATTTCCTGAGCATTACCTTTAATCCTCATATCAAAGGTAAAAATTATTGTATTGTATAACATTTAGAGTCAGGAGAATGAGGTTCAAATCTTTTCACTTATTTGCTGTTTGACTTTGAATTAGACATTTTTGCTTCCTGTGCTTTAGTTGCTTCCTAGGGTCTCTTCCTAGCTGTGGTTATAATCTATGTTCCTATGAATGTTTCTATCTCAGGCTGCCTATTTGTAAAATGTGGATAATAATTCTTTTTTGGGGGTATATCATTTCTTTTTACATATATTTACATCTTTAAAAAATATATTTATATATTATTTTTCAAAATATCTGCAAAGATAGTTTTCAACATTTACCCTTGCAATTGTGTGTGGATAATAATTCTTAACCAATATACCTCAGAGAGCTCTTTATTCCCCGATACTTTGATTCTCTGAACTTTCTCTGCCATGCTTAGAAGCCTCTGGAAGTTCACCCACCCTTGGACTTCTCATCCTGAAAGTAGTGGGCTATCCCTATGCCTTCTTTCTCTGATTGGCTGCTTCCTCCCAGATTGCCATTTTAAACAAAATTCCCAGGCCAATATTGGCTTTGTGTCTCTACAAGTTCCACTCTGGTATCTCTGGACTCTCTTTATCACACCCCCCACCTGGTATCTTCTCCTCCTTTCCTTTCAGCTTCCTTTTATTTATTATCTCCCCCAAGGAATTGGAATTAATTTTCTTCTTGGATTTGTTTAATGTTTAGCACAGTACCTGGCACAAAGCAAATGCTCAACAAATGCTTGTTTGACTTGTAATAAGGTACGTTATAAAATGTCAGTTTTATTACTGATGGCCCTTGGAAGCTTTGCCAGCACTATGGTTAGATTAGAATCAGCTTCAGATAAGATATTCATATTGGTAAACATGACAGATGGTTTTGCATTATCTTATTTTTGTTTTAATTCTCTTATCCACCTAGAAAAGTTCTTTGTGGACACTAAACCCTTTTCCTAATTAGAGGGGAAAGTGGACATTGGTCTGTATCTAGTCCAAGAGAGTCTCAGGGACAATGAGCATCTCAGAGGTCAGACTCCTACATCTTAAAAGTCTTGACCATTATAGATTTAGAAAAACCTTAAGTACAATGATTTGAGATTCAACTCCAAATGGTATCCCATTTTTGCCTGGGATATTTCTTTACAGTGTTATTCTAGGTCCTCCTTTCTTTCCTTTCAATCCCTTCAGAGGCCTTATATATTCCAAATGGATTCAACTATAGCCATTATGTGATTGAGTGTCAGGTCTGTATCTCTAGCCCTGACCACTTTCTAAATTCCTCTACTATATACACATATGCCTGCTAGATCCTAATTATCCCACTAGCATGTCAAAAGCAACATGTCCAAAACTAAATGCACAATTTTTCCACAACTTGCTTTCTCTTCTGATGTCACAATCTCTATGAATGACAATACTTTCTCCCTTAAGTCATCTTTGACTCCATACCTACTGCCATTGCTCCATAATACAATGATCCAATCAATCTTGTTAAGACTATCTCTATTTTTTTTCTTTTATTTTTCTTTATTTATTTAGTTTTAGCCCATGCCAAGGTAATTGTTTACAGCATTATCCCTTGCACTCATTTCTGTTCTGATTTTTCCCCTCCCTCCCTCCACCCTCCCAATATTTTTTTTTATTAACTGTTTTATTTTTTCAGGTTATACATGCATATAAGCTTTTTAAATATACGTGTCTTTTTTTAAGCTTTTTATTTTCAAAACATATACACGGATAATTTTTCAATTGACCCTTGCATAACCTTCTGTTTCAGATTTTCTCCTCCTTCCCCTCCTACCCCCTCCCTTAGATGTCAAACAATCCAATATATGTTAAATATGTTAAAATATGTTAAATCCAACATGTGTAACATATTTATACAATTATCTTGCTGCACAAGAAAAATCAGATCAAAAGGGAAAGAAAATGAATAAGAAAACGAAATGCAAGTGAACAACAACAAAAAAAGTGAGAATGTTTTGTTGTGATCCACATTTAGTTCCCACAGTCCTCTCTCTGGGTATAGATGGCTCTCTTCATCCCAAGATCTAAATACACATTTCTTTATGAATCATGTTGGGAAGAGAAAAATCAGAACAAAAGGGAAAAACCACAAGTGAAAAAAACACAGGAAAAAAAGCAAACATAGACTATATAAGACTACCTCTACAAGCCTCTTGCATCCATCTCCTTTCTGTGTCCATTCCTTCACCCCAATCCATATATATAAAACACATATTCCCTGGATTGTAATACTTTCCTAATTGATTATGTTGCTTTCAGCTTCATCTCTATTCTGCATACCAGTGCTAGAGTAAATTTAAAATAGAGCTATGGTCATATTATTTCTCTGCTTGAAAATCTTCAGTGTTTCTCTAATAAATAAATGAATAAATTTGAATAAAATCTGAATTATTAAAAACCCTGACAAACAGGATGAAATGATTTGCTCAGGGTCACACAGTAAGCATCTGAGATCACACTTGAATTAAAAAAAATCAGTCTTCCTTACTCCAGGTTTGACACTCCAGCCACTTGACCACCTAACTACACCATCTCTCATAGTCTTGACCATAATAGCCACCTAAGAAGTTTGTTCCATTAAATTGATTAACCTCCTATTGGAAGCCTTTTTTTGGCCCCCATATGTGCCTTTCTCAAATGACTTTTTTACATGTTATATCACAGTGTCGTTCCCACCTGCCCAAATAAATAGCTCATGTTTTGCATACCATTGGTGCCTAATAAAGGTTTGTGGAATGCTGCAGTCCTCTGAACTCCCTTGTACCATTCCTGTGGCCCTTACTACATCATGCCTTATAACCTTTGCCCAAGGTAGCATCCTTTAGGACCAAGGTCTGGGCTGTATTACCCCAAAGGAGTGGGTGAACAAGTGACTAATTGTGGCTGGCTGATGGAGAAGCTATTGGGGATCAGACGGATGTTCTGGTATGGCTCTAATCAGATCATGTAGATGGTTGCCTATCCTGCCTCTGGAAACTGCCTTAGAGCATCCCTCTTCGGATGCTGAGATATCTGCTCATCTTAAGATAGCAAGGGCAGCATATTGAGTGCTCGGCTGATCTTCCCGGGAGCCATTTATTTTTAACTTGGCTTATCTTATTGATTTTCGTGAAGAAGTTTGTTTACTCTGGGTTTATGATTCGGAGTGTTTGCTTGTTTTGCTTCTTCATTATTTACTGTTCACAAATACTTTGGGTTGAGTAAATACTTTTAAGTCCTGTGTGATAGGGGATTTCTGTCTGGTACATCAGTGGCCTCTGCGGGCTTTTTGCTTACAGAAGCATTTCCCAGTTTGGCCAAAGAGAAAGTCGGGGGCCTCTGACTCATTTTAGGTGGTGGGTTACCTATGTAATAGGGCCAATCTGTCACCGAGACATGGTGTAATTTAAAATGTTGAATTTAGTGCCAGAAGGTCCTCGTCCTGGCTTTGCCTCTTGCTAAGTCTGTGACCTTGCATAGGACAAAAGACCTTTTTAGTCCTCGTCTGCAAAATAAGGGGACTGGACAAGATGGTTGCTGAAGTACTTTCCAGAGCTAATATTCTGGGATTGGGGGCAGTAGATGTAAGGAAAGGCTCCAGGTAGAAGAGGGAAGAGCATGAAAAGTCAAATTCTGCTCAATCTAGTGGAGGTTTAGCTTATTCATTATTAAGCTATTATTATTATTATTCGGCTCTCAATCTCTACCCAAACAAGTCTCACATATGTGATGTTTGTATTCCCATAGATTCATAGACTAAATGTGGAAAACCCTCTTTTTCCTTCTTAGTTCAGCTGAAACAAGGCTTATGTTTTTTATTCATTCATTTATTTTTTAAGGTGTATGTATATATATATGTATATGTATTATGTATTTTGCTGAGGCAATTGGGGTTAAGTGACTTGCCCAGGGTCACACAGCTAGGAAGTGTTAAGTGTCTGAGGTCAGATTTGAACCCAGGTCCTCCTGACTTCAGGGCTGGTGCTCTATCCGCTGCATCACCTAGCTGCCCTGTTTATATAGTTTTAAAAGCAACCTTAGCAATTTAGAATTATGCTAAGAAAGTGACTAAAATGTCCACAATCTCTAGCTCAGAGATCTCCCCCTATGCATATACCCCAATGAGGGCAAAGATACAAACAAAGATCCCATAGACATCAAAAAACATTTATAGAAACTCCTTTTTTTTGGTAATAGCCAGGAAAGGAAACAATGTTGATGTCCATTGATTAGGGATGAACTAAACAGACTGGTGGCCTTGAGTTAGAAAACCTCAGTTGGCCTCAGACACTTCCTAGTAGTATGCCTTTGACAAGTCACTTAACCCTGTCTGCCTCAGTTTCCTCATCTGTAAAATGGAATGAAGTGGCAGACTGATGAGGTCCTGAATGATGTGTTGGACAGAGAAACTAAAGAATTGATCCTTGAAGCAGACAGGCAGAAGGCACTGATAGAGATCAGATTAGCTCTGTGTTTCCACGCCCTCTGGGGAGGTCATCCAGTCTGAAATCCAAGTTACGTCAAACCTCTGAGACCCCCCTCTGTAGGGGTCTCGAGCAGTCTCACTTTGCCATATCCTGTCAAAAATCCCAGTCATGTCCCTGAAGTTAAATTTAAATCTACTATGGGGCCATCCCATGGCTCCTACCTTCCTTTGGCTCAATCCATTATGGCACTTTTATGAAATGCCTATTATGCCCCAGTAACTGTGTTATAAATATTATTTCATTTGATCCTATAACAACCCTAGGAGATAGGTGCTATCATTATCCCCATTTTTAAAAAAAAACAGTTAAAGAAACAGAGGCAGAGAGCATTTAAGTGATTTGCCCAAATCACAGAGCTTATAAGTGTCTTAATTGTAATGGAACTCAGACTTTCCCAATTTCAGCCCCTGAGTTCTATACCCTTCACCATCCAGCTGCCATAAAAGAGATGATTTATACAAAGAACTCAGAGAAGCACTGAAAATCATGTAGCAACTGATGCAAAGTAAAGTTAGCAATATCAGGAAAACACTGTATATAGTATGATCACTACAATAATACACACGTAAAAGACAACAACAGCAAAAAAATGGAATGTTTTGTAATGATCATGACCAAGATTGGCCCCAAAGAAGCAGGATCAGAATACTCTTTCCTTCCTTATGGAGGTATGGAGTGTAGAATATGGGATTTAATGTTAGATTTGCTTGATATATAGTTAGTTTTGCTTGACTTTTTTTCTCTTTCTTTTTTATTCTTTGTTATATGATTTTTTGACTTTTTTCCTTTCTTTTTTATTCTTTGTTATAAGGGTTAGCATTTTAAGAGGAGGAGGAGGAAATAATTTTTTGAGAAATGAAGATGCTCTTAAAACTAGAAATCAATAAAAAATTTTTTTTAAAGCTTTACTGGGTAAGTAAAATGAATGACAATGAAATGAATGCCATAAAATGAAATAATCTACAAGTTTATACAGCACCCTATTGTCATATTCAGATACCTAGAACAGATGCAGGTTTATCATTTCCTTAATTAGAACCCTGCTCCTAGCTCTAGGCCTAATCTTGACTTCCAAAGATTTCCTTTTAGGCTCAGACCAAGCTCCAATAACCTGGCTCATTTTTTTTATTGCCCTTCTCTTGGGAGTCTATGGCTCTGGCCCTGGGAGTTTTTGTTTTAACTTGATCCATTTTTAAAAAAATTTTAATAGTTTTTTACTTACAAGTTATATGCATAGATAATGTTACAGCATTGACAATTGCCAAACTTTTGTTCCCATTTTTCCCCTCCTTCCCCCCATCCCCTCCCCTAGATGGCAGGATGACCAATACATGTTAAATATGTTAAAGTATAAATTAAATACAAAGTAAGTATACATGTCCAAATTGTTATTTTGCTGCACAAAAAGAATCAGACTCTGAAATATTGTACAATTAGCCTGTGAAGGAAATAAAAAATGCAGGTGGACAAAGGTAGAGGAATTCTATGTAGTTGTTCTTAGTCATCTCCCAGAGTTCTTTCGCTGGGTGTACCTGGTTCAGTTCATTACTGCTCCATTGGAACTGATTTGGTTCACCTCACTGTTGAAGAAGGCCAGGTCCATTAGAATTGATCATCATATAGTATTGTTGTTGAAATATAGAATGATCTCCTGGTCTTGCTCATTTCACTCAGCATCAGTTCCTGTAAGTCTCTCCAGACCTCTCTGAAATCATCCTGCTGGTCATTTCTTACTGAACAATAATATTCCATAATATTCATATATTACAATTTACCCAACCATTCTCCCACTGATGGGCATCCACTCAGTTTCCAGTTTCTGACCACTACAAAGAGACCTGCCACAAACATTCTTGATCCATTTTTATATCTGGGTCAATGGTCTAAAGAAATACCCTTAGGGCTGATTCCTCCTTTCCATGAAATTCATTTTTACTTCTGTTCTAATTAGAATGCTTGGTTCTACTGAAGAGATTCTGAAGCATGTCTCCATTAAGGACTCAAGCACAACCTCAGCTTGGTTCTCTCTTTCCCTTTCAGAATTGTCTATTTTCCCTTTTCTCTTTAAAAACTTGACTCTCTGACACCTCTTCAGCTGAATTTCCTGACTTCATCTCTTTGGTGGAATGGAGATAGCAAAAATATCTTGAGCCCAATGAACTTTGAAACCTTTCCTGATCTAACTTATCTGTGCCACCTGTCTTTCCAGGGGATGGGTCAGCCAAAGTCCTCCCTTGTGATCATTTTACATCATAAAATCTTTAAGCATGTGGTAATAATGGGACAGAGGATAGCTAGATGGTACAGATAGATAGAGTGCCCTCAGGGCTAGAGTAAAGAATGCTCATCTTCCTGAATTCAAATCTGACCTCAGATACTTACTAGCTGTGTGACCCTGTCACGTAATCCAGTTTGCCTCAGTTTCCTTATCTGTAAAATGAACTGGAGAAAGAAATGGCAAACTACTCCAGTATCTTTGCTAAGAAAACCCCAAATGGAATGATAAGAGTCAAACAGAAGTGAAATAACTGGACAATAATAACAATGATGAGATGCTATATACTCACAATCAGAGAAGGTTCTTTTCATGGACCCCAGCTGAACAACTGTGGTCAGAAAACTTAGTCATCTGAGGCAGGAAATGCTATAGAGATTTCTTTCTCTTTCTTCCTTCCTTCCTTCCATTCTTTCTTTCTTTCTTTCTTTCTTTGTTTCTTTTCTTTCTCTTTCTTTCTTTCTTTCTTTCTTCCTTTCTCTTTCTATCTTCCTTCCTTCCTTCCTTCCTTCCTTCCTTCCTTTCTTTCTTTCTTTCTTTCTTTTTTTCTTTCTTTCTTTCTTTCTTCCTTCCTTCTTTTTTTCCTCCTTCCCTCCCTTTTTTCTTTCTTTCTTTTCTTTCTTTCTCCCCTCCTTCCTCATATTTATAACCACCATCAATAGTGCCTGGCACATAATAAATGTTTAATAAATGTTTGTTGACTATTGATTTTCCTGGAGAGCCATCCTATATAATGTAGAATTAAAAAAAAAAAAAAAAAAGGTAAAGCAAATGGTTCATCAGAACTGACCAATATAAGGAAAATTTTTGATCTTATCTGCTGTAGCAGTTGGTCAGTCAGCAAGCATTTATTCTCTTCACATAATTCCTTGAATAAGAAAAAGATGGGCCTTTAAGAGAATAAATTCTGAGCCATATAACAGAGATAAAGCTCTTCGTATGGATCATGAATTTGGATACTTAGAGAAGAGCCAGCATCTCATGCTTTGTGGAACAATAAGGACCTTTGACTGATGTCAGCAAATTCAAGGAAATAGTTACTAATCCCAAGAGAAAGAGATACATGTGGCGGTCAGTAACTCACATATGAGTGGTACATATGCAGAACTGGTAATATCCTATTGAGAGATAGGTCTGATTCCTGGAATGTATCCAAAATGTTATAAAGACCCTGCCAGGATTTATCAAGCTGACTGACTGCTAAACACTTCTGCTCATTCATGTGGAAATGAATACTGCCAGAAGAAACCTGAAAAAAAACCTCTGGGGACAATGAAGTCCTAGACAGGAAATGGAAAACATTTTAATTGCTTCTTCCAACTGGAGGTTGGTACTTTGGAAGGGAAAGAAGGATTTGGAAAATGAGCCTTGGCTGAGTTCTCCTTTCTGGAGAACAAGATTTGGTTTTCTGACTTATGCTTAAGATACTGGAATCCAGCTCTTGGCTGGGAAGAGAATGCTTCTCGCAAAGACTAAAGATTTTATTTTATTTTTTGGCCTGATCTCATTAGGATTTTAAATCTGAAATGAATGGGGAAAGAGAAAAGTGCCCAGATATAAATTAAATTAAGCACAGTGGAGAATAACAGCTATGACAATAAGAATAGCATTGGAGAAAGTACATAGTGGTTCACAGGAAAAAATAACTGGGAAAAGAGTGGAAAACTAAATGGCCTTAATTAATTAAGTAATTGTGCCTAGGATATAGGTAACAAGCAAAGTAAACTTGAAATTTAGATGTAAGGAGGTAAATATGATTTCATACCACGATGCCTGACTAAAAACTTAAAAAAAAAAGCCATCTATTTAGTGGAGAGGCAGGGAAGCACTACATCTGTAGATGTCTATCAATTCAGTGAGGGAAACATGATAGAGGGCATTTATGTCAGCATAAAAGGAAAGAAAAAACAGAAGTGATTTCATTGTGGGAACCTACTCAGTCAGATGAGCAGAATGCATAATAAGTGTCTAATACATAAAATTTGGGCAGAGGCAAAATATAGTAATTGTGGGGAGCCAGTTATCCAGACATCCTCTGGAAATCTCTTTTTGTTTTTAACAAAATTAATTTTATTGTATAATTCATTTTTACATCATCTAAATTTTTCCCTGTACCTCTTCTTTTCTCTCCTTTCCAAAGGGGCATTCTAACATAAAAAAGACAATTTTTTAAAAAGAAGAAAAATAAAAGAAAAAAATCAGCAATACTAATTAACATATAGAAAAATAGCTTCAAAATGTATCCAGTGATCCCCATATCTTACTTCTGCAAATTACTGGGGGGAATTGTCTTCTCCTATCTCTTTTTTGGGTTATGTTTGTTTTTTGTCACTGTACATCAGTCATTTTCAGTTATTTGGTGAGTATTGTTTTTACATTACTTGTAATCACTGTGTATATTGTTTTCTCAATACTGTTGTTCCTGTTCATATATATAAATCTTTCCAGGCTTCTCAGTATTCATTATTTCTACAGCACGGTACTATTCCATTACATTAGTGTTCTACAATTTGTTTGGCCATTTCCTAATTGATAGGGAAGGCTCTTTTTCATTCTTTCTGTTATACTTTTCACTTATCATGCTATCAATTTAATATTTCCAAAGACAAAACAAGCAATGAGAAGAATACTATTCTACCTAATTCTTATTAGTTGGAAGGACCTGGTTATTGAAATGGGAGAAGTGAGAACCTTGGAGGAAAGTATCATTTCATTTTTGAACTTGTGATATCCAAAGAGAGAAGCACAAGACAAAATCAGATGTGTAGCCCAGCTTTGATGAAAGTCGACTTCAAAAAGTTGAGAAAAGATAGATGGGATTTAAGATCCTGAAGATTTTAAAGGAGAGACAAGGAGAAAGATGGACTTTTATGAAAAAAAAAAACTGTTGACAAAATTACAAATTATTCTGATGAAGAAGAAAAGAGAAGGGCATCTAGAAAGACATGCTATATAGTGGGCTTTTGTAGGGTGCTTTATAAATGAAGATGATTTGATCCTCATGAGACTCTAGGTAGTGCCATAGTGCTGGGCGTTCTGGGTCTGGAGTCAGGAAGATTCATCTTCATGAGTTCAAATCTGACCTCAGATGCTAGCTGTGTGACCTTGGAAAAGTCATTTACCATTTGCCTCAGTTTCCTCATCTGTAAAATGAGCTGGAAAGGGAAATGGCAAACTACTCTATTATTTTTACCAAGAAAACTCCAAATGAGGTCACAAAAAGTTGGATATCAATGAATGATATATGAAACTCTGGGAGGTAGTTTTTATTACTATACTCAATTTACAGTTGATGAAACTGAGTCCGACAGTGATTAAATAAGTATCCCACAATATTTGATCTCAACTATTTCTGATGCTAGGTCTAACAACCTATTGTATCACTTAAGTGATTAAAGTATAATGTTCTGATAAGCTCAGATTAAAGATCATTATTGAATATAAAATTAAGTGTATGTAAGAAAAAAAAGAATGCTATTTTAAACTTTCTTTCCTTCATTCTTTTTCTTTTATTTGTTTTCTTGTACAATCTAACAGGGAAATGTTTTACATGATCACACATGTATAGCCTATATCTAATTGCTTACCATCTTAGAAAGAGGGGAGGGAAGGGAAAGAGAAAGAGGGAGAGATAGAATTTGGAACTCAAAAAAAATGTCAAATGTCAAAAATGTCAAATGAAGCTGTTTTAATATGTAATTGGGGAAAAATAAAATATTATATGTTGAAAGAAAAGAAGAATGCAATAAATTCTTAACCTTTTAAGAAGAAGGTCAGGATGCTAAGAATTGCTAAGAAAAGAACAAAAAGAAGGGCATTTAAATTTTATTTTATTTTCAGCTCTAAATTCTCTTTCTGCCCTACCTTCATTGAGAAAGCAAGAACAAAACCCATTACAAACATGTGTACTCAACCAAAACAAATTCTAATATTATTTACATCCAAAAAGAAATACACCTCAATCTACATTCTTGAATCCATTGCCTCTCTGTCTGAAGGACGGGTTATTCATGATATTTCATCAAGGATTTGTTATTGGTCATTACATTGATCTGAGTTCCTAATTCAAAATTGTTTGTCTTCACAATATTTTTGTTATTGTAGAAATTGTTCTCCCAGTTTTCACTCTGCATCACTTCATACAAGTAAGAAGGAATAATATTTTAAAAAGAACAAGGAAGGGATAGGTCCATTGCTGTCCGTGGCTGGTACTTCTTTAATAAAACAAAGGGCTGCTCCTTACCTATTTTGCTTCCATTTTTCCTGCTAAAGAAAATGGTCTTGAACTTGAAAAGAGAACAAAGACAACTTTAATTGAGAATGAGTCATTTGAAAGGTATACTTTACATCTTTAAGTACTGAAAAAACATCCAAAAGTCATTTCTGCCTGTAATTTTTGAGAAATCTTAAAGCACAATAGAAATGCTTTAAGACTAGAGATGGGTAAATGTCCTGATTTTTTAGAAAAAAAAAGTATCTCTCATAAATATAGATCAAGAAATTTGATGTCTATATTTGGAAAAATTATAGAATGGATTTTTATTTGAATAGTTTATGAGCACTTGGTAAGAGAATCACTGTTCATTAGGAGACAGTGTGAGTCCACTAAGACAAACCTTATTACATTTTTTTTTGGTAAAGCAATTATATCAGTATATTGTTGTTTGTCCTTCATTCTACAAGAGGACCATGACATCAGAGAGGTAAGACTGTGACTTACAAGTGAATTTTGGGAGCTGGGAAGAGAAAAAACCGCTGAATAGAAGTATCTGAGGGTCTCCACATGGAAAGGAGAGTGGGCAGGAAAAACCCAAAGAAACCAGTTTGTGAGTATAATTAAGGCTAAGTGAGAATATTTTTAAGTATGCACGTGTGGGGGGCGGTTTGTGGGGGGATTGGGGTGTAGGGGCTGGGAGACAGGATGGGAGAGGAAGACCCATGTAATTCTATTCTATTTATTTTATAGGATTTTGGGAAAATGATATCAGAAAAATTTGTCTTTGCATTTTTGATATCTAACATACTAACTTGCATGTCCCAGGTGCTTAATAAATTCAGTATGAATGAGTGAATGCATTGTGACATGCTAAATATAAGTCATTATCATTATGTATGCTCTGCATATATGACAGGCAGCGTGGCCCAGGGGATAGGATTTTGTCCTCAAAATGAAGATGGTTTGAGTCTGCCCTTGACAAATCTTAGCTCTGCAGCTCTTTTTGCAGTAGCACTCTTTGGAAAAGGAGTGGATACCCTTCAACTGGGGAATGGCTGAATAAGTTGTGGTATATGAAGGTAATGGAATATTATTGTTTTATTAAAATGATGAGCAGGATGATTTATCAAAAGGTCTGGAAAGATTTACGTGAACTGATGCTGAAGGAACCAAGCAGAACCAGGAATACATTTTACAAAATAACAGCAAAAATCTGCGATGATCAACTATTAAAAAGACTCAGTTCTTTTCAGTGATCCAGTGATCCAAGGCAATTCTGATAGACTTTGGACAGAAAATGCCATCCGCATCCAGATAAAGAACTCAGGAGATTGAATGCTAATCAACACATGCTATGTTCACTTCTTTTTTCTCTCTCTCATCTTTTTCATTTACTCTGATTTTTCTCTCCCAACATAATTCCTAAAAAATGCATACTAAAAATAAATATAAAAAAATGAAAAAAAAATCCACTATAAATCCTACCTTTGTGACCTCAGGTAAGGGACTTACCTTGCAGTAATTCTCAAAAAGTTCCAAAGTAGATGTCACTCTTTGTTGATAGATAATGCCCTTCCACCACAGAGATCACAGATCGAGTAAAACAAACGCCCCCAAACCTGTACCCATTCACTGATCCCTCCTTTCCTTGAATTCAGATGATTTAAAATGCTCTAGTAGGAAATCAATCCCTCCTACCCCCTCTCATCAAGAGCAGAGTCTCTGACTGGTATCATTTTCTCCCTCTTGAACTGGATCTTGTCCAAGTTGTGAGCACTGAGGGGAGAGTAGGAGGGCAAGAGCCTGGCCATCCCCACCCCCAAGTCATCCCATGCCCGGTGGCAGATTTTTGAAGGCACACTTCTTTCCACTTAGCTAGGCTGGTCTGAGGAGCTTTCTAGCCAGACTCAGACTATGAAGGATGCAAAATTTTTTCAGCTTGGGGAGGACCTGCAGGGTTCTGGCCCACTCCCATCATTTTCAAGACCCCCAGATCACTTCCATGTGGAGATCAGGAGTCAGAGTAAGATCTTAATGTACTTATCACATTCTGTTTTCTACTCAATTTGTGTGCATGTCATACTTCCAATTTCCTTGTAAACTCCTTAAAGGCAAGGTGGTTATTGATTTCATCTTAATAATCCCCCTGCAACAGTGCCCAGAACAATGGCTCATAGAGAAAGCTAGCTCAATAAATGTTTTCTTTTTAAATGAATTTATAGCTAGTAAGGGGAGAAGACTTGGTGGGTGGGAGAGAAGAAAGGATTTTAGTTGTTATTGTTTGTTTTGTTTTGTGAGACAGGGAAAATCTAATCTAAAGGCTGAGGTACGCCTAGAGATAACAAGTAACAGAAGAGGAATACAGCCTGACTCATACCTTAATACATTTTTTCATCAAGATATTTAGTTTTTACATTAACAAAAATTGTTCCCTAAATCCCTCTTCTTCCTTCTCCCAGAGACCCCTCCCAAACAACAAATACCATTTTGTAATTTAAAAAAAGAATGAAAAAGTAAAAGAAAAAATCAACAAAATCAATCAACACACCAAAAAACCAAAACAAAACAAAATTGAAAATATATGTTCCACAGCTCTGCAAAGGAGTTTGACCCATACTTTTCCCCCCTTCAATTTTCACTCTCATTGGTATGAGTACAAAGAGATAGGCCTCTGCCAACTCTGAGTCACTTATTTACCACCTCCGACTTTTAGCCTTTTCACTGGTTTTCTTCCTGAGTCACTGAGTTCAAATATGGTCTCAGACACTGTCTACCTGTGTGAACCTGGGGTGAGTCGCTTAATACTTTTTGCCTCAGTTTCCTCATCTGTGAAATGAATTGGAGAAGGAAATGGCAGACTTCTCCAGTACTTTGCCAAGACAATTCCAAATGGACCAAAAGGAATCAAACATGACTTAAATGACTGGACAACAACAACAAACTTTACTTACTGGCTAACATTCTACAAGTAGCCTTTTCTGATTTCCCTGAGGCTGGGGCTTTCCCTTTGCTGATTAGCTCAGTTTATCCTGCCTATATCTATTTGTACATAGTTGTTTGCGTGTTGTCTCCCCTTAGGCTGAGTTCCCTGAGAGCAGAGATTATTTTTTGAGGGAGCCTTCCTTTATATCCACTGCTCTTAGCATAGTGTCTACCAAGTGCTTAATAAATGTTTGTAGACTGATTGATTTGACCCTGTGTCGAATAGTAATCCCTTCATCCTGAATCCCAGAGGTATTCAAGGTAAATGAAAATGATTTTTTTTCTTCCTGGTTAAGCTTTTTCTTGTAAATGATGAAGACTTAAAAACAAGGTTCCTGAACTTTAAAAAACGCCACACAGAACAAAAAACATACTTTGATAAATATATTTCAACATAATTGGTTTTTTAAAAATAATTTCATTTATTTTGTTTTATGCATTTAAAAACATTCTCCTGATAATTCTATGCATATAAAAATATTCTTCTGGTGGAAGGATGATAATTCTGAGAAGGGGGCCGTGACTTAAAGCTTGTCATGGTTTTTCACACCCAAAGTAACTGATTAACAGTCACTGTTCCCTCAAAAAGCTTTTAAAGCTGCTTTTTGCTTTTATCAAAGACAAATTATTTTTAAAAATATTCTCCTGGTGGTGCTGTGGGGTTGTGAATCATGGAACATCAGGATCACAGGAGAATCAAAATTATAGGTAACACAAAGGGTAAAGGAAAGATTGATAGTGGGTGTAAGAAGGCTACTGGGTATGTATTAGCAGTGACAACTTGTAGGGGAGAAATGGGATAAAAGACATCACTAAAAACATAAATCACTGGAAAATGAAATCGGAGGAGAGGGGAAGTGAAAAACAAAAGATGAATAAACTGAATGTTATGCTGGTATGCTTGAGATAAAAATGAGTACTGATTATAATACATACCTATTTTGCTATAATACAATATTATATATAATTATTATTATATTATATGATATAATAATTAGTGCTCTTACTTCCAACACACCCAGATGTGCATATTTAATCATATCAAAACAAACAACTGGGGAATAATACAACTTAGAAAATCCTTTATGAAAGATTTCTAGAAAGATAGTTTGGGAACCAGTGCCCTGAGGGCAGTGACTGAAGAGACTCGGAAGACTACACTTAGTCCTATAAGCCCATTCCATGGCAGACAGTCTCAAGAGAAAGACCAAAGTTTTGGGGTTCAGTCTGATTTTGCGTTCCCTATTTCTTCTGCATTTTGGCTTCCTAATTTCACATGGATTCCTTGGTCTTGTATCCTTGCTTTGGCAGGTTACAAATCAGACCCAGCCCACTTAGGCCCAGGTGAGGGGCTGACCGTCCTGGAGTAATGAATCCCTAGAACTTGTCAGCCTTGATTACATTATGGTGTGACAGACAAAGAAAGAGTCTCTAGTGGATCGCTGCCCACAGTCATTGGTGGAGGGAGTGCCCACAGAGGTGGTCACAGTTCCGTCAAATTATCAAAATTATATTTTTCAGGACAATAATATTTATCAAAGAAGATAGAAATCGTTAATACTTAGAGGCCAGTTTTAGAGGTTAGAGTTGGGACTCCTCTTGGGGAAAAGAGAAAGGAGAAAATAGAAAGGGAATCTAGTGATCAGAAGTCATAGAAAGACTGTGGTCAATTGAAGAATTTCTACTAGAGAGGTAGAAAGGAAAGAAGCCTTTATCGAGTGTTTACTATGTGCAGGTACTTTGATAAAAACTTTTGTAAATCATTTGATCCTCACAACAACCCTGGGAGGTAATGATGGTATTATACCCATTTTGCAATTGAAAAAACTGAGGCAGGCTAGGTTAAGTGACTTGCCCAGGATCACATAGCCAGTAAGTATCTGAGGCTTTCGGACTCCAAGATCAACCTTCTAGCTGCCTTTACGGACCAGACCTCAGCTGCAAGAGCTAGTCATGGTACCAGAGAGGACTTAAGTATTGGACACTATAACACCTCCTCTTATTTTATGTGCGATCTTGGGCAATCATGTGACCCTAATGAATCCCAGTTACCTCACCTGAAAAATGGGAACAATAATACATAATAATAGGCACACGAATAGCTCGCATTTATCCAGTGGTTTCCTTACAACAACCCCATGCAATAAGCAGCTCACACTCACCCATCAGCCCCAGGGCCCACAAAGGCACATCTCGGGGCACAACATTCAGAGGCCGGGTGATGTAACGTCCAGGGGTCAGGGAGCAGGATCGAGATAAGTCTCCCTCTGGACACTTCTTGGCTCTTATTAGGTAGATAAAGCCCCAACTTTTAGTGGCTGGACTAAAACTTGCCCAATCCTCAAACTAGTGTAAAAAGAATTTAAAAATCGGGTCATCCTAAATTTGAGGAGAAATTTAAAATCTAATGAGATGAAGGAAGGAGGAACAAATTTGAACCTATGGTGGTGATGGTCTGGTGAGAGAATGGATGAATCTATAAACATGAAGAAGAGGAAGAGATGAAATATAAATATATGGAGTGAGGGGAAGACGAAACAGGCACACAGGGAGACTAAGAGATAAAGTACATACTGATAAAGGAAAGATGAAATCTGCCCCTGTTGAGGGAGGGGGAGATAAAACATGTACATGGGAGGGTGGAAATGAAAGATAAAATATGTATACATGGTGTAGGGGGAAGATACAATATGCAGTGGGAGAGGGGAAGATAAAATATTTCCCCAGGGAAGATGCAAAATGCAAATATGAGAGGAATTTTAGAAGAGTTAGAAGCAACATTCATAATAATACCCAAATTGCCCCATTTAAAACAAACCTAGATGCAAAGATCTAAGTATATCAGATCAATTCTATAGAGGCGATAATTCTTGTAAAATAATTGAATCCTAGGATTTAGAGCAGGAAGAGACCTTAGAGACCATCTAATTCAAGCTCCTCATTGGACAAATAAGGAAACTGATTATTCTTTGCCTTATGAAAAGGATTCACCGTAGGGGCTTTGAAATAACAACCTCCAGAATACATTTAAAATATGAGTCCAACCGACCAGAGCTGGATTTATATGGAACATCACAGGAACATATCAATTACATAAAGTGGAGAATTTGTGTGAGAAATTGAGGTTAAAAGTGTAAAGGGAGAATAGAATAAAGAAATGATCGAGTGCGGAGGGGGATAATCTAGGCAGCCTTTCCCAGAAGAGACCTTGAATGCTCAGTGAGGAGTCTGGACTTGATGCAAGAGGCAATAGGGAGCCATTGTGTATTCCTGAGTAAGGAAGCGGGAAGATGGAAGGAGTGTATTAGGAAGATGCACTGGGCAGCAGTTTGTAGGGTTGATTAGAGAGGGGAGAGACTGAAATCGAGGAGACTGGATCTTAGGAAACTTCTGTAGTAAGCCGGGCTGCAGGAATGTTAATAGGTTTTAGAATTGGCATGGGACCTTCCCTTGAGAGCATCCAATTCAAAACCCTCCTATTACAGAAGAGGAAACTGAAACCCAAGGAGATTATGAATTTCTCAGGGTCGCATCCCCAGCGTGTGTTTAGGTTATATCTGCCAATGAAGAGCTCTATTCATCATATATCCGAGACACAGTCTGGGAAGGAAAAGATCTGGTTTTGTTTGACATGTCTTAGCTTTGTGACTAGGTTCCAGTCACTTAAACTTTCCGAGTCTTGTTGTTTCTATGGGTAAAGCGGAGATGAAATCAGTTACCTCTCATGCTTGTTGTGAGGGTCAAATATGTAA
This sequence comes from Antechinus flavipes, assembly GCF_016432865.1. NCBI lineage: Eukaryota > Metazoa > Chordata > Mammalia > Dasyuromorphia > Dasyuridae > Antechinus > Antechinus flavipes. The sequence continues at coordinate 63,804,921 of NC_067400.1, read as the reverse complement.
AAGGGTTTTCTAAAAAGTATGTTTAAAAAAAAAAAAAAAGAAGAACATGTAATATGTGAATTGTCCACCAGATGGAACTCTAGGAGATGAGCAACTTAAAAAAATTTTCAGCTGGTTGAGTTTTCAGTTTTTAAGTTAATGGATGATATAAAATGTTGCCCCAAAAGCATTAAAAAGAGAAATCTATGGTTCTGTGCTACCAACCCAGATCCGGAATGTTTTCTATCTGTGGAAAGACCCGTCTTCCCACTCTTAGGGAAAAGAAAATCAATAGATTGCAGTCACATAGTTTATTAAACATAGCAAAATCCAATAAACATTTACTGAGTATCTGCTCTGTGTCAGGAACTATGCTAAGTGCTAAGGATAAAAAGAACCCTTCTCCCCCCCAAAACTCCAAACCATCAGTGCCTGCTCTCAAAGAGCCCATAGTCTAATGGGAAAGACAACATGCAAATTAGTATGTAAGAGTAAGATATATACAGGACAAATTGAAGATAAGCAAGAGAGGGAAGGTACCAGATTGAGATGGATTAATGAAGAGTTGCTGAAGGAGGTGGGATTTGAGTTGGGACTTAAAGGAAGTCAGAAAGTGAAAATGAGGAGGAAGAACGTTTCAGGAATGGGAAAAAGTCAATGAAAATGTGAAGTTGGGGATGTGTTTTGTTAGGGCAACAGCAACAAGAATTGCAGAGTATGTGGAGGGGTATAAAGTATAAGAAGCCTGGAAAGGTAAAGGAAAAGCTTGAATGCCAAACAGAGGGTTTTATATTGGTTCTGGAGGTAGAAAAGGAGCTTCTGGAATTTTTTGCATTTGGAATGGTGATGGTATGGTTAGACCTGTGCTTTCGGAAGATGACTTTGGCAGCTGAGCGATAGATGGACTCACAAAGGGAGAGACTTGGGGAAAGAAGAACAAGTAGAAAGCTGTTGCAATAATCCAGGCATGAGGTGATGAGAGTCGGCAATGTCAGAGGAGAGAAAGGGGATATATACCAGAGATGTCATAAAAGTGGGAAAAGATTGGATAAAGGGGATGACAACTAGTTTTTGAGCTGAATAACCCAAAGGATGGTAGTATAGAAAGTTCAAAAGAGGATCTGGTTTTAGGAGAAAGGTATTCCATTTTATTTTTTTCACTTAATATCATTTTATCTTTTCCAATTACATGTAAAGATATTTTTCAGCGTTCTTTTAGTAAGATATTAAGTTCAAAAAGTTTCTCCTCTTCATTTCTTTCCTCCTCCCCAAGACAGCAAGCAATTTGATATAGGCTATACTTCTACAATAATTTAAAACATATTTTCACATTAGTTGTGAAAGAAAAATAAGATCAAACAGGATGGCATTTTCCATCACAAGTCTATTGGACACAATCACATAGTCTTGCTGTTACTATGTACAATATTCTCCCGATTCTGCTCACTTTGCTCAGCATCACTTTATGTAAGTCTTCCCAGGCTTTTCTGAAAGCTACCTGCCCATTATTTCTTTTTTTTTTTTTATAGCTTTTTATTGACAGAACATCTGCATGGGTAATTTTTTAACATAGACCTTGCAAACACTTCTGTTCCAACTTTTCCCTTCCTTTCCTCCACCCCCTCCCCTAGATGGCAGGCAGTCCCATTGACTGTTAAATCTGTTAAAGTATATCTTAAATACAATAAATATGTACATATTCATACAATTATCTTGTTGCACAAGAAAAATTGGATTTAGAAAGGTAAAAATAACTTGATGCCCATTATTTCTTAGAGAACAATACTAAACTGGTACATTGATATATCACAGCTTACTTAGTCATTCTCCAACTTATGGACATTGCCTCAGTTTTCAATTCCTTGCTACCACAAAAAAAAAAAAAAAAAAAAAAAAAAACCTGCGATAAAGTTTTCCTTTTTCCTTTTTTATGATCTCTTCGGGATACAGACCCAGTAAGGACACTGATGGATCAAAGGCTATGCACAGTTTTGTAGGCCTTTAGGCATACTTCCAAATTGTTCCAAAATGGTTGGATCTGTTCACAATTCTACTAACAGTGCATTAGTATCCCAGTACTGCTACATCTCCTCCAACATTTATCTAAAATTATCATTTTCTTTTTCTGTCATTATGGCCAATCTAAGACGCATGAGATAGTACCTTAGAGTTGTTTTAATTTGTATTTCTCTAATCAATAATAATTTAGAGCATTTTTTTTCATATGACTTAAATTTCTTCATTTGAAAATTTCCTGTCCATATCCCTTGACCACTTATCAACTGAGGAATGACTTGTATTCTTTTAAATTTGACTCCGTTTTTAAAATATTTTAGAAAGCCATCATCAGAAACACTGGCTGTAACATTTTTTCTCTCAGCCTTCTGCTTTCCTTCTAATATTGGCTGCATTGATTTTGTTTGTGCAAAATCTTTTTTAATTTAATATAATTAAAATTATTCATTTTGCATTTTATAATGTTCTCTATGTCTTGTTTGGTCATAAATTCCTCTCTTCTCCAAAGATCTGACAAGTAAACTATTCCTTGCTTTTCTAATTTGCTTATAGTATCACATCTAAATCATGAACTTATTTTAATCTTATATTGGTAAGGTGCTCCATTTTAAACAGGTTAAATTTAAGATATCCAGTTAAAGCCAGTGTTAGCAGTCATGACTTGCTCAGATATGGAGAGGAGTAACCAGGAGAGAGTAAAGTTCTCAAAACATCAAAAATAGAGAGGATCAAGGAGAAGAGGATGATTGGCTTTGTCAAAATGCTGAAGAGAGGTCTAGAAGAATTAGAACTGAGAAAAGACCATTAGATTGGGCAAGTAAGAGATCACTAGTAGCTTTGAAGAAGGAGTTTCAGTTGAATGATGAGGTTGGAGGGTTAAGAAGAGAATGGGAGGAAAGAAAGCAGAAGAATCTATTATAGATTGCCTTCTCAAGTAGTGTGCCCATAAAAGGGAGATGAGATATGGGATGGCAGACATTAGGGAGATAGATAGATAGGCAGAGAGATAGAGACAGAGACAGAGAGAGAGAGACAGAGAGACAGAGAGAGACAAAGACAGAGAAATAGAGACAGAGAGAGAGACACACAGAGACAGAGAGAGAGACAGAGAGAGAGACAGAGAGATAGAGACAGAGAGACACAAAGAGAGAGACAGAGACACAGAGAGAGACAGAGAGAGAGAGACAGACAGAGACAGAGACAGAGACAGAGAGAGACAGAGAGAGACAGAGAGACAGACAGAGAGAGAGACAGAGAGAGACAGAGAGAGAGAGGCAATTGCTGGAGATGATGGGATAGAATGGGACCACTTGGGAGAGGTTCGCTTTGACAAGGAGAAGGGAGAGGCCATTTTATGAGACAGGAATTAAGATGAAAATAATGGCATCTGGGACCTATGAGTTGAACAGGAGGAGAGAAGAGGGAGTTTTTATTGATTTTTTTAAGTGAAATATGCAGTAAGATTCTCAGCTGAGAAGGTGGAAGGAGGGGGAATTAAGGGTTTGAGGAAGGGTGAAAAGGTCTAGAAAAGCTACTGCAGTGAGGACAGTGAAATGATTAGGAAGGTATAAGAGTGGCCCAGTTGAAGTTGTGCAATATAAATTTATAGTAAATACATTTACACATTTTCATGATTTTCTCCAGTTTCAATCTGCAGCACTTGAGCAGCTGCCAGCAATAGAAGGTGGGAACGATCCAAGGTTGAGGTTTGGCAGGGCAAGATTACTGATAGGATAAGAGATTCAAGAGAAAATGGCAGTGCGGAATTGAACTGGTTATTTAAAGGGTAAAATGGGAAAGGGAGGAGAATATAGCCAAGACAAGGGTGATGGTTTGGGAAAGAATGATAGGATCGAGGGATTGTAAATGTAAAGAAAAAAGTTTGAGATTGCAAGGCAGAGGGAGAAGTCAATAGATTGTAACCCAGAGTTCACAAACATGAAAGTGGAGTATTTGTGAGCAATTGAGGCAATATTGCCGGCAAGATGTGGGCAATCCTCTTTGTAGCTGAGGTGAGGTAAAAGAGTAACTAGTCACAGAAAATAAGTAAGTTGTGAAACTTTAGGCATACTAAAGGTACAAGTCTTTAAGGGAGAATCAGTAAATATGTTAAAGTCCCCTAGTATGAGGGCAGGAGTTAAAGAGGAGAGAAAGAAAATGAAAGAAAAAAAAGTTTAAGGATTCTTCTCTGGAGCTCTCTGTTTTAACCATCTCCCTGAACTCCTCCTGATCTCCTTCCCCATCCTTCTGGGTGTGAGCAAGATTTCCAAACAGATCATCCACAGATATTAAGTGGGGAATGAGAGGAAATAGGTTATTGGGACTTCAGCTCGGATTCCTGTACCAATTGTAATGCCGGAGAAACTGAGGCAGGAGAGAGATTAGAGAGTTTTTAATATTTTATTAATGGGAGAGTAAGATTGACTGGACAGGACTCTCGTCTCAGATTATCCAGTCAGACAGAGATAAGTATACTGGGACCAAGGAATCCATATTGGTCCCAGGGCTGGAGGACCCAAAGAATCCAGCGTCCAGCATACAGCTGCCAGACGCCATTTTCCAGCAATGAATGGAGGAACCCCAACTTCTTAAATACCTTTTTGGAGACAAAGAAGAGAAAGGGAGGGAAAGTTTTTATCAGGGAGGGGAAGCCATAAAACCTAAAAATTCCAGAGACAAAGAAGTAAAGATATCATGGGTTAATCTTGGAATATTCTAAAGGAATATTGTAAATCCATAAAAGAATCAGGAGAGCTACTCTTTTATCTTGCTAATTTATAACCCGAGAGCGAATAATCCTTAGTTTTACTGGGTCAGAGACAGAACAGTTAAGGAAACTGAGACAGGGAAACTGAGTCAGGACAATTAAAGAGAACTGTGGCATAACACTACCTCAAAGCTAGAGAAGCTCAGAGGGAAGAGAACATTTTTCCCATTTCATGAAATTTTTCAATCATTTCTGGCCCCTACCATGCCGGACCCATCTTCCAGATGCTACATGTTCACTGTCCTAGTATTCTAAGGAAAGACAGGTCTATATGTTTAGTTTAACCTTCCAAGGTCCTGAACCATGGCAGGTGATGGTTGTAATAGTATAGTAGTAAGAGAATTGGACTTGAAGATTTTGTTTTGTTTCCTGAGTGATACTAGACTGGGACTTTGGCTAATCAGTCTTACTCCATGAATCTCAATTTCCTTATCTATAAAATGGAGATAATGGTATCTTCTCTATTTACCTCAGAGTCATTGTGAAAATCAAGGGAGATAATGCTCGTGCTTTGTAAAACTGAAAGGTGCTATTGAAATGTCTGCTAAAATATGTCTGATAAATATCATTGATAATACAATTAATCAAAGAGCAGGGACCAGAACCCAGGTGCTGGACCCTTGCCAACTCACTGTGTGCCTCATTCTTTGGGTTAAGTAAAGTTTACACTATTAAAATTAAACTACTCTGGAAGACATAACATTATTAGTTAGAAATTAAGCCACATTAGGCATTAATGTTGTGACATTAGTGAGTTTAGAAGCTCCTCTGGCACTTGTAATTGTCCTTGAATAAATTACTTAAAAGGGAACAGCTAGATGGTGCAGTGGATAGAGAGTACTGATCCTGAAATCAGAAGAAATTCCACTTCAGACATTCACTAGTTATGTGGTTCTGGGCAAGTCGCTTAATGCCAATTGTCTCTCCCCAAAACTGCTCAAAAACTCTGAGTCTCAGTTTTCTCACCTGAAAAATAAGGAAACTGGGATTAGATAATCCATTAAATCCCTTCTAGCTCTGACTCTAATATAAGTTTTTGGAGGCAGGAATTTTTTGTCTTTGCATTCTCAATGTCCATTTCTGGCACACAGTAGGCACTAAATAAATGTTAATGTATTTATGAGATCAGGTTTTAATTTTGGAATTGGGGCGGATGTTTGTTGATGAGTGTGCAGCTACTAATCATTGAATCATAGTTTGTGACAGACAAACGTATGGGGTTGAAGAGAAATGTGCCTCTTTCCAAACTTTGTTTTGGCTAGCTCTGCCCATTTCATAGAGAAGGAGAGGGGTCCAAATGGAGTAAGAGAATTGAAAGTGAAGTCAGATAATTTTCAGATGAAGAAATTAAAATCATTTCTAATCACCTGAAAAAATGCTCTAAATCACTTTGATCAGAGAAATGAAAATTTAAACAACTCTGAGGTGCCGTTACACATATTTCAGATTGGTTAAGATGACAGGAAAAGATAATGATAAATATTGGTGGGATATGGGAAAATTGGGACACTGATACATTGTTGGTGGAATTGTGAATATATCCAACCTTTCTGGAGAGCAATTTGGAACTCTGCCCAAAGAGCTATCTAACTGCATATTCTTTGACCCAGCAGTGTCTCTACTGGGCCTATATCCCAAAGAGATCATCAAAAAGGAGAAGAAACCCACAAGTACAAAAATATTTGTAGCAGCTCTTTTTATAGTGGCAAGAAACTGGAAATTTGAGTAGATGCCCATCAGTTGGAGAAGGGCTGGATAAGTTATAGTTTATGTATGTTATGGGATTTTACTGTTCTATAATAAATCACCAACAGGAAGATTTCAGAAAGGCCTGGAGAGACTTACATGAACTTACGTGGCTCTTTTCGACAATGAGGTGATTCGGGCCAGTTCCAACAGACTTGTGATGGAGAGAGCCATGTACATACAGAGAGAGGACTATGGGAACTGAGTGTGAATCACAATTTAATATTTCCATCTTTTTTGTTGTTGTCTGTTTGCTTTTTGTTTTCTTGCTCATTTTCCCCTTTTTGATCAGATTTTTCTTGTGCAGCAAGATAATTATATAAATATGTATAGAAGAATTGTATATGTTTAACATATATTGGATTATTTGCTGTCTAGAGGATGGGTGGGGGAAAGGGAAGGACAAATTTGGAGCAAGGTTTCACAAGGTTGAATGTTGAAAACTAACTTTGCATATATTTTGAAAATAAAAAGCTATTATTTTTTTAAAAAAGTGGAACAGCTGGATGGTGCAATGGATAGAGCACCAGCCCTGAAGTTAGGAGGACCTGAATTCAAATTTGAGCTCAGACACTTAATACTTCCTGGTTGTGTGACCCTGGGCAAGTCACTTAACCCCAGTTGCCTCAGCAAAAAGAGAAAGAAAGAAAGGAAGGAAGGAAGGAAGGAAGGAAGGAAGGAAGGAAGGAAGGAAAAAGAAAGAAAGGAAGAAAGGAAGGAAGGAAAGAAGGAAGAAAAAAGAAAGAAAGAAGGAAGGAAGAAAAAAGAAAGAAGAAAGAAAGGAAGAAGGAAGGAAGGAAAAAGAAAGAAAGAAGGAAGGAACAAAAAAGAAAGAAAGAAAGAAAGAAAAAAAGAAAGAAAGAAAGAAAGAAAGAAAGAAAGAAAGAAAGAAAGAAAGAAAGAAAGGAAGGAAGAAAAAAGAAAGAAAGAAAGAAAGAAAGGAAGGAAGGAAGGAAGGAAGGAAGGAAGGAAGGAAGGAAGGAAGGAAGGAAGAAAAAAGAAAGAAAGAAAGAAAGAAAAAAGTGAAGTCAGAGGATGGGCTGGAGTTTTGATGTACCAGTTATCACCCTTGTGAACTTGGGCAAACACTTTCTGCTTTTAGCCTTATGTATAAAATGAGCAGATAAGACTAGATGAATTTTGAGACCCCTTATAGGTCTAAATTCTGTGATTTTATTAACTTATCTGGGAATAAACAGTCTAATTCCCCTCAAAGCTGGCTACCTCTAATTAATCACTTAAGCTTTCATTGCACAGCTACCTGTGTTTGTCACTAGGTTTCTGAGCCTACAAAGACCAGATACTTTAATTGCTACCCTTTAAGGCCTTTATCTGTTTTTAAAAGCCAAAGCATCCACTCCCAGAGGGCTGGATATAGAAGGTCCTGAGCCCAGACAGACACCTGCATGTACTCCTTGCTGACACAAGAGGGAGCTTCAACCACAAATTCTCAGCCTCCTGGACTTTCCGTTTCTTTTCTCGGTCCTGGGATTCCAAGAAATGAGAAGAGGGAGGGCCGGGCAGGGAATGTACAGACAGGGGAAAACACTGATTCAGGACCTGGAGTAGGGGTTGTCTGGGGGGTGGGGGTGGGGGGGTCTCTAGACCAATGCCTTTAAAGCGCTGTGGTCAGAAGGAGAGCAATCGGGTGGGACTGCCTGGAAACCATCTTGGGGGGCCGGGGGCTCAGTGAAGCGTCCCTGGAGTTTGGGAAGCGCAGGCCGTGCCCAGGAAACCGGGGGATCTGGTTACTGGAGAGATTAAAGGAGCTAAATTGGGCCTGGGGCAGGAGGGGGTGCTGGAGAGAGGAAAACTGAAACTGGTGTTTGAAAGCACTGGAGAGCAAAAGGTTGGAACAGTGAAAAAAATAAAATCATAAAAACAAGAGCAGGAAGTCCTCTGACCCCCAGAAAGGGCAAGAATGCTGAGGTCGCCACCCCAAAACATTCTTTTCCAGAGCCTCTAGCACAGCCCTCGAGGGGGGATGATACAAACAAGGGAGGAAGAAGGGGAAGAGCCTTGTTACTCTGGGAAAGAACTCCAGGGTGGGGGGCATGGAACCCTTCCTTTTCCTCCCCCCCAGGGACACTGAGGCAGTCCAACCTCTGACACTTCTAACGCTGGCCGGAGAACCCCAATTTACTCTCTAGGCGCTGCTATTCACTGATCTTGGGGAAATAATTTAAATTAATTTATAAACTGAGAAAATTGGATTGTAGAAAGTGGACTGGATTTGGTATGTGTGTGTTTGTGTATATACATATGTATATTATAGAGATAGAGAGAAGTAGATGTAGATAACATATATAAAGAAAAAGAGATGGAAGAGAGAAACCGAGAGGGACAAAGAGAACTAGGTTCAGATTCTACCCTTGGTGCTTACTCTCTGTAAGGGTGTGTGACTGTGGGCAAGTCCCCTTAATTTTCTCATCTGTGGATTAGATGCCTTTTCAGCTCTAAATTTAAGGTTGTGTGACTAGGATGAGATGACCTCTGGGGTTATTTCCCAGTCTAGAACGATGAAACTAAGCAGGGGAGGGGGAGTAAGGAAGCGCAATAATCTCTGCCCGGGGTACTAATTTGTCTCTGGAGGCCTCAGTTTCCTCAGAATTAGGCGACCTCTGGAGTGTTTTCCAGCTCAAACGTTCTGAGCGTATGTATGTGATTCAATGATTCCCTTTCAGCCCTCGCAAGAAACATTTATGGGAAATGGCCCCCAGCCTTGCCCAGAGCCGCCCCTCCCCCGGAGCACCTGCCACAGCCCCTCCCTCTCCCAAGGGCAGGCTGTCATCCGCTATTTCTGTAACGGCAGAGACTAGTGTGGGGTGTGGAGTGGAGTGGCCCAGAGAGAGAAGCCATGATCCCGTGTGTGGGACCCCGGGTCTGAAGGAGTAGGAAGGAGGGAAATTCCGGGGGCCGAGAGCTCTGCTGGCCGCAGGACTCTTTGGAGGGCTCCGATTGGAAGGTGGTGGTCCCGGTATTGGGGTGACAGGCCCTGTAGGGGCAGGGAAAGCCTTGTAGACTGGCCCTTGCTCCTCCTCCTTTTCCTGATCAGCCCTCCTGAGAATCTCTAACTGGGAGAGATCACTCAGCTTCCAAAGTCAGGGGGCTTACCAAAAACCCAGGACCGATTTCTTGGGTCATGGGATCACCAATTAGTGACTCAGATGGAGTCACAGTCCTCAGTTCTCTGTCTTACCAGGTCCTGATCTTGCTTGCTCTGGGGGCCCTGCTTGAAGGCCAGTTGGGGGCACTCCTAACCAAGGGCCCTCGCCTGGAAAAGTCTAGACTGCACAGAAGGTCACTTTGGATCTGGCCCTGATTGATTTTTCCAGCCTTCATCTTTATACTGTTTTACTCATTCTACTCTCTTGCTCAGAAATCTTCAGTGGTTCCTGACCATATCTAATTACTTCTTTTTATTCATTTACTTAATTAATTTTTTTAAACCAGCATATTATTTTTCCAATCATATGTAAGGATAATTTTCAATATTCATTTTGGTCAGTTTTTTTATGAAAGTTTTTGATTTTCAAAACATATGCATGAATAATTTTTCAACATTGACCCTTGCAAAACCTTGTGTTTCAATCCCCCCCTCTTTTCCCACCTTCCTTAAATGGCAAGTAATTCAATATATGTTAAACATGGTAAAAATATATGTTAAATCCAATATTTACATACATATTTATACAATTATCTTGCTGCACAAGAAGAGTCATATCAAAAAGGGAAAAAATGAGAAAGAAAATAAAATACAAGCAAACAACAACAAAAAGCATGAAAATGCTATATTGTGATCCACACTCATTTCCCATAGTTCTTTCTCTGGGTGTAGATGGCTCTGATCATCATAAGATCATTGGAACTGGCCTGAATCACCTCATTTTTGAAAAGAGCCACATCCATCAGAATTGATTATGTATAGTCTTGCTGTTGTCGTGTATAATGATCTACTGGTTCTGCTCAATTCACTCAGCATCAGTTCATGTAAGTATCTCCAGGCCTTTCTGAAATCCTCCTGCTGGTCATTTCTTACCAAACAGTAATATTCCATAACATTCATATACCACAATTTATTGAGCCATTTTCCAATTGATGGGCATCCACTCAGTTTCCAGTTTCTTGCCACCACAAAAAGGGCTGCTGCACACATTTTGGCATATACAGGTCCCTTTCCCTCCTTTAAGATCTCTTTGGGATATAATAAGCCCAGGAGCAACACTGCTGGATCAGAGTATGCACAGTTTGTTAGCCCTTTGGCATAATTCCAAATTGCTCTCCAGAATGGCTGGATGGATTCACAACTCCACCAACAATGCATCAATGTCCCAGTTTTCCCGCATCCCCTCCAACAATCGTCATTATCTTTTCCTGTCATCTTAGCCAATCTGACAGGTGTGTAGTGGTATCTCAGAGTTGTTCATTTGTCTTTCTCTGATCAATAGTGATTTGGAACACCTTATCATACAATTAGAAATGGTTTCAATTTCATCATCTGAAAATTATCTGTTCATATCCTTGACCATTAATCAATTGGAGAATGGTTTATATTCTTATAAATTTGAGTCAGTTCTTTATATATTTTAGAAATGAGGCCTTTATCAGAATCCTTGAATGTAAAAAAATGTTTTCCCAGTTTATTGTTTCCCTTATAATTTTGTCTGCATTAGTTTTGTTTGTACAATGACTTTTTAACGATATAACCAAAATTACCTATTTGGTGTTTGGTAATGAATTCCAGTTCTTCTTTGATCACAAATTCCTTCCTTCTTCAAAGATCTGAGAAGTAAACTATCTTTTGTTCTTCTGATTTGCTTATAATATCATTCTTTATGTCTAAATCATGAACCCATTTTGACCTTATCTTGGTATATAGTGTTGGGTGTGGGTCAGCGCCTTGTTTTTGCCATACTTTGGTCAAATTTTGACCAAATTTTGAGCTCCAAATTTTATATCTAACAACTTTTGTCCATTGTTTAAGGTCCTCCATCCAAGCATACCAAGGTAGCATCATTTCCAGTCCATCATTGCCTCTCACATGAAACTCCTGCTAAAGGTAGGACAGTTTATTGAATAGGTCAAACTGAGACCCATTGAAGATTTTAGCTTAAAAAGGCCGAGGTCTCCCATTGCATCCAGGACCATCTCTAGTTGTCTTGATCTATATCTGGTCACTGCCCAGGTGGTTCTGGAGGGGAAGGTGAAGCAGGGGACCTTGCCCAGTCTCCCTCCCTTAAATCCAATTCACTTGCCTGTCGTGGCGTCACCTCCTGAAGTATGGTCCTCTACAAGAATAAAAGCAAACAACAACAAACACAACATATGCAGTCCACCACTATTTCTCACATGAACCTTCAACTTAAGTCAGGACAGTCTATCTCCATCTCCATACAACTTTGCTATAATAGAAAGGATCCAGGCAGGAAGTCCATATAGAGGTCAGTCCTACTGACCTTGTGATCTAATGAAAAGGGGTATATATTCTATTTTCTTACGCTCTTTAGTTTATTGAAGTATCATTTTAGGGTCCTGGTCATAAATGATTTAAAACAGGTATGGGATTACATTGATCCCTAAAATGGAGAAGGAAAAAGGTACAGTATACAATGTAAATCACATATGGAACAAATATTTATTTCTTACACACACAAGTAATGTTGTCCTTGTGACTCCATTTAGGGTTTTCTTGGTAAAGATACTACAGTAGTCTGCAATTTTCTTCTCCACTCACTTTACAGATGAGAAAACTGAAGTAACAAGAGTTAAATGACTTATCTAGGGTCACACAGCGAGGAAGTATCTGAGGCTGGATTTGAACTCAGGTTTTCCAGATTCCAGATCTGGTGCTTTAACTACTGTACCACCTAATTGCTCCCACACAAGTAATATTAAAACACAAATGATTATTATAGGCATGTATCGGTACATCTTAAAAAAAAGGTCTCAGTAACTTAATAATTATTATTACCACTTCTTGGGAAACTGATACTCACACCTCATCAGAATTGGAGAGATCCAACTCCATCATTTAAAAGAGATTAAGGGATTAAGAAAAGGGATCAGGTACATTGTTGGTGGAATTGTGAATGCATCCAACCATTCTGGAGAACAATCTGGAATTATGCCCCCAAAGTTATCAAACTGTGCATACCCTTTGATCCAGCAGTGCTACTACTGGGCTTATACCCCAAAGAGATACTAAAGAAGGGAAAGGGACCTGTATGTGCCAAAATGTTTGTGGCAGCCCTGTTTGTAGTGGCTAAAAGCTAGAAAATGAATGGATGCCCATCAACTGGAGAATGGCTGGGTAAATTGTGGTATATGAATGTTATGGAATATTATTGTTCGGTAAGAAATGACCAGCAGGAGGAATACAGAGAGGCCTGGCGAGACTTACATGAACTGATGCTGAGTGAAATGAGCAGAATCAGGAGATCATTATATACTTCAACAACAATACTGTATGATGATCAATTCGATGGATGTGGCCCTCTTCAGCAATGAGATGAACCAAATCAGTTCCAATGGAGCAGTCATGAACAGAACCAGCCACACCCAGGGAAAGAACTCTGGGAGATGACTAAGAACCATTACATTGAATTCCCAATCCCTCTATTTTTGTCCGCCTGCATTTTTGATTTCCTTCACAGGCTAATTGTCCACTATTTCAGAGTCTGATTCTTCTTGTGCAGCAAAATAACTGTATGGACATGTATCCATATATTGTATTTAACATATACTTTAACATATTTAACATGTATTGGTCAACCTGCCATCTGGGAAAAGGGTTGGGGGGAAGGAGGGAAAAATTTGGAACAAAAGGTTTTACAAGGGTCACTGCTGAAAAATTACCCACGCAAATAACTTGTAAATAAAAAAGCTATAATAATAAAAAAAAAAAAAAGAAAAAGAAAAGGGATCAGGAATTAAGAATCACACAGATAGTAGCAAAACTGAAATCTGAACTCGGGTTTCTAACCAATTCTGGTGGTCATGTACTATATTGGCTTATATTGTTCTTCTATTACCTCTTTTTTCTCATCTGTCCGTCTAAATCTCTTGCATCCCTAAAGCCAAGCTTATATTGTCCATGAAAACTTCTTGCCCATCCTGATCTTGCCCTTTTCTAAATTAACAGCATCTAATATCAGTACAGAGTGGCTTGCCTTTCTGCATCTGTCTGCCAGTCTTGCATCCTGCACTAGACTATAAATTCTTTAACGGTAGAGACTGTGTTTTTCCCCTCATCTAGAATGGTACTAAATAAATAGTCACAAATGGATGAATATATCTTCTTACTTCAGGCTGAGCTCACCCTAATTTAATATTCTGAAGGGATAATAAAGATAACAGTACCTTATTCTTGCATAGCATTTCCTAATTTTCAAAGCTTTTCAGAGCATTTCAATTCACTTGATCCTCAATGACCCTATATAATAATCAGGACAGATGTCATTATCCCCTTTTTACAGATGAGAAAACTGAGGAATAGAGACATTAATTGGCTTGCCCCAAATCATGTGGCTCATTGGCAAGGATGACTAAAGACTGAAATAATCAGTGTTACAGGGTCTGTATCCCAAAGAAATCATAAAAGAGGAAAAACTACCCACATGTGCAAAAATGTAGTAGTTCTTTTTGTGGTGGCAAGGAATAGGAAAAATTAGGATGATTAGGAAAAATCATAAATCAGGGAATGGCTTAATAAGTTATGGTATATGAAAGTAATGCAATATTATTGTTCTATAAAAATGATGAACAGAATGATTTTATTTTATTTGATTTTAATATTAGCTTTTAATTTTCAAAATATATGCGAAGATAGTTTTCAACATTCACCCTTGCAAAACCTTGTATCCCAAATTTTTCTTCCTCCCTTCTCTCACCCACTCTCTTAGACAGCAAGTAATCCAACATATGTTAAATATATGCAATTCTTCTATACATATTCCCACATTTATCATGCTTCACAAGAAAAATTATATCAAAAAGGAAAAAAATAAGAAAAAAAGCAAGTAAACAAAAAAGATGAAAATACTATATTGTGATCCACATTCAGTCCCCATAGTCCTCTCTCTGGGGGCAGATTGCTCTCTCTATCACAAGTCTATTGGAATGGACTTGAATTACCTCATTGTTGAAATGAGCCACGTCCATCAGAGCTGATCATCACATAACTTTGTCATGGCTGTGTACAATATTCTCTTGGTTCTACTCACTTCATGTAGCATTAATTCATGATGAACAATTTGATTTTAGAAAGATATGTAAAGATTTACGTAACTGATGCTGAGTAAAGCCAGCAGAACTAGGATTACATACAACATTACATACGACAGCAGGATTGTGCAATGATCAACTGTGACAGACTTGGTTCTTCTCATGATTCAGTGATCCAAGACAATCCCAATAAACTTTGGATAGAAAATGACATCTGCATCCAGAGAGAGCACTATGGAGACTTAATGTAGATCAACACAGGTTATGTTCACTTTTTTTTTTCTTCTTGTGGTTTTCCCTTTTTATTCTGATTTTTCTCATCCAACATAATTCATATGGAAATATTAACAAAAATGTTTTTACATGTAACTGGGGAAAAATTAAAAATAATAAAAGAAATAATTTATGTTGAAGGATCCGTGGAAGGCAGGTCACTAATACCCAGTGAGTAGAACTATGAATTTTTTTTATCATTATAGAAAGCAATGTGGACAGGGCATGAATTCTGGAGTTAGAAAATGTGAATTCAAATCCTACTTCTGATTTTTATTACCTATATATCAGGTCATTGATTTGTCTTCCTTGCACTTCAGTTCCTTACCAGATCATATCTAACTACATCTTTTTATTTATTAAAAAAAACACAGTATATTATTTTTCCAGTCACATGTAAAGATAATTTTCAACATTCATTTTGGTCAGATTTTTTTTTATTAAAACTTTTGATTTTCAAAATGATTTGCAATTGGATCAGATGATCTTCTAGTACTTCCTTCTAGTATTGACTCTAAAACCCCTGATTTATAGAGGTACCATAATTTCTGTCTTCCTCTGACTCTTGGCTTATGACAAATAAATCTGTGATGAAAGAAGAGAATTAGGTAAAGTATTTTTTTTTTTTACTTCACAAGCAGCTGGGGGGAAAAGGAAGAATATACATTTATTATTAATTAGGTGTCAGGGATAGTGCTAAGCATTTTTCAAATATTACCTCATTTGATCTTCACAACAAATGTGGGTTTTGCTGTTGTTGTTCAGTGGAGCCCAACTTTTCATGACTCCATTTGGTGTTTTCTTGTCAAAGAAATTGGAGTGGTTTGCCATTTCCCTCTCCAGCTCATCTTACAGATAAGGAAACTGAGGCAATTGTTACTGGATCCAAGGGTAAGATGGGAGAAGATTGGAAAGATAGGAGAGGGCTAGGTTGTGAAGGGAAATGGATGCCAAACAGAGCTTTTTGTATTTGATTCTAGAAATAATAAGGAACCACTGGAATTTATTGAGGTGTGTGTGTGTGTGTGTGTGTGTGTGTGTGTGTGTGTGTGTGTGATTGTTAAACCTATGCTTTGGGGAAATCATTTTGGTGAGTGAATAGAGGATTGATTGGAGTGGGGAGAGAGAGAGATTTGAGCAGACTACTGCAATAATCCAGTTGTGAGATGCTGAGGGCTTGCACCTGAGAGGGACCAGTCAGAAGTGAGACCTTGCAAAGGTGAAATCAACAGGCTTTGGCAACTGATTGGATATTGGAGGTAAACTGTAGATAGGAGTTCAGAATGACTCCTGGATTGTGCACCTGAGAGACCTGGAGGATGGTGTTGCATTCAACAGTAATAGGGAGGATGGTGGTGGTGGTGGGGAGGATTTGGGGGAAAGATAATGAGTTCCATTGTGAACATGTTTAGTTGAAAATGTCTATTGTACACCCAATTTGAGATATCTAACAGATATTTCCCAAGGTGGGTTCAACTTTGAAGCCTTCAGCTCCCTTTCATTATGTCTGCTTTGTTAAATGGCTTTAGGATGGGATGTCTTTGTGGTTTTGGAAGTGGGTTTTTTTTGCCCTTAAAAATAGTTTTTTATTGATTTTTTTTTGTTTTTACTTTGCATATGTCTTCCCCTGCATCCCTTCCTGTCTCACAGAAACATCTTCTGTGACAAATAATTTTTAAAAAGAAAAAGAAGAGAAAAAAAAAGTCAGCAAAACCTATAAAAATCCCAATCATAAATGTACCATTTGTGGCATATGTGACCCATGGACTTCCACCTCTGAAAAGGAGTAGGAAATATATCATCATCTGCAATTTCACAAAATTGAGTTTTTTTAAAAAATGTTTTAATTTATAACTTTTGATTTTATATCATTTATCTCTCCTTCTGTATTTCTCCCCCCAGAGAACTGTCCTTTAAAAAAAAAAGATAAAGAGAGAAATACTTTCCCCCCAGAAAAATCGATCAATATATCAAAAAATCTGATGGTATAAGCAATGTCCCATATTGGTGGATCCCATATCTTGGCAAAGGAATGAGGGAAATTGTCTTCTAACTCTTCTTTGGGGTCATGTCTGGTAATTTACCCATTCAGTGATTAAGTTACATTGGGGTTTACAGGCTAAGTTTCTTTTTTTTTTCTGCTTTTGTTTTTCTTTTTAAATAATAGTTTTTTAAAAATTCAAAATATATGCAAAAATAGAGTTTGCAAGTTCTATCTTGTGATAGAGATATGCAAAGATTCACCCTTGGAAAACCTTGTAGTCCAAATTTTTCTCCCTCCTTTCTCCCCACCTTTCCCTTAGACAGCAAATAATATAATATATATTAAACGTGTAAATATTCTATGTGTATTCTCATGCTAAATTTCTTTCTTAAGGACTATGCCTTAAACCCAAATCACTATGACTCTCATTGATTGATCAACAATAGGTCCCAGACCATGCCCCAGCTGGTCACTGTTTGGCCCTGATAGCTTAAGGTGAATGGAAACAATGTTTTGGTTTTGGCAAAAAACCCTAAAGATCTTCCCTTCTAGGGTTGATTTTTTTGACCAGGTAAAAGAGACCATTCTTTGCCTCATTTCTCACTTACCCTTAATCATTGAATGGGCATTGCCTCAGAAAAACTGAGATCTCTGAAAGACCTTAGTTTAAAAAGGCCACAGCCTCTCACTACATCCAGGACCATCTCTGGTTGTCTTGATCTATACCTGGCTATTGAACCAAGCTGGTCTGGAGGGGAGACCTTACATAGCTCTCCCTCACTTAAATCCAATTCACTTGCAAGTCATGATATCATCTCCTTAATGTCATGAGCATCTTCAAGAATGAAGGACTCACCAAAGTAACTTACCAATTCTTGAAAGTCTTGTGATAATCAATTTTGATTGTTTCAACATTCAGTTTTGATTGTTCTGTGGCTGTTCTTTCCATTTATAATTTTGTAATTATTGAGTATTTTTTCTTGGTATTTCTTACTTCATTTTGAATCAGTTCATATAAATCTTTTTTTTACTTCTGTATTAATCATATTTGTCTTTTCTTACAGCACTTAATTTACACCACAATCTGTTTAGCCTTCTTTGGTCAATGAATATCTAATTTGAATTCAGTTCATTGCTACAACAAAATGTTGTAAATATTTTTGTGATTATAGAGCCTTTCTTTTTGTCAATGACTTTCTAGGGAATATATATGTCTTGAAATGAGATTCCATGATTAAAGACTATAAACATTTTAATCACTCTATTTAGACAACTCCAAATACCTTTCCAGAATGGTAGAATAATTTACAGCTCCACCAACAATGTGTATGCTATCTTTATATACTTGTCTAACCCTGACTATTTTTGTTATCTTTGTCATTTTGCTGGATATAAAGTAAAACTTCAGAGTTATTTTCATTTTAATTTCTCTTTTTACTAGTTATTTGGGGAGTAAAATTTTTTTAAAATTTATTTTTTAAAATTTTGGACATAACAAAGACATTTCCATATATATAATGGAATACAAAAAAGAGATTGTATATGAAACTGTGAATTTCTATTATGTGCAACTTAATTTTCTTTTAAGATATGTAGTAAATTCACCATGTAACTTTCAATTCTATCTTACTTATATATAATTATTTCTGGCCTTCAGTTTTCTTTTGTGCATTAAAAAAATGCTTTAGTGACCCACTTTTCTTTCCTTTTTGCCTTTGGCTACCCTATCCCTAGCTGTCCTCTTTATCCTACTTCCAATCAATTAAAAGAAACTCAAAAATAAAATAGCTGATATATTCTTTAGCACACTCTCTGCACTCCCTCTCTCCGTCACGGTCTCTGTCTCTCTCTGTCTCTGTCTTTCTGTCTCTCTCTGTCTCTCTCTGTCTATCTCTCTGTCTCTCTGTCTCTGACTCTGTCTCTGTCTATCTGTCTATCTGTCTCTGTCTATCTCAGTCTCTGTCTCTGTCTCTCCATCTCTGTGTGTCTCTCTGTTTCTTTATCTCTCTCTCTGTTTCTGTCTTTCTGTCTGTCTTTCTATCTCTCTGTTTGTCTCTCTGTCTCTCTATCTCTATCTCTCTTTGTCTCTGACTCTGTTTCTATTTCTCTGTCTCTCTGTCTCTCTCTCCCTCTCTCTCTCTCAACAGCCCATTTGTTTTTTTTTACAATCCCAGATAACCTCTCACAAACCTGGGAGATTCCCAATAGCTGATGAGCTTTTTGATTCTCCAATCCTACTTTATTTATTTTATTTTTTTTACATTTTTTCTTTTTTTTATTATAACTTTTTATTGACAGTCCAATCCTACTTTAATCATGATCTCAAATATTTCCCCGTGTCCCAACCAAGTTGAAAAAATCTAAAAGGATTTCTAAAATACTATTACAATTTTTTCTCAGAAAAGGAGTTTTAGGTTGTATTTTTCTTTTCTTAATGTCTCTATTAGATTAAAGGAAAGGGGATTTTCTCTTACTCAGAAAAGCAATAATTCAATCTGACAGTCAGTTCACTCCCTAGTTTACAGATATCAAACCTTTCTCCACATGTCCTCTAAGATAAGTCCATCCCATTGGCTTGCAATAGACATAACAAATCTTTGATCTGCTGAATCTTCTGATCTCTGAAACAGGCTCATCGATGTGCTAGGAAACCTGTGGCGTCTGGCCTCCTGTTCGATGAAAAACAATGTTCCCAAGACCAGAACTCCTCTCTGGTCTTGACTTAGAGCTCTTTCCATGTTTCCCAGAGAAGTGATAGAGGAATTAGAACTGTTTTTCTGTAACTTCCCTGGAAAGATTTGAATTTAACACGAGAGGGAAGTGTGGGAAAACACACGGAAGAAAATTCACCAGGGACCATGAAAAGAAGAGCACAATTTATAAAAACAAATGGAAGAAGAGCATGCTAAAATGATGGGGGTATTAAAGAAGGATCCGGGATCAGAGTGGGCCACAAGTTATACGTGACTCAACAGTATAGCAGGGATGCCGAGAAGCGGAGGCTGATTCTCAGCATATAAATAGCAGGGTAGCATGCTGGAGTTGTGAGGTCATCCTCTGGTTATATTCAACTCTCTTTGGGGCCCGTTTAAAGCACTGGCTTTTGCAGCTTCACAATGATGTAGGAAACTTGGAGGAGCTCCAAAGGAGGGTGATAATTACTGAAAAAAGACATGAGGAAAGATGAAAGGAATTGGGATGATTCAGCCCAGAGAAGAGAAAGCTGATGGGACTTATAAAGAAATGTATTAAGTGGGAGGGAAGAGAAGCTCTCTTAGATGAATTCCAGAAACTCTTTAATAGACCTACATTTCAGATCAAGGTGGGGGGGAATTTGGGGGGCGGTGACTTTTCTCAGAGAACTGCTTCTGGGGTATCCAGATTGCCCCATCTGGCCTCGTTAAGGAATGAAAATTCCTTTTCCTCTAATAGAGACATTAAGAAAAGAAAAATACAACCAAAAACTCCAGCCAGTAATTTTGGGGAAAGGAATCGTGGAATAAGATGATAAGGCTGATGGTGGTCTCTTTACTTTACTTTTTCTAGGAAGACCCAATCTCAGCTCCTTAAACTCACCTTCACCCCCTGCAGACCCATTTGGAAAGCAGGATTAGGAGGCAGAAACGAGTTCCATCTCCATCCATCTTTCTGTTGGTTGGGATGAGAGATTCCAGGCCATGGAAGCTCTGTCTTCTCTCTGTAAAGGTACATTAGATACCTGATTGCCTGAAAAATCATCCGAGTGCTCACAAGGCTGGGGGACAAAGAGGAGCAAAAAGAAAGGAGGAAAACAATCTGTTTCATGTATGTCCTAGGATGGAGTTATGTGTGGGGAGGTCTCGTAGTTCCAAATGCAATTGAAGAACTCAAAGCGCTTTCCTCATAACCATCCTGTGAAGTAGGTAGCCCATTGAATAGATAAAACAATTGAGATTCAGAGAGGGGATTGATTTTCTCATAGCCACAAAGTTAGAAGTGGAGCTGGAATTTAAATCCAAGTCCTGGGTTCAAATTATACATCTGCTACTTAACTGCAGGTTTAGCTATCATTTCACTATTCCATGCTGTAATAACCAATTGAATTCTTGTCTATTGGAGGCAGTTGGTAGCTTGGTGGAGAGAGCACTGGCTCTGGAATATGGAAGATGAGAATTCAAATTCAGCCTCAGGTATTTACTAATTGTGTGACTGAACATATCATTTAACATCTGATTCAGTTTCCTTAACTGTAAAATGAGGATAATAAAACTACTTATCTTTCAGAGTTGTTATGAGGATCAAATGAAATAATGTTTTAAAGCTCTTAATATAGTGCCTAGGACAGAGTCCTGAAGATTATTGAATCATAGAATTTGCAGCTAGATTTCTGGCCTTTTCTCTGTTTTCCACCCACACCTCTCCATCTCCCATCTCTTCCCCATGTCTTCATAGCATGGCCTCCAATCTCCTCTTACTTTCCCTCTCCTTCTCTAGGATATAGCTAAAGCACATCTTTCTTTCTTTCTTTCTTTCTTTCTTTCTTTCTTTCTTTCTTTCTTTCTTTCTTTCTTTCTTTCTTTCTTTCTTTCTTTCTTTCTTTCTTTCTTTCTTTCTTTCTTCTTTCTTTCTTTTCTTTCTTTCTTTCTTTCTTTCTTTCTTTCTTTCTTTCTTTCTTTCTTTCTTTCTTTCTTTCTTTCTTTCTTTCTTTCTTTCTTTCTTTCTTTCTTTCTTTCTTTTTTCCTTTCCTTTCCTTTCCATTTCTTTTCTTTTCTTTCCTTCTTTTTTTGACTTGGTAATTGGAGTTAAGTGACTTACCCAGGATCATACAGCTAGGAAGTATTTAAGTGTCTGAGGCAGGATTTAGACTCAGTTCTGGTGCTCTATGCGCTATCCACCGCACCATCTAGGTGCCCCTAAAGCTCCATCTTCTACAAGTCTTTCCTGATCCCCCTAATTGTTAGTGTGCTTTTTTTCTCCCTAATGATCTAGTATTTTCATTTATTCCCACATTGAGCAGCTGTAGGTGGCACAGTAGATAGAGCACTAAGATAAAAATCAGAGTCTCATCTTCATGAATTCAAATCTAGTCTCAGATGCTAACTAGTTATAAGCTCCAGGGCAAGTCACTTAACCCTATTTGTCTCAGTTTTTTTATCTGTAAAATGAGAAGAAAATGGCAAAGTCCTGTCAATATCTTTGGTAAGAAAATCCTAAATGAGGTCACAAAGATTAAGACAAAACTGAAATAATTCAACAACAAAAGTATTCCACATATAATTCTTTTGTCTTCACTTAGATATGTCTATATTGCTTGACTCAACATAGAATGCTTGTTCCTGGAGAGGAGGAATTGCTCCATTCTTTGTACCCGTATCCCTAGCACTGAACATAGGGCTGGGAACATAGTAAGGATTTACTAAATTTTTGTTGATCGATTTATCTAGTCTAATCCACTCATTTTACAGTTGAGAAAACTTTCTTTCCTGAATTCTTATTATACACATGCACACACATATGTAGTACATTTACATATATGTGTGTGTTTACATATATGTGTGTACGTACACACATATGTATTTCTCCTTACACTGAATCACTGATGAACTTTTTTCCTTTAATGTTATAGAAGACAGGGAGGGATTGAGAAGTTGGACTTAGGGTATATATTTGGTATTGGGGAATGCCAGTGATCATTCTTCTTAATGTCTCTATGGGATTAAGTCCAGAGGGAAAGAAACTATTGAGCTCTGGTCAATGGACTGAGACTCTGTTTGGAGGTGGGGATCTTCAGGTAGAAATGGGCTCATTATTTATCAAGCATGTTGTAGAAAAGATGCTTGCTCAGAACTGGAATGGCCTGGATGGCCTCTGGAGCCTCTTCCAATTCAGAGTTTCTGGGACTTGGTAGAGGGCACTATTATTCTAAAGCCACCCAGAAGGGAACTCTTGGAGTTGTTTTTTTATCCTACTCATATCCCCATCAAAAAATCTACCAAAGGCTGTGGATCTCACCTCCATAGCATCTCTCAGTCGAATCTAGTTCCTCCTCCCTCCCTCAGTTGCCACTTCAGTTTAGGTCCTCAGCATTTCTAACCTGGACCACCATAGTAATCTCCCAAACTTGGTCCCCCTCTCTCTAGTCTGTGTTGTTGTCAATCTATCCTCCACACAACTGCCAAGATAAATCTTACTTAGACACAGGTCTGACTGTGTTATTTATTCCTTTGCCCCCAAATCTTGGGGGATCAGGGGATGAAATTCCCCAAAATCAACAGGATTAAAAAGGCAGACTCCTTAGCTCAGCTGTGGGCAGAGCCTTCCACAATCTGGCTCTAACCCATTTCTCTAATTTCACACTTCTCTCCTTCAAGAATGTAATGTTCCAGCCAAAATGGATCACTGATGGTTCCTTGTTCTTACCCTTCGTTCCCACTTTTACTTATTCACACAAACTCCCAGATCCTTACCTAGATTACACGCCCTCATTTTTGCCAATCGAAACCCTTCTTCTTTCTGGCCAAACAATGGTGTCAACCTCCTTCATGAAATTCTCTTTTATTCTCTTACACCCCGGATGCCATGGCTACCATGTATCATATGTACCATATCTCTTGTATGTATATATATATGTATCATATCATATGTACCTTGTATCATATCTCTATTTTGTGTTTCTATTATAGCCATTCCCTCCTCATTAGATTGCAAGCTTCTTGAGGGCAGGAACTGGTTTTCCTATTTTTATCTTTATTATGTAGCAGGGCTTGATGCATTTGTAAATGCTTAATAGACAGTTACTGCTGGGCTATGCAGCTGAAGTTAGAAGAACCTATTAGGGAGTTCCTTGATAGATTCTTAGAGGACTGTCCATTAGATAAACAGACAGCCAGTAAAATAGGTAAGAATAGAGACAGGGAAGAGATAGACTTGAATTCTGAGAAGAAAAGATCATTGAGTCCTTCCTCACCATCTTCCTGAGAAAGTAAGAATCCCATTCATCCCCCTTCTTCTATGTCTTTCACTCCCCATTCTTTTCCTTAGCTTGGAGTCTCTTTCTCCCTGCTTGGCAATTTGAATGAGTCTTCTCCTCTCCCTCCTGTCCAGACCCTTCTTCCTCTGCCTGAAAAATTTCCTATTTGGATGGAGGAATGGGAGTGGGGCAGAGGTGAGAGAAGCAGCCTTGAACTTCTCCTACTTGGGCAGAAAGCTCCTACAATTCCATGTCTGTAAAAGGAATAGAAGATAGGAGGGGGCTGAGCCAAGAGTGAGAGCAGAGCTGGGGGAGAAATGGAGGAGAATGGGAGTCAGAGGGGTGAGGATGGAGGGAGGTGGGGCCCTGTGAATGAAGGAGACAGGATAGAGTCCAGTAAGCAGGGGCAGCTGCAAAGGGGTGGGGATGGGCAGAAGTTAGGGGGCCAGTCCTCTCACGTGGGAGTTTTGCTGGACAAAAAGACATTTGAGAAAGTAAGGGAGGGACCAAAGGGATATACAGAGATTAATAATGAGGAGTGTCAGCTTGCCCCTATTCCCTCCCATCATCCTTACTGCATCCCATAGCAGAATATTGATTTCCTCTCCTCCAAACACAGCTCCTTTCCCCCACTCGGTGATAGCAGGAGGAAACAAATCTTGTCTTGAAATTCCTTCCCTTTTACAGGCACCATTTAGGACCTGGCTTTGGGGCTGGAGGGGAGGCCGACGTAATTGCCGCCATGCAGGAGACTGAGACTGTAGGGAGAGCATGGGGGAGAGAAGAGGGAGTGATCAGAGAGAAATCAGGATTTCATCTGAAAGGGAACTCTGGGTGATTGCCTTCGTGGAATTTTCAAGCTCTCCTAATCCCTGATGGAACCGGGAAACCAGACCAGGATCTGCTTATCTTTGAGCCTGCAGCCATAGAATTCTAACTTTGGGAGGAGTCATTAATCTGACCTCCCACAAGGACTCCCTGGATGATATCCCTGGCAGGTGTTGATGTTGCTCTTACCTGACTACTTTTCGTATAGAGAGCTCACTGCTAGATCTCTTCTCCCCATGAGGCAATTAATTCCATTTCTGGAAACAATAGACTTTTAATAAATGCACGTTGAGTTGAATGAAATTATGAGCCAAGGCAGGGACAAGGAGGCTAGTTTCCATAGTTTTCAGGGAGGCTAGTTACATTTAGCAGGAGAGGTATCAGGCTCTCTCAGGACTCTGGGGTCAAAAAATGACTTACAGGATTGGAACAAACAGGATTGTTTTCCATTCAATTCACTTGGCTGGCTCTCAACGCCAGGGTATGCCAGTTATGGCTTAGACTTCTGTTTGGGAATCGCCTTCAGAGCCTGTGAAGCATTCTTCTGCCTTTCCTCACAGGGGCCACATCT
The DNA here is from genome assembly GCF_016432865.1 of Antechinus flavipes. NCBI lineage: Eukaryota > Metazoa > Chordata > Mammalia > Dasyuromorphia > Dasyuridae > Antechinus > Antechinus flavipes. The sequence goes on along the minus strand of NC_067400.1, from coordinate 63,779,585 downwards.
TTTACCTTTGAGTCTTGGTTCGAATCTTTTTTTTAGAAGAGCTGAGTCAATTTGGGCCAAATTTGGTGAATGAGGTGATTCTGTCAAGCTCTTGTTGTTTACCAAATATTCACTTCTTCTTTGGCTCATTCCAATTTAGCTGTACAATAGCCCCGTGAAGTGAGCAGAGTAGGAACTCTGCAGGCATAGCCCACTCTTGATTAAATCCAATGACTTTCTTGTCATGGCAATCACTTCCCTGATGACACGGTCCTTCTCTAGAATGAAGGACAAACGACGGTTCCAATGTCTGAAATGCCTTCCTGTTACTTCTCTGCCTGCTGAGACTTTACCCATCATTAGACAGTTAGGTGATAGGAGAGAGTCGGGAAGATCAGAATTCAAACCTTGTCTCAGACACTATGTGACCCAAACATTTTAGCCTCTCTCAACCTCATCTCTATGATGGGAATAATAACAGCACTTATTTTCCCAAGCCCAGAATTCTATTTAGATCCCTTGACTTCTTACCTTCCTCCTTTTCCTCCTTTCCATTAGAACAGGAGCTCCTTGAGGGCAGGAACCTTAACACAGGATGTTTTTAGAACTTGAATTTGAGGGCAGCTAGTTGGTGTTGTGGATAGAGCCCCAGCCCTGGAGTCAGGAGGACTTGAGTTCAAATCTGACCTCAGAACTTAACACTTCCTAGCTGTGTGACCCTGGGCAAGTCACTTAACCCCAATTGCCTCAGCAAAAATTAAAAAAAGGAACTTGAATTTGAATCCTCACTTTACAGATGAGGAAACTGAGTCTTGGAGAAGTGATTTATGTTGTGTAACATAGCTAATGAGGAGGAAATGGATGACTTAGTAGAGCCCAGAACTCTTTTTTAAAGTAGTATATTTAATATTTTTTTCTCCAATTACATGTAAAAACAACTTAAACATTCATTATTGATTTATTTAAATTTTTTTTCATAATTATAACTTTTTATTGACAGAGCCCATGCCTGGGTAATTTTTTACAACATTATTCCTTGCACTCATTTCTGTTCTGACTTTTCCTCTCCCTCCCACCATCCCCTTCCCCAGATGGCAAGCAGTCCTATACATGTTAAATATGTCATGGTATATCCTAGATACAATATATGTTTGCAGAACCGAACAGTTCTCTTGTTGCATAGGAAGAATTGGATTCAGAAGGAAAAAATAACCCGGGAAGAAAAACAAAAATACAGACAGTTTATATTCATTTCCCAGTGTTCTTTCTTTGGGTGTAGCTGCTTCTGTCCATCATTGATCAATTGAAACTGAGTTAGATCTTCTCTTTGTCAAAGAAATCCACTTCTATCAGAATACATCCTCATGCAGTATCATTAAACATTCATTTTTTTTAAATGTTGAGTTCCAAATTCTCTCCCTCTCTCTTTCCCTTCCTCCCTCATTGAGAAAGCAAACAATTTGATACAGAACCCAGAACTCAGCAATCTTGACATCCATTATACCATGACATCTATAACTGGCTAATAGCAATACCATTTTCGGTCAGAAATGAAATGTGATTATAAAGTGAGGAGACTGGTGTTCCTGTGTGTTTGTTGAACTGACCTTGGAAGCATTTCCCTCAAAGGATTCCAAAAGCACGAGGTCAGGAGTGAGACAGTCTCTGGAGGGCCCAGTTTGGAGGATAACCTTCCCTTGCATTGCTTAAGTCGGGTGTATCCATTTAAGCAACGAGAAGAAAGACCATACACAGCAAATGAAGTTTATCACTTTATGGTCTCGGCAATTTTATCTATCTATCTATCTATCTATCTATCTATCTATCTATATGTATATGTATATGTATATAAACTAGGCAACCCTGGACAGATCACCTGACTTGGTTCAGATTCTACATCAGACATTTAATAATTATGTGATTCTGGACAAGTAACTTAACCTCAGCCTAATTTCCTAATTTAGGATGCTAATTCTGCCCCTTGCTCCCAAAAAGATGCGTGTAATCCCTTTTCTATACGGTAGTCTTCAAAAACTTGAAGATGAACTCTCTTGTCCCCTTTAGGGTTTATATTCCTTTGGCTAAATATTCTTTGTTCTTTTAGCCAGTTTTCTCATAGTATCATCTACCCCATCCTGATCCTGTTCTTCCAGACACTGCCAGATTATCAATTCCTTCCTAAAACCTGCTACCCTACAATGACAACAGCGCAGGATCAGAGTTTTAGAATTGGAAGGGTCCTTCTGATGGAGACCACTGAGCACAGAACTCTCCAGTTCAGATCATTCCAGAGGTGATGTGGATAGTGAGGAGTGTAGCAGGATATTTATGTCTTATTAGAATATAAGCTCCCTGAGGGCAGGAACTTTGCTTTCCTTTATATGGATAGCTCTTAGCACAGGGTCTAGCATGTTGTAAGAGTGTAAGAAATGCTTGTTGACTGACCTCCTCTAAATGTAGCCTAAGGTCACATGAGCTTTTTTTTTAGTCTGCCACATGACTTTATTGACTCAGATTGAGCTCATAGGCTAATTAAGTAGCCCCTAATTATTTTCCCAAACTGTTCTCCCAACAACGCTGCCCCTTTGCCCCTATTTAGTACTTGTGAAATTGAGTTTTTACACGATTATGTCTCATTTGATGGGTTCTAGTCTATTGAGATCTTTTGGGATTTCTTGGCAGTGCTTCCCCATTGCCCATTAAATTAAGTCCTTAGAGTCCTAATTTTTTTGCTTTTCTGGTCAGATGCTCCATCATTAGCTTTCATGTGTTATTTTCCCATCCAGACGGAGTTAGTCACCATTTCATGCTCATATCTTATATTTCCTCTTTCCTTTGTCACTACTCATGTTTCATTCTGGGCTTGGGATAATTCCTCAACTCTGCCCTTCTCAAGGCTCAGTTTGACGTGTCACTTCCTTCCATTGCTCCCCAACTTGGAAATTATGTTTTCTTCCTTTGAACTTTGATAGCCATTTGTATTTCTCTCACACACTTAGGATTTGCTTTGCATTACAGTCATTTATTTACCTCCTCTAAGGTCCTGTTTCATCATGGCCTGTGGATGACCATGGGTTCTCAAAGCCTTAATGAAATGAAAACTATGACAGGACTGGCCAAGCTTGAAAGGTCAGAAAGAAATATGTGTCTTCTGTTTGACCACTAGCATGGCTAACGGTGGAAAGGAGATTTTTTTTTGGTTTGGTAACTCTTGAAATTAATTATTTATTAAGTCAGAAAGGCTTTGAGGAAATATCCACATTTGCGAACTCAGAATCACAAGATTTTAAGCCAGAAGGAGCCTTTGTCCAAATCTGCTATTTTATAAATGAAGTTTATAAATGGTAGTTGTATATATATATTTTCCACCTATAATATATGAGAGATGGCAGCAAGAAGTAGAGGTGGGGCTTCTTAGCAATATGGTCCCAGATGAGAATTAAGCCATATGACTCAGATTCTCAGATAAAGGAAAGGACAGTTCTTAGACCCAGTAGCTTAACATTTCAGCTCAATTCAATCCAATCCCCAAAGCATTTATTGAACACCTTTTAGGTGTCAAGGGTATAACGACTAAACAAAAATAACCCATGCTTTCTAGAAGCTTATATTGTATTGGGGTGGTATAACATAAAACAGGTAAATGTGTACATAATGATTCAAGAAGTGGGGGGAGAAAAGCAGTAACTAAGGGGAGGAAAAACAGATTCAGAAAGAAAGGTGCACATGGAGCTAAGGCCAAAAAGTGACAGATATGGATAAGTGAAGTACTAGGAGTTCTTGGATCCCAGACTTTCAGAGGAGTATCAAGCATTTTTGAAACCCCAACGGTTCTAGAGGCGTTTTTGAGATTTTCTTAACTAAGAACCTAACCTGTGGCCCTAAAATTGGAGAAGCTACAATGAACTCAGTCATTGTCATAATACAAAGGAGTAAAAAGGCTGGACATTGTCTTCCATTGTGATTTAGTTGGACGTCTGATATGAAATGAGGGCATCTCATTAACAACATTTATTTTCTTTCTAAAGACAGCCAAGTCTTAGGGAAGTTCCATGAAGCTGTGGACCTCCACAGCCCCTCCCCTCCCTGAAATGAGAAGGAGAATCTTTATCAACATTTTGTGGGCTACTGTGAGCTCTTTATGTTGTTTGCATTTTCAAATGGGTGATGTCTTATATATGGTATTTGTTGTTACCTTGAGAGCTTATGCAGGAACTGGGGCCCTTTTATCCAAAGCTATGGAAATCTACATATTCTTTCCCTCTAAGATATTCTTTTTCGGAGTGATGTGTAGGACTAGCCACAAAGAATATATTTATGACCTTCTGGATCTTCAACCGTATTTTCCAATGTAGATGGAACAACTAGTAGACAAAAGGTTGGACACAGAATCAGGAATTCTTGAATGCAAATTATAATTTGTGTGACCCTGGACAAGTGACTTAGTTTCTGTTTGCCTCAATTTCCTCATCTATAAAATGGGGATATTAACAATGCTTATCTGCCAGAGTTGTGAGTCAAATGAGATTAATGATTAAGCACTTAGCACAGTACTTAGTACATGCCTGATAAATGTTTCTTCTTGTTGATTTATTATCAGTTGTATCCAACTCTCTGTGATCCCATTTGAGGTTTTCTTGGCAAAGATGCTGAAGTGTTTTGCCATTTCCTTCTCCAGCTAAATTTTACAAATGAGGAAACTGAAGTAAACAGAATTAAGTGACTTGACCAGGATCACACAACTAGTACAGATCTGAGGTTGAATTTGAACAACATGAAGTCTTCTTGATTCCAAACCTTGTGTTCTAAACCTGTGTCATTTAGCTACCCCATAAATACTTCATACTTACTTAATAAATTCCTTTTTAGGGTGATTGTGAGGATTAAATGAGATAACACTTGCAAACTGCTGAGCACAGGGTCTGGCACATGGTAAGCACTATATAAATATTAGCTATTATTTTTTTTTTTTACTATCCATAATGATGTCTATCTTTTCACTGAAGTCATTAAGAATCAAAGAATATATTCTTTTGGATAATCTTGTCAAGTGCCTTGTAGCTGTTCTATACATCTTCATCCTCTGCAACAGATGCTGGCACATAAATTACAATTATTTCCACGGTGGCCTTTTTGAACACACTGAGAGGGAGCCCTCCAAAGCAGTATGACTAAGTATTCCATGAAACACTGTTTCTTGCTGCCTTTGGGCACACCAGGAAACCAACTCTATCAGCATCTTAATTTGTTTCTTTTGGATGAATCTGTGAACTGTCTTTCCACATAGTGCAAACTTTCTAATATCTTCTGGTTTCTTTTATCATGAGAATGTCCATATTGATATAATTCCGTTCCTTCAGAAGTGTAGGAACTTATTTATCACTATACAAAGAAGCTGCAATACAGAGCACCAATAGTTAAATAAATTTTATAGATAATTTTAAGATTGTCGCCATCGCCGAAGAATCTGTGAAGACTGAGAGTCAATCAAGTTGAATATTTGTTTCATGGTTTCCATAAACAAAGAATACATCACTTAGCGGCCAAACTCGTGGTAATAAATGTCTTCCTACTGAGTTAATTTAGCCCTTGGTCACCAGAAGCCTTACTAATTTTATGGAAACTACCAGAACTGTTCCTCTATTGGGTCAGTGTTCGGAGAATATAGGCTCACCATCGCACTACAATGAGGCAATAGATTAAAGTTTTTGTAGAAAGTTATAATAGCATCTTTTTTTTTTTTGATTGATCGGTGGGTCCATAAACATTTATTGTTTATAGACATCGTGCTAAGCATGAGGGATACAAAAAGAGGCAAGAAATAGTTCCTGTGCTCAAGGAGCTCACACAAGTGTACAAATTTGTACAGACAAGCTATATTCAGGATAAATAAGAAATAATCAAGAGATTAATAATCAAGAAATAATCAAGAAATCAAGTAAAGTGCTTTCTCCAGAAAATGGAATTTTGATTGGAACTTAAAGGAAGTCAGAGAAGCCAGGAGGTGGAGATGGGAAGCAAAGGTATTCCAGGCATGGGGGGCAATTACAGAAAATGCCAATAATTGAGAAATTTGTTTATGGAATAGCCAGGAAACCAGTGTCACTAAATCAAAGGATACATGGAGAAAAATAAGGTATAAGAAAATTGGAAAAGTAGTTTTCTACTTCTAGGTTATAGTTCTAGCTTATAAAGAGCTTTGTATACCAAAAAACACTTTGAATTTAATTCTGGAAGTGATAGGGAGCTTCTGCTGCTTATTGAGTTGTATGTGTTAGGAAAATCACTTGGGTAGTTGAATGGAGGGTAGATTGGAGTGGGGAGAGACTTGAAGCACCAAGACCCATCAGCGGCTATGGCAATAGTCCAAGCATAAGGTGATGAGGGTCTACACTAGCTAGAGTGGTGACAGTGTCCGAGGAGATTTTGTAAAGGTGAACTGGAAGACATTGACCTTTGGTGGGGAGGAGGAGGATAAGAGATAGTGAGGAGTCCAGGATGAGTGTGAGCCTCCGGGACTTGAAGGATGGTGTTGCCCGTTGCATGGGTAAGAAATGTAGAAAGGGCAGAGATTTTTTTGGGGAAAGAGAATGAATTCTGCTTTGGATATGTTGAGCTTAAGATGTCCACTGAACGTTCAGTTCAATATATCTCAAAGGCAATTTAAAAAATATATATTTTGTCTTGTAGAATGGCCTTAAGAACTTTTTCACAAGGGGAAAATGTTTTATCTTTTACAGCTTTGGCTGGGGAAACATTCTTTTACAAATCATTGATAACAACTCTTTTCAGCACTTGTGGTTCCTGGTATATATTCCTTCTCCTATTTTGAGACCTTTTTTGGGGGAAAAAAATAGAAAAGAAAAATAATAAACAAACACAGTTTAACTCAATTAATCAATAGTTTTAAAAATGTAATATTTTCTGTAGTGTTCCCATTTTCCCACCTGGACAAAGAAAGGCGGGAAGGACTTTTTCATATCTCTTCTTTGGCATCTAGCTTGGTCATTCTAACCTCACATCATTCCAACAAAACAATAGTTTTGTGATTTTTTTTTCTATTTGAATTATTGTAGTCATTGTGTATGTTGTTTCCCTATTTCTATTTAACTCACTTTATATCAGTTCAGTTTTTCCATGCTTCTCTGTATTCTTCATATCAGTCCTTTAGCCCCATAATGTTTTATTATATTTATGTATGTTCCTTTGTTTATCCATTTCCCAATCAATGGACAACTATTTTCTTTCCATTTCTTTGCTCCTACCAAAAATGCTGCTTTAAATATTTTAGAATTTGTGAAATCCTTCTTTTTAATCATTGACATCTTTGGGGCATATCCCCAGCAATAGCTTCCCTGAATTGAAAATGTATGGATATTTTAATATTTTCTTTAAATAATTCCAAATTTCTTTTCAGAATAATTGGATCGGCACATCTTTACATAGCTCATTCAACATTGACTATTCTAGGGGGAAATGTATTAACCAGACATGGCAGAGAGAGATCACTAAAGACAAAATAGACAATTTCAAATATGTAAAACTCAAAAATTTTTGAACAAATAAACTCAATATATTGAAAATCAAAAGAAAAATATAGATAAAAAAACCAATATTTCCATTTAGTATTTCTGATAAGCTTCTAACATGAAAAAGCTGTAGGGAATTGTCATAAGTCAATCAGATTTAGAAGGATAATTTCCCAATAGATGAGAATATGGAAAGTTTTCAAAAGGAAAAAAAAACCATAAACTATTAACAACCATATGAAAAATGTTCAAAATCACTACTAATGAGAGAAATGCAATTTAAAACAATCCCAAGGTATTACCTATCACCCACCAAGTTAACAAAAAAGATAAAAAAAAAATTAGCAAATCATACTCACAAGTCAGCCTGGTAGAGTTGATAGAATGCTGGACTTGAAGCCAGGAAGATCTAGCTTCAAATCTTGCTTCAGATGCTTATTGTGTGATTCTGGGAAAGTCATTTAAATTTTTGGAGCCTCAGTTTTCTCATCTGTATTTGTAGTACTTATCTCACAAGCCTGGTTGAGAAAATCAAAGTAGATAAAGTAAAAACCTTTGCAAATACTGATGATAAGTATCAGTTGTTATTATTCTGCTCAGTGTTGGACTCCTAAATTGGCTTAGCAGTTCTGGAAAACAATTTTGAATTACGCAATTATTAAATTCTCCATATTCTTTGACACAGAGATTCCATTACTGAGACTTATCCCAAGGATGTTAGTGACAGTTAGAAAAGATCCATATGTACAAAATTTTAATAGTAGCATTATTTGTAATTAGAAAAACTGGAAATGAAATATGTCCAATGATTGAGGAATAGGTGAACAAACTGTGTTATATAAATATAACAGACTATTACATATATGAAGGCTTTGATGCAACATGAGAAGATGGGATGTGATATATGCAGAGTAAAAATTATACATAATTATAAATATATTTGTGTATACATCCATTCATTCATATATATGTGGTATGTGTGTGTCTATAAAATTACTACCACAGTGTGAATAATGTCCATATAGAGAAGTAACAAAACTTTGATCAAATACAATGGTTAGCTATCAATGTTAGCTAAGAGATATATCTATTTTTTGTGAATTATATTTTAACTTTTTCAGAAATAGATTTTCCAGGGGATTTGTTTGGATGTTGGATATCTGTTGTATGAAAACAAAATGTGTCAATAACTTTAAAAAAGAACTCTCCTAAAGTCAATTGTTATATATGTGTTAATATGATATAAAATTGCTTTATAGATATAATCATAGAAATAATTTGGTTCAGTCATCCAATGATTAATGCTGAAGTATCACTTCACACCTCTCAGATTGGCTAAGACAGGAAAAGATAATGATAAATATTAGAGGGGATATGAGAAGACTGGAACACTAATGCATTATAGGTGGAGTTGTGAACTGATCCAACTTTTCTGGAGAGCTCTTTTGAACTATACCCAAAAGGCTATAAAACTGCATATCCTTTCATCCAACAGTGTCTTTACTGGGCCTGTATCCCAAAGAGATTATAAAAGAGGGAAAAGGATCCACATATGTAAAAATGCTTGTAGCAGCCCTTTTGGTAATGTCAAGGAATTAGAAATTAAGTGGATTCCCATCAGTTGGAAAATGAATGAATAAGTTATGGTGTATGAATGTTATAAAATATTATTGTTCTATAAGAAATGATGAACAGGCTGATTTCAGAAAAGCCTGGAAAGATTTACAGGAATTGATGCTAAATAAAGGAAGCAAAATCAAGAGATCATTGTACACTGTAACAACGAGATTATATGATGATCAACTGTGATGAACTTGGCTCTTTTCAACAATGAGGTGATCTAAGACAATTTCAATAAACTTGTGATGGAAAGTCATCCACATCCAAAGAGAGAATTATGGAGACCGAATGTGGTTTAAGGCATTGTATTTTCAACTTTTGTTATTGCTTGTTTGCTTTTTTTGTTTTTTATATATTTTTTCCTTTTGATCTGATTTTTTTTGTGCAGCATGATGAAAATAGAAATATGTTTGTACATATTTAATCTGTATCTGATTGCTTGCTGCCTTGGGAAGAGAAAGGGAGGGAGAGAGGGAGAAAAATTATGAATACAAGGTTTTGCAAAGGTGAATGCTGAAAACTATTTTTGTATGTATTTGGAAAAATAAAACACTATCAAAATAATCCCGTGATACTCACTATTGACCAGAGAAATGCAAATTAAGACAACTCTGAGATACCACTACACACCTGTCACATTGGCTAAGATGACAGGAAAAGATAATGATGAATGTTGGAGGGGATGCAGGAAAACTGGGACACTGATGCATTGTTGGTGGAATTGTGAATAGATCCAACCATTCTGGAATTATGCCCAAAAAATTATCAAACTGTGCATACCCTTTGACCCAGCAGTGTTTCTACTGGGCCTGTATCCCAAAGAGATCTTAAAGGAGGGAAAGGGAACCATGTGTGCAAAAGTGTTTGTGGCAGTCCTGTTTGTAGTGGCCAGAAACTGGAAACTGACTGGATGCCCATCAGTTGGGGAATGGCTGAATAAATTATGGTATATGAATATTATGGAATATTATTGTTCTGTAAGAAATGACCAGCAGGATGATTTCAGAAAGGCCTGGAGAGACTTACATGAACTGATGATGAATGAAATGAGCAGGACTGGGAAATCATTATACACGGCAACAAAAAGATTACATGATGATCAATTCTGATGGACGTGGCTCTTTTCAACAATGAGATGATTCAAATCAGTTCCAATTATTCAGTGATGAAGAGAGCCATCTACACCCAGATAGAGGACTGTGAGAACTGAGTGTGGAACATAACATAGCATTTTTACTCTTTCTGTTGATTTTTGCTTTTATTTTGTTTTCTTTTCAGTTTTTTTCCCTTCCTGATCCAATTTTTCTTGTGCAGCAAGATAACTATAAATATGTATACATATATTGGATTTAACATGTATTTTTAAACATATTTAACATGTATTGACTACCTGCCAGCTAGGGTAGGAGATGGGGGGAAGGAGGGAAAAATTTTGAACAGAAAGCTTTGCAAGGGTCAATGTTGAAAAATTACCCATGCATATGTTTTGCAAATAAAAAGCTTTTATAAAAATTTTTTTAAATGGAAAAATAATCCTGTGATTATTGATATCAGTCAAAGCATAAAGAGGGAGAAACATGCTTATCATTGTTATAGAAGATGTTTCATGTCTAAATCTACTAGAGTGGGCTTTTTATAGATTTCAAAGATTTCTGGTGTTTGTGGAAGGCATTGGATTACATCAGGCTTCAGGATGTCACTGAACTTCCTCAGTGAATTCTCTAGCTACCTAAAAGAGATTGACCTAGCAATTTGTGTAAGGGGAAAAAAAAGACAAATGGATGAAAGTGATAACTCTCCAAGGATATGATATGCAGCTGGATGGGAAGCCAATTGCTAGGTCAGTCCCCTACATCTTGGGCAGTGACGATAGAAGGACAATGGATGGGGCCAAATTGACAAGAAAGAGGAGAGTGAATTGGCTTGCTTTTCAGGACATGTTCAGGGTTTTTAGTGAGCTTCAACTACTTCTACACACATACCCCCACACACCCCCACATCCACCCAAATACATGCATTCACACACACACACACACACACACACACACACACACACACACACACACACACATACTTAAAAAAAATACAATATGTCCCTTGCAAGGCTATAAGGCTGAGAATCATGGATCATGAATCCTGAAAAATCATCTTGTGGAAGAACCTAAAGGACAGTAGACAGATACATACATAGCAGGTACATGTGGGCAGCAGCAAATCACTAGGCTTGTATGCAAGAAAAGATATTTAAAAAGGAGCAGGTAGTCATAAAGGAGGGAAGAGGACTCACACTCCCAAAATATGTATAGCAGCTCTTTTTGTGGCAGCAAAGAATTGGAAAACGATGGATGCTCATCAGTTGGGGAATGGTTGAATAAGTTGTGATATGTGAAGGTAATGGAATATTATTGTTCTATAAAAAATGACAAACAAATTGAATTTAGAAAGTCTTAGAAAGATTTACATGGATTGATGTTGAACAAAACAAAAAGATATTGTATACAACAACAGCAAGATTTTGAGATGATTCCCTATGAAAGACATGGTTCTTCTCAGCAATTCAGTGATCCAAGACAATCCCAATAGACTTTGGATAGAAAATGCCATCTGCATTCAGAAAGAGCTATGAAGAATGAATGTAAATCAACACATGCCATGTTCACTTTTTTTTCCTATTTCTTGTTTTTTTTTTCTTGTAGTTTTTCCCTTTTGTTCTGATTTTTCTTTCCCAACATGATTCACAAATGTGTATTTAAAAAATTAATGTACATATATAACCAGAAAAAATGTAAAAACATTATTTTACATGTAACTAGAAAATAAAAAAATATTGAATTAAAAAAGGAGAAAAAATGGGAGCAGCTTGGTGGCACAGTGCATAGAATATCAACCGTGGAGTTTGGAGGATCTGAGTTCAAAAGTGACCTTCAAAATTGACAATTATTAGCTGTGTAACCTTAGGCATATCATTCAATCCTGACTGCCAGAAAGAACGAAAGAAAGAGAGAGAGAGAGAGAGAGAGAGAGAGAAACGGAGGGAGGGAGGGAGGGAAGGAGGAAGGAAGGAAGGAAGGAAGGAAGGAAGGAAGGAAGGAAGGAAGGAAGGAAGGAAGGAAGGAAGGAAGGAAGGAAGGAAGGAAGGAAGAAAAGTTATGAAAGCTGCAATCAAGGAAACATTCAGAAAAGGAGTTGGGCAAGTCACATAGTAAGAGCACGAGATGACAGATGACAACTGAGGTCTGCATTTGTACCCACCAAATGGAAAACTATGTGGGGTAAGCCCTCCAATGTGCTCGGAAGATTCTTGAAGGAGAATTTATGAGAGGCCATGAACAAGACTAGCAGAAATGGATGTCCTAGTGTAGGGAGTGCTCACCTTGATATCACTGACCCATTGATCAATGTTATTATTATTCTCTTGATGCCCACTAGAAATTTACATTCTAAATGTGTGGATATGAAGGATACCCACACCCAAAGGACATATCTAGAGGCACACAGATCCACTTAGCAATTTCAGGAATGTTTATTGGAGGAAATGCTATTCATGACAGATTTTTATTAATGGGACTTGGGTGAGGGGAGGGGAAAAGTTCATTGTGTGTAACTGAACTTTTTGGAAAGTCCCATCTCTTCAAGAATACTATATAGTCTTGGCATTAAAAAGTGCATTGGACTTTTGTCACAGCAAGTCATGATGACTTTTACACTTTTACTGGATTCTCAGTGACCTCCAGTCCCTCCCTCCTCTGGCTCCCCCTCCCCAAGCCCCTAAGTTCCCTATACTCCTCCACCAGCCTCTCACTGTTCTCCTGTTTCCTATGCCCAGGCTCCTATGTTCCAGGCTTGCCGCATTCTCTTCTCTATAAATACCTTATGGCCCAACTCTGGTATTTAGGGTTGGCAGCTGTTGCTGCCAGGAACATGGCCGAGTCTGACAAGCAGGCTCCGAACAAGATACACAAACCCCTGGGATGTATGTGTCAGGGTGTTGCTGCTGGTTTGGGGAGGGAGGAAATGGCCAAGGGGTATGGATCAGAAAAATAGGTCTAAGGTGGTGGGCAGGAGGAGGTCCTGGGGAAGGAGGAAGGTATCGGTTCTGAGGCAAGGAATGCAAGGGCTATAGGGTAATTGCTAATTTGGTTACTGATATCAGGCCAGGTCGTTACTCTGAGAAATCACCCTGTTGTTTATACCACTCAGAATATAAACAGTCCAATCCTGGGTTTGGATAAGGAAAGAGGGAGAGAAGTCCAGGGAGAAAAGTACAAGACTAGAAACTGAGACACAATTCTCTGACATGTACCCACAGTCCATATAACTGAATGGATTCTGGGGTCCTGGGTTCCATCCATTGTGGTAACCTCTGGGTTAGCTTCCTTCATTCTTTGCCTGGTAGAAGAGAGGATCTCTAGTCTTTAGATCTCAGCCTTATCTTAAGCATCAATGGAACGAGACCTTCAAACAGTGAAACCTGAGATCAAATCCAGCCTCAGACATTTAGATGCGTGGCATTGGGCAAATCATTGAACCTCTCCCAGCCTCAGTTTCTTTATCTGTAAAATAGAACTTCATGAAGGGACATCTCTAGTCATTCTGATCTGTCTCTGGCCACTGGACCTCAGATGGCTCTGGAGGGGAAAATGAGGCAGGTGACCTTGTACAGCCGTATTCACTTAAATACGAGTCACTTGCATCTCACAGCATCACCTTCCTGATATCATGGACAAAGGACAAACAGCAACAACAAAGTAGGACTAAAAAGAGCACTTACCTCTAGGTTGTACAACAACAACACATATAAAGTATTATATATAAACAGTAGCTATTAACTCTTTCAGTTCTCATTCTGAGGAAAGGACATGGAAATAATAGCTATTCAGCTTTCTGTGGTCAGGAGGAAGGAGGGACATATCTCCAAGAATCACAGACCATTTTCCAGGTGGGATCCCCAATTTAGTCCCCAAAGAGGGAGAAGATGCAATCAGGGGCTTCTGAAAGAAGACTTTGTTATAGAGAGGGCTGGTCCTGATGAAACCCAGAATCAGGGCTGAGATGCTTCCTCTCATTATCATGGGGATCCTTACTCCTTCCTTCTACTTTCCTTTGCTCTGTAAAGGGGTGTCTTAGGGAGCGGGAACTGGCCTGTGATGAAGCTCAGACTCCTTACTGGGGTGTTTATGTAGGTCTCAGTATGATGGATGCCTCCCTAACTATTTGTCTCCACTCTTTGCTCTCTGTAATGGAGAAGGCTAGCTCTCCCAGCTAAGAATGGGGGGACTGAGCCCAGAGTCTGCTCCACTTTGGTTTCCTTTTCCATCCCAGGGCCTCCAAGCCTTGCCATTTCTTCAGCCTGGGGTCCCTGCCTCTGCTCTAGGGGAGGCCTCAGTGGGGATGAGTTTGGTGTGTGGAGCCCTTCCCCCGCCCTGCTTTGTCTCGCCTTCCCTCCCCCACTCAGGGGCCAGGGAACTTTGCTGGCAGGACAGTGGGATCCTGCAGCTGTCAGGAGGAGGGGCGGGTAGGGGGTTGATGTCAGGAGGGATACAAATAGCCGCCTCCGCGAGGGGCCCTGTCTCCCCCTCAGCACATCCTCACTCCAGCTGTCCAGCGGGTCTGCCAGCCACCATGAGCCAGTCCTACTCCTCCAGCCAGCGCGTGTCCTCCTACCGGCGCACCTTTGGGGGGGCCCCAAACTTCTCTCTGGGCTCCCCGCTGAGCTCGCCCTCCTTCCCCAGGGCGGCCTTCGGCTCCAAAGGCTCCTCCAGCTCCGTGTCTTCCCGCGTGTACCAGGTGTCCCGCAGCTCCGGGGGAGCCGGGGGCTTGGGGGCCTTCCGCAGCAGCCGCCTGGGGGTGCCCCGCGCCACCGCCGCCTCTTCTTACGGGGCGGGCGAGCTGCTGGATTTCAACTTGGCCGACGCCGTGAACCAGGAGTTCCTGACCACCCGCACCAATGAGAAGGTGGAGCTGCAAGAGCTCAATGACCGCTTCGCCAACTACATCGAGAAGGTGCGCTTCCTGGAGCAGCAGAACGCGGTGCTGGCCGCCGAGGTGAACAGGCTCAAGGGCCGGGAGCCCACGCGCATAGCCGAGCTCTACGAGGAGGAGCTCCGCGAGCTGCGGCGCCAGGTGGAGGTGCTCACCAACCAGCGCGCGCGAGTGGACGTGGAGCGCGACAACCTTCTGGACGACCTCCAGCGGCTCAAGGCCAGGTGACCGCGCCCCGGCCCCCCTCCGCTCCCTGCCCGGGCCCCCGAGGTCACACTAGACCCTGAACGGAGGAAGGAGAGAGGGACTGGGCTGGGAGCTGGGGGGCTGGGGGCATGGGCTCTTAGGACTCGGGGAGGCGGGGATCCTCGAACGCTGGAGCCACAGGAGGGTTTGGGAGAGGGCTTATTTTGTAGAAGGAATGGAGGCCCAGGCAGAGGGGAAGAGACTTTCGAGTCAGAATTACAGATTTTAAACTAGGAGACGATGGATTCCTCCCCTTCATTTTATAAATGAGTAAGCTGATTTACCCAGGGGTTGTGTTTTGCTCCAAGTCCCACAATTATAAAGCGGCACCAGTGGGTGCCCGTAAAGGTCCCAGTGCTTCTGATTCCAAATCCTGCCCATTTCCACTAGGCCATACTGTCTCAACTGTCAGAGTATTTTGTCTCTATCCAACGTCGTGCTGGCTCCTGGGACACCTGTCCCTGGTTGTCTGGGCTTGGCAGGGAGAGGGTCTGGTCCTGGAAAGGATGGGGTGGGGGTGGGGGCAGCCTAGAGAAACTGAGGCTCTGGAGAACTGCCTTCTCAAGTACCCAAAGCATTTTCAAAGACTCAGAGAATTTTAGAGCTAAAAAGGGCCCAGACATCCATGTTGGTGGTTGGGTATGGAGGTGGAGAGGGAAAGAGCAGGGGTACCCCTGAAAGTGGAGAATAGTTAGTGGAAGACTTAGTCCTCAGGGACTAACCTAATACCTAAGGGATTTGATCTCAAAACAAAGGGCTTACAGAGGTATGAGCAGTGGGGGATTGAGTGTAGGGGTGGGGGCTCTTTGGCCCAGGGTATTTTGTCCCCTAATCACACTCTATTTCCCAACCCCTGTAACTGGGGAGAGGGAGGAGCCTCCTAGGCAGGGCCTCCTCCCAACCACTCTACCCCATTAAGGTGTTATCATTATCAAGACCAGTGAATCAGCTTGAGTTTGGACTAGTTTCCAGATCAAAGAGTCTCCCCAGCAGACTTCCTAGCTGTTAGTAGTTAATAGTAGCTAGTCCTATGACTTCTGGGGTAGAATTCCCTTCCTTGGCAGCTTAGTACAGTGGAAAGAATATAGCAGTTGGAATCAAGGTTCAAGTTCTCGTTCTATATCTAGGATGGGGTGTGACCCTGAGCAAGTCATTTAACCAGTTTGGACAATTTCCACATCTGTAGATGGTGGGACAAGATGATGTCTAATACAACTCCAAATCTACTCAATCTATGCTTCTATACTAATCCATATATCTTAGACACCATTTTAAATCGATACAAAGCTCCTCAATTCTATTATTGAGTTATTTCATCCTTTAGTGAACCTAAAGCCAACCCTTTCTGCCAATTTATGTATCATAAGCTTAGTGAGGGTGTGTTGGGCAGGTGCCAGTCAGAATAACATAGGCTATATGATCATATATTTAGAGCTAGGAGGGATCTTGGAGTGACACCCCTCCTTTCAGGTCTAACATTCTGTGATTTTCTGAGCAGCTCCCTGGGGGAAGCTAACAGCTGTGCTAAATCCCAAGAACCTATATTTTCCCTACTCCCATCCCAGGCACTTTAAGAGGCCCCAACACCCTACAAATTCTTTCTTTTGGGTAGCTCTGGGTATCCCAGTAGTAAAACAAGCATTGAATTTGGTGTCAGATAATTTCTAGAATCACTTTGTCTTTGCAGGCCCCAGGTTCCTCATCTGTAAAATGAGGAGTTTGGAGTAAATGATCTCAAAAGCTATTTACTGCTCTAAATCCTTCAATCTCTGAGTCAAACTGTTAGTGCTCTGAGCCCAAGGAAATACACTGAGATTGTCCTAGTCTTGAGAATAAAGGGTACAAGGGATGCTAGAAGGTACATGGGACAAACATTGCCCAGGGTAAGAAGGGGGGAATAGAGAAGGGCTGTGGTCTAAAGAATGGTTTGGGGGGAATAGGGGAAGTTGGGCTTGCCAAGGTGGTAAAGCTAAAAACAGTGGGACCCAAAAGAAGTTTGGTTCTTATATTAGCTTTTCAATTTTCCATTAGTCCTATCCCTAACCTCCTTAGCAGTCTAGCTGAATACTCTCTCAATGTGGTCCCATCTTTCTCAGAGGGGTACAAATCCAGTAGGAGAGTCACTCCTTGGACCCTCCCATTCAGGAAGTGAAAAGAGGGGTATGGTACCCTCTGTCTCTATCCTTACCCATGCCAGCTCCTAAATCCCATCCTCAAGGGGACAATATAAGAATACAGGAATCGATAGGCCCTGGCCCTCACATTGATTAACTTGTGACCTTGGGCAAAAACTTTCCTGACCTTCTTTCCTAATCAATTAAATGAAGGCATGCTTGCACAACTTACATCACAAAATTATGAGAAAGAGAAATATAATGTAGTAGTGTGAAGCAGTTTGGGACAGTGGAAAGGAGACTGGTTTTTAGAATCTCCTTATTGTTGGGTCTGTTCGCTATAGCATTTGTTGTTGGACTGGTTCTTTAAATATTGAGCCTGAGGTTCCCCATCTGTAAAGTGGGGATAATAATATCCATATTATCTATAGACTTGTGAGGAAAGCCCTTCATAAACCTGAAAATGTCATATAAGTGTTAGTTATTTTTAGTCTGTCCCCTCCCTGGTCAGCTCTTCAGCCCTATCCTTCTGTCCCTGTGTCCCATGCCCCCTGAGCCAGGCTGCTTAGGACTTGAGCCTGCAGCCCCGCCCTTTTTGCCCCATCCATCATTCCCTTGACTATCTGTGTGTTCCATCCAGACTGCAGGAGGAGATCCAGCTGAAGGAAGAAGCTGAGAATAATCTGGCTGCTTTCAGGGCGGTAAGTTGAGTTCCCCTGAGACCCTCCCATCCCTGGCCTGTCTCCATGACCCTGTCCATTTTCAGACTGACCTTTGCTGGTCACTGTGTCTTGAGCTGTTGTTCTCTTTCTTCTCCCCACCCAAACTCTTGGCCAGGATGTGGATGCAGCCACGCTGGCTCGAATTGACTTGGAGCGCAGAATTGAATCTTTGAATGAGGAGATCGCCTTCCTTAAGAAAGTCCACGAAGAGGTAAGCTCTCTTCCCTTTCCCCAGGGGAGCACATACTCAGCCTATCCCAGGGATGTTGGATCTAGGAGAGACTGCTCAGCTGGGGGAAAAACGGAGAGTTTGGGGGAGGAAGATAGAGGGAAGTCCATAAATCTGATCCAAAGCCCATCTTCTAACTTCTGTAGGAGATCCGTGAACTCCAGGCTCAGCTCCAGGAGCAGCAAGTCCAGGTAGAAATGGATGTATCTAAGCCAGACCTGACAGCCGCGCTTAGGGACATCCGGGCCCAGTATGAGACCATTGCTGCCAAGAATATCTCTGAAGCTGAGGAATGGTACAAGTCCAAGGTGGGTAGACTTGAGCCAATCTGCTCCTTATCTTCCAAGTCCCTTCTCAAAGCTTCTGACTTTGAGAGAAGATGGTAAACAGTGGTCTTCACTCAAGGGGGAGGAATTCTTTTTTATCACTTCCCCTGGGCTAGAGTCTTTACTTCTTCATGGAGAGTGATGGATACCCTCTGATCCCTGGTGTCCCACAGGTCTCCGACCTGACCCAAGCAGCCAACAAGAACAATGACGCACTCAGACAAGCCAAACAAGAGATGATGGAATACCGGCACCAGATCCAGTCTTACACCTGTGAGATTGATGCACTCAAAGGCACTGTAAGTACTAGAAACCTGACTTCCGTAACACTAACTAGCTGGATGATCTTGGCTGAATCTTTTTACCCCCGGCCTTCAGTTTCTTTATCTGTAAAATGAGTGTGATTATTTTCCCAACTCATCTCATTTGCAAATCTTAAACCACTAAAGGCATATAAGTTATTATAATTATGATTCTGTGCCACTTTTTCAGCTCTTATGTTCCTTCTACATCACTTCCTCTAAAACACTAAGGTTCCCTTTTCTTTGCTTGGACCACTAAAGACCACAGCTCAGAAGCTTACCTATCTACCTCTTATTCCTTTTCTTCCCTGGTCATCTCCCCCCAGAATGATTCATTGATGAGACAGATGCGGGAGCTGGAGGATCGATTTGCCAGCGAGGCAAATGGTTACCAGGATAACATCGCTCGGCTTGAGGAGGAGATCCGACACCTAAAGGATGAGATGGCCCGGCATCTACGAGAGTATCAAGACTTACTTAATGTCAAGATGGCATTGGATGTGGAAATTGCCACCTACAGAAAGCTACTGGAGGGCGAGGAGAGCAGGTGGGATAGAACTGGGACGCCCTGGGAGGGGAAGGTTGGAGACCGTTCACTGAGCCTATGGGATGTATAATTTTGCCCAGGGACAGTGGTAGGGGAGTGAAGTGGGTGGGATGAAGAGACCCAGTTCCTGTCCTGAATATCAGTCTTTGTCAGGAGTAGAGAGAGGGAAATTAGAGGAAGAGAATAAGAATGATGAACAGATCGAATCATAGGCTGTCTGCGCTAGAAGTGATTGCCCTTGTTCTAGAAAAAGAGAAAACTGAAACTCCAAGGGAGACTATAAGAACCAGGAATAGGGGAAGAAGAATTGATCCTGAACAAGATCTGAGCTAAAACCAGGGCAAGGTCACAAACAAGTGTTCACAAAGATAGCTATTCCAGAAAGGAGAGCTGGGAAGGCAGGAATTGAATCTGAAAGTAAAAGCTGAAAGTGGATAGTGTTCTTCATGGTGCAAGATCAGGAAAACAGCACAAAGTAGAGAAAGCACAGAGCTGCAATGACTATAATTTGTCTCAGGAGAAATCATCCTGATTTAGGGGCCTTTTATAGATGTTTTTCACTGAAGCACTGGACCTGGACACTCAATATTGACAGGCTAATGGAGAAGTAGGGAACTTAAAAATTTTTTTTCATGATAAAATTATATATAAAATCATAAAGTCCAAAAGATTTATAGTATGTTAAAAGGACTATGTATACATACTTATATTATAAAAAAGGCATAGAAATAAATATCAACTTCTGTGATAATAATAATAATAATAATAATAATAATAATAATAATAATCCAATATCTTATTTGTTTTTTTGTATACTTTTGATCTCTACAGAAACTTTTTCTATCAAGGTCCACTGATTCATTTACTGAAAATAATAGTTGAGTACTATAAAAGTAAAATTTTAAAATAGTTTAATAAGAGTAATAGTAATAGCAAGCATTAGTATAGCATAAGGTACTGGGCTAAGCACTTTGTAATTTTAAACTGCTTTGATCATGATAAATATCCTGGGAGGTAGATATTATTATCTTCATTTTACAGATACGGAAACTGAGGCAAATTAAGGTGAAATAATCTGTCCAAGGTCACACAGCTTATAAGTATTTAAGGCCAAATTTGAATTCAGATTTTCTTGATTCAAGGACCAATGCTCTATCTACTGTGCTACTGAACTGCCTTAAGTCCATTTTTAAAGAAAGAAATTAATAATATGCTTTTAAAATGGGAATGTAAAATTATAATCAACAGATAATTTTTATAAATTAGGCTCGGCTAAGGGATAGAAGATAGAGAGGATAGATAGAGAAGAGAGGGAGAGAAAAGTGAAATTAATAGTTTCGGGGTAGTAGCTAAAAGAGATACAAGGGGATGAGGCACATGTTTACAAATGGAACAATAGTCTAAAAGAAAGAGAAGCAGTCAGAGACAAAAGGGAAGAGAGAGAGAGGGACAGATACAGAGAGAGGGATAGAGATAGAGACAAATGGAGAGAGACAGACAGACAGGGAAGGAGGCAAAAAAGAAGGAAGGAAGAAAGAGGGGGAGAGACAGGGAGAGATAAAGACAAATAAATGTCAATGCTTTTTTATTTATTTATTTATTTTTGCTGAGGCAAAAACAAAAACAAAAACAAACAAACAAATAAAAAACAGCCAGGAAATGGTAAGTGTCTGAGGCCAAATTTGAGCTTAGATCCTCCTGACTTCAGGGCTAGTGCCCTCTTCACTATACCGGCTAGTTGTCCCCTTTCAATGCTTTTTAAAAACATTTTTTACAGCTATAGGAACAAGTGGTCAATAGCCAATTAATACCATGAACTGCATAAAATTAACCTGAGAACAGGTTTTGATCCATAGACTGGAGGTTCTTCACTTTACTTTAAAATTCCCATTATATTTGCATTTATGTATAGAAATAGCTGGCTGCTATGTTGACCTGATTTGGTGACAGATGGTTGAATGTTCATGGGGTCAAAGATTGACCGTGGTAATCCCTCCAAGGATGACAAATTTCTACGGTATTTGTCTGTCCACCTCAATCTACCCCCTAGATCTTTGTCCACAGTTTGGGACTGGCATTCAAAATCCATCCTTTGAACAGTATCTGAATAGAATGACAGGCAGAGGGTGCTATGGGCCCAGAGAGGTAGTTGGGAATGGAGGAGAAAGCGCCTTTAGATCACTTCCTAGATCTCAGTTTCTTTGTTAAATGAGGCTGTTGTACTAGATGTTCTCCAACAGCCTTTCTAGTGCTTCAGGGAGAAAGAGAAAACTTGTTCTTGGAGGAGGGAGAACCAGGGAAAGATAGGAGAAAAATAATTTCCTAATCTATCTTGGACATGTGGTATTTTCTCCTCAGGATCAACCTCCCTATCCAGAGCTTCTCGGCCCTCAATTTCAGAGGTGAGTGTGTGTGTTAGTCAAGGGAGCAGCCCAAGGCTGGGTGGAATTCTGGAGCATAGGGTGTGGTAGGAGGTGATGGGGCTGTGTGTGTGTGTGTGTGTGTGTGTGTGTGTGTGTGTGTGACAACCAATAGGAAAGGGGGAGGATGGAGCTGTAGAAATGGAGACAGATCAGGGAGGGCGCTGTGTGGATAGGAGCCAAGGAAGAGAAGATTCTTGGGATCTGGTAAGTAGGAGCAGAGAGAAATGTGCTAGTGGGTACATATGGGATGGAGGTGTGACCCTGTTGTCCCTGCTACACTAGTTAGCTAGTCCTTTCAGTATGTGATTACTAGTCCTTGTGTGTGATCTAGGAGTGTTAGGAAGCTCATGTACTTGGTCAGTGCCATAAACCCTAAAGGGACTGGAGATTTGAAGTAGGATTACAGCAGACTTATGAATATTATAAAACAAATAACCTCACCATTGTAAAGCACTTGGTACTTTCCAAATTTCTTTCATCTATGACACCCTATTAGATCATCACAACCACCTTATGAGGTAGGCAAAGAAAATAAGAGTTTTTCCAGTTTTTCCCATTTGAGAGATGAGAAGACTGAGGTATATAGCTACTAAATAACTTGCTTAAGACACATTATTAATTAATGATAGACACATAGTTTACTTTCCTTTCTGGGAGAGCAAAGCTACCTCCCTCTATAGGCTCCCCAAGGAAACGCGGAAGGGTTGGGCTCCTGGGATGGGGGGAGGTCCCAGGAGTTCAAGATTGGCTAGTACCGGCAGAGGGAATGAAGTGAGAGGGGGCATCTTGAGCTGACTCATTCCCTCGGGGGTTCCCCTGACTTTCAGGTTAGGCCCCAGCCTGGAGCCCCTGTGGCCACAGGTCTGAGTCACAGTGATGCCTTGGGAGCCCAACCACTCCTGAGACTCAAGGCTCATCCAAATCTATCAGATAGTTAGGATTAGGATACATTTTTCCTGGCAGACTGGACCCAATCTGGGGTGGGTGCTGACAAGGGTGGGGTGGAGTTTGATAGAAACGGGTTGCTGTAAAAAGGAGGACCAGGATAAAGGGAAGGAGCCTGTGGGTATCAAATCTTGGAAACTTGAGCTGAGTTAATTTTATGTGTGATGTTACAGAGACAAGTCCTGAACAGAGGGGCTCTGAGGTACATACCAAGAAGACAGTGATGATCAAGACCATCGAGACCCGAGATGGAGAAGTGAGTATGACCCCTGGTTCTCCATCCCTTTTGGCCTCAGAGGTTGGAGGGGAAGTGGCAGAGTGGGGGCGGCCAGCTGGACTTCATACAAACGCTGGTCTGAATGTCAGTTGCTTAGGTCACAGCTGGTTCGTTCTTGGGGTTTCCCTTGCTGAGGGATTGAAGATGCCGGGGCTTTGGTTCAGCCCAATTAGAGGGATTGGGGAAGGAGGGAACAGGAGATGAGCTGAGTGAGTTTCTCCCCACAGGTTGTCAGTGAGGCTACGCAACAGCAACATGAGGTGCTCTAAAAGCAAAGAAGCTACCAGAGGCACCCCCCACAGCCCAAGACTGCCTCCCATTACATCACCACCTTGAAACCAGCTTCCACTGATTCTGAGACTCCCCGAAGGCTTTCTCCTCACTGCCTTCCTCACCATCCATTCCTTCCTCACAGCCAGGTTCCCGCCAAGTCCTCCCACGGCCCCCTGCCCAGCCCCGAGTGTCTGCAGTCCCCTGTGTTGAAGTGAAGTCTTAGATTTGTTGGAGCCCACAGTGAGATGTTTGCCTTACTTTGGCCCTCTGCCCTACACCCTCCCACTCCTACTCTTGTGGAGAGAGGTAGCAGAGGCACTAGCTGCCCCTCTGACACAGGGGTCTGTCCTGCTCCAGTTAGTGCCCTGGAATGGGACCGGAGCACAGGGAGGGCAGAGAGCCTTTTATCCTTTCCTTCTGCTTCCTTGATCCTCCTCTCTGCCTTCCTAGCCAAGTTCAAGTTTTTGAGTAGAATACTCTGACTTGGAACAATTCATCTCCACCTTATAAATGTCCTTTGACCTTTCTCCTCCCATTAATTCATGGTGAGGAGATAGGTCACCCTCAGGAAGCCAGTGGTATACCTGGGGGATTGGACCCCTGCTGGGTGGGTGGGTGGGGATAACCAATGTCCTTTCCTTGTTCTCTCACCCCTGCCCTAAGGTGGACCTGGGGAAATAGGGGCTGCAAGAAGGAACTCTGAAGGTGCTGGATGTGGGAGCAGGAGATAGAGAATGAGAGAGGGTGTGGGAGATGCTGAAGAGGAGAGAAGACAGAGTCAGAGAGTGATTTTGGGCTGGTGGGCAGGGGAGGAGCCCATCACTCCCTTGTCCTCCCCTGCCTGGGGCGCCTCCTGGGCAGTAACAATAAAAACAGAGCACATATCTAACACAGACTACTGGTTAGCTTTCTTTCTTGCTGTCTTTCTCTGTTATCTCCTGGTATGTGGACCATGCAGCATCCCCTAAACTTTTCAATACCCTTCCCCAATTTAACAATTCTTAGAACTCTGAACATTTGCTTATTTCCACTTTGGTGTCTATTTGGATCTCTAAAAGCATCCACGACCCTTTCTCCTCCCACCCCAACACTCCCCTAATCTTTTCTTCAGGTCAGCAAAATTTAATAAGTGCTTATTAATAACAAATTATTATTATTTAATAAGTTCCAGGCATTGTGTTAAATGCACAAGAAAGGAAAAATATGATCACAGACCATAAGAAGTTTATATTCAGATGAGGGCAGGGATATGTACAAATAACTGACTACAAAATATATACAATATAAATGTAAGATAATATGACAGGAAAGGCAGTTGGGTGGTGCAGTAGACAGAGTACCAGAATTGAGTTAGAGTAATAGACACTGACTGTGTGAACCTGGGCAAGTCACTTCATCCTGTCTGCCTCAGTTTCCTCATCTGTAAAATGAGCTGGAAAAGGAAATGGCAAACTACTCTAGTATCTCTTCCAAGAAAACCTCAAATAGGGTCAGGAAGTGTCCAATACAACTAAACAATGAATTAACAACAAAAACAAGACATTAACAATATCACAGGGAAGATGAGAGTAGGAGACAGAGAAAGGCCTCCTACAGAAAGTGATCCTTGAGCTGATTCTTGAAGGAAGCCACGAAGGTAAAGGAAGAACATCCCAGGCATTAAAACATGCTTGTTTATGGGTGTGTGTTGTAGAGTGTGTGTGTGTGTGTGGGGGGGGGGACTTGTGGTAGTATCTGGATGACCCTTAGTTATTTCTATTGTTTCACCACAGTTTATTTCCCATTTCAATTTCAATCAACCTAGATGGGAGAGGAAAGAAGGGCCTTCAATGAAAGAGAGGTTTGGTCAAGGAAAGGTGAAGTCTGTCCAAGGTCTGAGTATGGCTTACCCTACTACTCAGGATATTTACCTCCATCTGCAGAGAGGAATGACCACCTGCAGAAGAGAGGGTAGGGTTGGATAAGGAAAGCCTCTCCAAGGGACATTCTCTTTTCCTTCTTTCTTCCTTCCTTCCTTCCTTCCTTCCTTCCTTCCTTCCTTCCTTCCTTCCTTCCTTCCTTCCTTCCTTCCTTCCTTCCTTCCTTTTTCTTTCTTTCTTTCTTTCTTTCTTTCTTTCTTTCTTCTTCTTCTTCTTTCTTTCTTCCTTCCTTCTTTCCTTCTTTCTTTCTCTCTTTCTTTCTCTCTCTCTCTCTTTCTTTCTTTCCCTCTTTCTTTCTTTCTTTCTTTCTTTCTTTCTTTTCTTTCTTTCTTCCTTTCTTCCTTCCTTCTTTCCTTCTTTCTTTCTTTCTTTCTCTCTTTCTTTATTTCTTCTTCTTCTTCTTCTTCTTTTTTTGCTGAAGCAATTGGAGTTAAATGACTTGCCCAGGATCACACAGCCAGGAAGTGTTAAGTGTCTGAGGTCAAATTTGAACTCAGGTCCTCCAGACTTCAGGACTGGTACTCTATCCACTGTAACATCTAGCTGCCCCTCAAAGAACATTCTCCAGAAATGGTACTTTCTGAGTAGGGGAGAGGAAGGTTTCTTATTTTCCTCACACTAGAGCTCATACTTGGCTTTGATGAAGAGAAAAGAAGTCTGGATCCCAGAGCAGACACAATTCCACTGAAATAAAATAATATTTGTATAGAATTTAGCATAGAGCCTGGCACATAACAGGTGTTCATAAATAAATGTTTATTCCCTTCCTTTGCTTCTATGGAAGTGAATCCTGCAGCTAGGTGAACATATTCACTTTCAGCATGTTGCTCAATCAATTAACATATATTGAAACAGGAGAGATAGAGCTGTATATTGTAGATGTTATGAAGATAGAAATGAAAGGTTTTAGTAACAGATTGGATATGGGCAATGAGAAAGAATGAGGAGTTGAGGATGACATCTAGATTGTGAGCCTGGGTGATTGATTAGGAGTATGATGTTACTATTGACAAAAAGGGAAATAAGGATGATCAGAGGGGAGAAAGATCATGAGTTTAGTTTTGGACATAGTAAATTTAAGATGTTCATGGGACTTCCAGTTTGAGATGTTGTGAAAGACAGTTGGAGATGGGAAATCAGAGGTATAGGGCAAGTTTAGGGCTGAACGAGTCATCTGAGAGTCATCTGGACTAAAATGATCATTGGAACCAGGGGAACTGATATCACTGTCACTCTTTGTGTGTGGGGGAGGGAGAGGGGTTATGTGTGACTCCAGGAGTCCCTGGGATTCATGATCTAGTGGCAACTTAGCTTCCCCAAAGAATCAACATCCCTTCTTTTCCAAGAAAGAATAATATTGAGCAAAGAGGTTACTTTTGAATATGATGGTAATGAAAAATCCTGAAACCAGGCAATTCAAGAATAAATGAAGCTTTATTAGGCATCTCCACGTGCAAAGCTCTTGTGTTGGGTATTGAAGATACAAAGGCAAAAAGGAAGAACAATGTCTTCCTTCAATGACCTTATATTCTACTGAATAAACACAGTATGCACTGTATATGGATAAGTCAATAAAAGATAATTTAAAGAGTGTTTATTGTTAGGGGTACCAGAAGAGATAGTTTTCCTCCAATGAGGGAGAAGTGCAGTCAGGGGAAGGTCTGAATTGACCTACCTTTCATAGGAGGTACCAACATGAGTTGGGACTTGAAGGAGCAAGATTCTAAGAAGTGGCAAAAAAAAAAAAAAAAAAAAGGGCAGGAAATGGAAGTCCAAATCCAAGGAAGAACAAATAAGCTATATAGATGGGGCATAGAGTATCCATGCAGGAGGAAATTGTGTTCAGAAAGATAGGCTGGAGATAGATTGTAAAGGGGTTTAAATTCTAGGCTGAAGCATTTGTATTTTATTCTAGAGGCAAAGGGAATCACTTAAGGGTCTAATCTCTGGATTGGAGAAAAGAAAAACTGTAAGTAAGGTGAGCAATTAGGTCCTTTTGCATAAAGCCAAGTGAAAAGTGATGAGGGTCTGAATTTAGGGTGGTGACTGGTAAATGGAGAGAAAACAATAGATGGTGCTGTAGATAGCACATTGGGCCTACGCTCAGGAGGGTTTGAATTCAAATATGATCTCAGACACTTACTGTGTGACCTGAACAAGTCACATAACCCTGATTTCCAGAGAGAGAAACAGACAGACAGATAGACAGACAGAGAGAGGCAAAGGGAGACTAAGAGAGCAGAGAGAGACTTAGAGACAGAGAGGGAAAGAGGGAGTAAAAACAAGAGAGAGAGGAAGAGAGAGGAAAAGAGAGTGGGAGAGAGGGAGAGGGAAAGAAAGGAAGGAGAGAAAGGGGAGGGAGAGGGAGAGGGAGAAAGAAAGAGAAGAGGAGACAGTGTGTATGTGTGTGTGTGTGTGTGTGTGTGTGTGTGAGAGAGAGAGAGAGAGAGAGAGAGAGAGACAGAGAGACAGAGAGACAGAGACAGAGAGAGAGAGAGAGACAGAGAGAGACAGAGAGACAGAGACAGAGAGAGAGAGAGAGACAGAGAGAGAGAGAGAGAGAGAGAGAGAGAAGAGAGAGAGAGAGAGAGAGAGAGAGAGAGAGAGAGAGGAGAAAAGCAGATCGAGAGCGAGAGTGAGGGGGTAGAGTGAGAGAGGAAATCGAAGGGGGACGAAGGGGGGAGGGGAGAAAGAAAGAAAAGGAGAGGGAGAAAATGAGAAAGATTCGAAACAGATGGGAGAGGTCTGGTGTCAATCCCAACAATATTAAGTGCTACTGTGTATCCAAATGTATCCAAACATGGAGTCAGGAGGACCTGAGTCCAAATTTGACCCAGGCAAGTCACTTAAGCCTGTGTGCCTCATTTTCCTCATCTGTCAAAGGAAATGGCAAACCAATTCAGTGTCTGCCAAAAAAACCCCAAATTGGGTCATGAAGAGTAGGCCCGTAAATGACTGAAGAACAGCAATACAGATCAGCCACTGGGCTACATATGCACTCAGAAGGCAAAAAAAGGTAAAAGCAGTTCCTGTTCTCAAAGAGCTCAAGTGTAATGAGGAGACAGCATACAAACATCAGTGGGAAAAAAAAGGTGTATACAAAATAAATTGGAGATAATCAACAGAAGGAAGGCAATACCATTAAATGGGAACAGGGAAAGTCTTGGGAAAGGTGGGATTTTAGTTGATACTCGAAGAAAAACAGGAGCAAGAGATTGGAAGGGAGAGAATCCTAGGTTTAGGAAACAGTGAAAATATCTTGGGAGTTGAGAAATTGAGTGTGAAAAACCATATGGTCAATGTCACTGGGACAAAGAGTCTCACAAACCTAAAATTAACAGTTAATTAGCTACAAGTCCAAGGCCTGAAGCTTGAGAGACTTGGTAACTGAAAGGTGGCAGCACCTTTAACAGAAATAGGAGGAGGGAATGGTTTAAGGTGTCAGTGTATGGGACAGGAGGCTCAGGTGGTGTGAAGGAGATCCCAGGGCTCTTATACAAAATCCAAATCAGTTTCAGGGAATCCAAACTGAAGTGAGAGCAGAGACTGCCCCAAAGATTATCAGAGCCCATGCTCCTTGATTTGCCTGTCCTCATTCCTCCTTGGCATCTAAGCAATAACTTGGAAAAACAGCTTTCAGGAAAGGAAATGGCTTAGTAAATGATGTTAAAAACAAAAACAAAATCTGAATTTGTCATCCAGTCAACTGAATCCAATCATATCATCCTCCAGAGAAAGCTTGTCCATAATCAGGGGGCTGAAGAAGATGTTCTCTAAAAGTCCCTCCTAAATATAAATTCTCTACAAGTTCCTCCTAAATATAAATTCTCTACCCTTTTGACTCTCCCTCCCCGTCCCCAGTGCAGGCAGCGTTTGCTATTCATTTTAGCTTGCATTCCATTTGTAAGCCAATGTGAGTCATCCAATAAAATTCCCTACCTGAAACAAGATTCTGCTCACTATCCTCAACATGTGCTCATCCATCTAAGTTTCTACTTAAACACTTCCAGTAACTGGGAGCTCAGCATCTCATAAGGCAACCTGGTTGATTTTCAGAGAACTCAAAATATTCAGAATTCATTCTCCCTTTACTCTCCCTCCCACCCCCACCGCTATTTTTTAATCACTGAAAACTCCCTTCACTGTACTCCAACACCCCTCAACAAATTTCCCCAGAGAGGTCTAATCAGCAGAAGCTTAACTTACATGGAGAGGAAGTGAGCCACCTCCTGATTGATGAATCCGAACCACCCTCCTCCCATTGTTATAAAGCATCATCATACCCCTTACCCCAAATGACCAAATACTGTCTGACCTGGGTATCCAGCCCAGAGATCTTCTGTAATCAAAACGGATGTGGGTTGGGCTAGCTTCCAGGTTTCTCAGGTGCCTCTCCTTTCTATCCCACAAATGAATTCCCCTCCCAGCCAAGGAATTCCCAGTTTCCACCCTGGGCCACTCCTGAGATTTAGTTTAAGAAAAGGTCTTGGAGGAACACGTCTGTTTTGTCACCCCCAAGGCAGTAAGGAGTGTCAGTATGTGTTCTCTTAGCTTAGGCAGTAAGCCCAAGAACAATGTGGGGTATAGGCAGAGGGACATATGAGGGAATCTTTATTAGGCTGCACAGAACAGCCTGTCCTGAGGGAGAGCAGCCAGAGATCCATTCCTGGAGTGTCTTCTGTTCAGCCACATATGGGAGAATGTTCACTCCAGCAGGGGGTGCCAGTCACGAAGAAACTCATCTAATGGTGGGGGCTCAAGCATTAAATCTCATACAATAGATACGTAGGACACAGCACACAGAGAAATGGGGACACAGTTGCATATAGACTGACAGAGTAATGCATGCACAGGATTTCTCCCCTCTTTCCTTCCTACAATTCCTGTGCCCTTTCTATACAAGATAGCACTCTGGACACACAAAAATTAGTTGCTCATTCTCTTTGTTTCTCTCTCCCCTCCTCTTTCTCTTTATCCTTCCTTTTCCTCTCTCCCTCCTTTTCCCCCTCCTCCTTTCTCTTTCTCTGTCTTTCTTTGCCACCTATCTTATTCTCTACCTTACATATCTCACACACACACACACACACACACACACATCCCAAATTGGAAGCCATTTTGATCCACACTTAAAAATCCTTTCTACATTCCCCTCTCCCCTTTCCAGCTACTTTTTTTTTTTTTTTTTTTTTTTTTTGGTATTATCTTCCCCCATTAAATTGTAAGCTCCTTGAGAGAAGGAAATTTTTTTTTCTTATTTTTAAGTTCAGAACTTAGCACTGTCTGTCACATAATAGGTGTTTAATAAATGTTTTGAATTGAATTGAAATGGGAGAGCAGCCTCTAAATTAGGTCCTCTAGAGAGGAGAAACACCTTCCTTTTTTGTGTAATTCTAATTATTAGGAAGTTTTTCCTAATACTGAAACAGAAGCTGTTTTTCTTATGGCTATTTGCTCTGCCCTCCAGAACCCAAGGGAATCAGTCTTATCCTCTTTCAGAGGTCACCTGTCACCTGTTCAAGAATTTGAATTATTCCTGTAACTCTTCTCCAAGCTAAACATGCAGGCAACAACCTAACTGCAATAATGACATTCCTATGCTGTTTTCTAGGTTACAGATTATGCTTTTCTCATTTTCACAAGGATCCATTCAATTAGCATTTTTAAAGGACCTTCTATGTGCTGAATACAAAAATGAAATAGTGCTTGCCCTTAAGGAGCTTATGTTCTTCTTCATATGGTAAATTCTATTCTTTAAATGCAACATTAATGTACAGATAATACTTTTATCAATCTTTGTATTTCTTTGGTTGCTGATACTATACTTTATGCTTGTTAGCATTTAACAGATATTTGTTGAATAAGTGATTCAATGAATGTGAATGAACAAATCTATTAAATTGGTAAGGTAGATTGTATTATGCCAATTTTGTTAACAAGACTGAGATTAACTAGAAAAACCAGGGTTGTATAATCAGTAATTATTCCTTCTTTTTTTTAAATAAAAATTTTTAAAAATAAATTTTTTATTTTTCCCAATTACATGTAAAATAATTTTAAATATTCACTTTTTAAAATATTGAGTTCCAAATTCTCTCCCTCTGTCCCTTTCTTCCTCCTTCCCTGAGATTGTAATCAATTGTAAGTAAAAACATGTGCAATCATGAAAAACATATTTCCATATTAGTCATGTTGTGGAATAATTACCTCTTCTTGATCAAACTAAGCCTTTCCTAACCTCAATATAATTGTTCTCTTTTCCACTGCTTTCTACTGCATAGCAGCAGTTAAGAGTGCCATAATATGCAAAATATTGGGCATGGCATCAGAAAAATCTGTGTTCAAATGCAGCCTCAGACACAGCTAGTAAGCTGTGTGACCCTAGACAACTCACTTCGCCTCTACCTGCCTCAGTTTCCTAATTTGTAAAATGAAGATAATAACCTCTATCTCCCTGTCAGAATTTATCATATGAAGAATATAAGCTCCTTAAGGGCAGGCACTATTTCATTTTTGTACTCAACACATAGTAAGCCCTTAATAAAAACTAATAGAATGAATCCTTGTGAGAATGAGAAAAGTATAATCTGTAACTTAGAAAACATTAAATGAGATCATAATTTTTAGGTGCCTGGCATATAGTAGATACATAATAAATGCTCCCTTTCTTCCTATAAACCAGAGAAATTAGAGGTATTCTTATACCCTTTAGAATAGGAGAACTCTAGGATTTGAGGAATATCCCATTCCCTGTCTCCCTTTCCTTGGATTTTTTCTTACTCCACAGAGCCAAAAACTTTACTCAGCCTATCAAGGTTTTTGTTCCATAATACATAGACAGGGAGGATGAGGAGAGAAGTTGGAATTTCTAGGATGGGGAGTCTGGGCTTGGGCTCCCCTAATCAGCTGAGGGGAAATAGGGAGGAAAGAGGCCAAAGTCCTGAGATCCTGAACCCCTAGCTTTAGCTTGGGTGTATAGGTGAGAAAAATGATGTGGAGATTATTGCCCAGGTTAAAGATGTAGGGCCAGGGAAATGGGCACCAGAAAGAAGGTGGAGGAGACAAAGAGATTCTCTGGTATTCTGCCTTAGTCAGACCTTATCTAGAATGTTATGTTCAACTTTGGGTGACACATTTTAGTAATAACATTATCTAATTAGGGAGGACCCACTTGCTTGTATTCAAGTACTTAAAAGGTTGTTATATAGAAGAAAGATGAGACTTGTTATTATGCTTGAACATGAAGGGCAACAAGGGTCAATAATGGGAAGTTTCAGACAATTAGATTTTAGCTCTATATAAGGAGAGAATTCTCAGCAGTTAGAGCTGTCCATTGTAGGATCATGGGCTGAATCACCATCTTCGTCATCATCATCATCATCTTCCTCCTCCTCACAACTGATATAGAGAACTTTAAGGTTCACATACAATATCTCATTTAGTTTTCACAATAAACCTGTGAAATAGGAACTGTGTATAGGTAGTGAGCTCTCCATCAAGTGGAATTTAGATGACCCCTTATTGTGAATGAAGTTGAGGGAGTTCTTGATTTGAATGAAAGTTCTGCAAGGTCCCTTCTGATGCCAGAGAGTGTGTTTTTCTTTTTTCTTTTCTATTTTTTTGAGTCTGTTTTTTTGTCTGCTCAGCTCTTCCTTTACTTTCCCCCCACCTTTCTCTTGTCCCCTCTTCCCCACCACATTCCTTTCCTTTTCTTTCTACAGTTTACATCAGGCTTAAGGGAGGAGGATAGAAAGGGACTCAGATAATAATCCTCTTCTCTGAGAGTGTGGGCTGGGGTGGGGGGTTGGAGGCTGGTATGGGAGAGGCTTCATAAACATAAGAGTCAATGATTAACATGAAATCTCTGAGTAAGGGAGAGTGTGGGGGTGAAGGCTGGAAGAAGGATAAGAGAAGGGGCCCTGTCCATATTCCCACTTCTGCTGCCCCCTCCCTTTGCTATTACACAGGCAACCCGAGCTGGGGTCCTAAAAATAGCCCCCAGTCGAGGCGTAGCCACCAGCCGCCCCGGTGACCTTCTGGGTGGCACAGGCCGGCAGAAGACAGGGCTGCTCAGGCCCACGGGGGACTCCTCCTTCAGGGTTCTACTCCAGCTAGGTGCTCCTGTGGGCTCCAGGGTCTCCCAGCCCTCACCCCCTCTGCAGCAGCCATGCAGAAAGCCCGGGGGACCCGGGGAGAACCTGTCAGCCCAAGGGCACCCCCTAGCCCAGGTGTGCCCCCAAAGAGGGCAAAGGTGGGGACTGGGGCTGGAGCTAGGACTGGGGCTGGAACCGGGGCTCGGGGAACAACAACAGGGGCCCCAGTCTTCCTTCGGCAGCTGAAGAACACAGCCGTTTTCTCTGGCCGGGATGTGAGGCTGCAGGTGGTGGTGAGTGGGACGCCCCAGCCTGTCCTCAGCTGGTTCCGAGATGGGGATCCCCTTCCTGACCCATCTCCGGACCCCAGCTGCCTCTGGCTCCGTGGCTGCAGGGCCCAGGATGCAGGAGCATACACCTGTACCGCCAAGAATGAGCAGGGAAAAACCTCTTCTACCGGGGTGCTGACTGTGCTGGAGGTGGAAGGTAATGGCACGGATGGGGGGAGGCAGCCAGGGAGCAGGAAGAGATGGGTGAATAGCGGGCAGGGTGACGCAGGAGGAAAGGAAGGCTGCCGAACCAGAGATGAGGGCCTGGGGGCCTCTGAAAAAGGCAACCCCTCCCACAGCCTCTGTTACCTTCTCCCCGCCCCCCCCCCTTCTTTCCTACTTGGGCCAGGTGTTTGACAGGGAAGGATAGCATGCAGAATGTAGATGAAAAGAGAGGTCTTTCCTTATGTAGAGTCAGAGGGCTAATGAGAAAAGTTGGTTCGGGGTAACAGGAAAATTTGGATTTTAGTCCAGTCTCACCAGTCTCAGTATTGACTGGCTGCATAATCTTGGCCAAGTCACATTTTGGGTCTCAGTTTCTTTATTTGTTAAATGAAGGAGCTGGAATCAGATCCCTTGCTAGCTCTAGCTTCTAGGAGCTTATGTTCCTCTCTCTGAATCTTTGAGTGGATTTTGAGGGGATCAAAGATAGTTTCATTTCTAATTGACATCTTGTGTTCAATGTCCAAGGAGCCAGAAATAATTTTAAAGGCAAGAACATAAACTTAGTTGCCTCTTTTGGGGCCTCAGGCAGATGCCTGAGGAAGACCCTGTCTTAGTACAAGAATCCCATCAGAAGAGTCTCATTGAGCCCTTCTTCAGCTTTTTATTTATTTTTAAACTGGAAAGTGTATGTGCACAAAGAGGGCAAGTGTTAGGGTGGAGGGACAGTTGTTCAATGTCTCACAATTTATGGATATTCATGTGGCCTGAACCCTGCAGCCAAGTAGTGGGATGGGGAGGTGAAGGGAAGCTGATTGGATTCAAGTCAGGAAAAGGCATTTGGGTAAGTGTTCAAATTTGGTTAATGTTAGATTTGAAGTTTCTGTGGGCATTTGGAGAGAGAGTTACAAAAGAATGGCGGAACTGGAGGAAGGAGGCAAAGTAGGAATAAGACCAGAAAGAATGGGAGAGGGGGGCTTCTGTGAGATAGTATGAGAGACCAGTCAGCTAGAGTCCCTGGTCTGATGCCTGGAGTAAAGGGCAAGTCAGGGAGTGTGAGGAAGGGGTGTTAGGGTGCTCAGAAGGGGTCACAGACTAGTGTGTGTGAGTGTGTGTGTGTGTGTGTGTGCACCAGGATGAGTGAAGGTCTGGGAACAGAATATCCTGTGGGGCTTGGGGACTATCAATCCTCAGCCTATCCCCAGGGAGCAATGATGGAAGGGCTAAGGGGTGTGTACCTGATGGTGATGTGGGGAGGCTCCTGTTCTGTATAGACAGGGTGGTTCTGAGCTTCCTTTGTCCTGCATCCCGAGTTTCTCACAATGATTATAGCTCAGACCAGAGAGACAGACAGAGAGAGAGA
Organism: Antechinus flavipes; assembly: GCF_016432865.1. Classification (NCBI taxonomy): domain Eukaryota; kingdom Metazoa; phylum Chordata; class Mammalia; order Dasyuromorphia; family Dasyuridae; genus Antechinus; species Antechinus flavipes. The sequence goes on along the minus strand of NC_067400.1, from coordinate 63,744,208 downwards.
CATAGAGACAGAGACAGGCAGAGGCAGAGACAGAGAGAGACAAATTGTCTGCGATTGCCAGGTACTTTGGGATAGTGGAAGAGTCTGATTTCCTTAAGTCTTTCTGGTGTCACTTTAGGGTCCTGGAGGACTCAGGAGGGCACACCTGAGCAGGAAGTGTTGAAAAGGAATTTTTCGGAAGAGGTAGACCCCTGGCTGGGTAGTGATGGGCTTCCTGAGGGACATGATTAGGGGTGTGATGGGGGCTGGGTAGGGAGAAGCACGAGCAGAGGAAACAAAGCGGACAGGAGGATGACAGTGGCTAGGAAGGTCATCCTGGGGTGGGTGGCACTGAGTCAGACTGGGACAGAGACAGGTGCTGCAGGATCAGACTCTGCTGGTTGGTACCCAACTCTCTGCCTATATTCCTTCAACAGATCTATATCCTAGGATGCCCAGTTCCTCTAGATTGGACTGAAAAGGTGTTTGGGTTGGGGATGGAGAGTGCTCCTCATCTTCCTGTGTGTGTGTGTGTGTGTGTGTGTGTGTGTGTGTGTGTGTGTGCAGGGATGAGTGAAGGTCTGGGGACTATCAATCCTCAGCCTCTCACCATAAAGCAAAGACTGGGAGGGCTGAGGGGGTGTGTGCCTGATGGTGATGTAGGGAGAGTAGAAAAGGGAGAGAGTATAATAAGGTGCTTCTGAGCTTTGGGCCATCAGATGGATTTGTAATTTCCTTAGCCAGAGCCCTCAGAAATTATGGGGTGGAAGCTAAGTACCAGGATCATAGAATATTAAAAATTAAGCTCATAACTAAAAAGAGAACAAGAAACAGAGGAGTATTATGGGAAGGAAAAAGAATATTGGGGTACATAGAATGTGGGGGAGATAGTAGAGGAGGGAAATGGCGCATTTAAGGGAATATTAGGGGAGGGGGATTCTATGGGGGAAATGCTGGAAGAAGGAAATATGGAGAAAAAAATATTAAATGAGGGAAGGGGAATATAGAGGGAAAGGAAATAATAGTTAAAGAGAGTATGGGAAAGGGCTTATAGGAAATGGAGTACTGGTCTCATTTATTTCCTCTTCAATTAGCTGGGAAAAAAGAAAATAGGTTCTTAGAATTTCAATTCAACAAACACCTACTTAATATGTGCAAATCTTCGTGCTGCCGTGGAGTGGAGGAGGAGACCTACAAAAACAAAAGCTAAGCAGTTTTTGGCCTCAGGATGTGGTATGAGAAACTGCACACTGCTTTTGCAAGCTGAGAATCTGAGTCTGAATGTTTCTTGTATGACCTTAGTCAAGTCATTTAAATTCTGTTGGCTTCAGGTTGCTTGAATGTAAAGAGACTGTTGTGTTAGGTGATTTCTAAGATGGCACAGAGGCTAGAGCACTGGCCCAGAGTCTGGAAGTGTGTGATACAGGGCAAGGATCACATCATTTAACCTCTTTATCTGCTTGAGTTTCCCCAATTATAAAATGGGGGTAATTATTGCACCTACCTTCTAGGTGGTGAAAATCGAATGAAATCATATAGCAGGTGTTTAACATAGTATAATGTTAATTTTATTAAATATAATATTATACAGTATATACTTTAATATACTAATATGGTATTTAATAAATACTCAGTTTCTTCCTTCTTTCCAATGGAAAGAAATAGAAGGAGATGGATCATGGAGGGAAGAGGAAGAGAAAATATAAGAACTGGAATTAAAGGGAAAAGTATCATGGGAGAAAGCAACTTTGGGATTAGGGAGGGGATTGAGGAATGGAATTATAGAGAAAAGTAACATGGGGGAAAGCAACTCTGGAACTAGGGAGGGGACTGAGGAATGGAATTATAGGGAAAAGTAACATGGGGGAAAGTAATTCTGGAACTAAGGAGGGGACTGAGGAATGGAATTATAGGGAAAAGTAACATGGGGGAAAGCAACTCTGGAACTAGGGAGGGGACTGAGGAATGGAATTATAGGGAAAAGTAACATGGGGGAAAGCAATTCTGGAACTAGGGAAGGGACTGAGGAATGGAATTATAGGGAAAAGTAACATGGGGGAAAGTAATTCTGGAACTAAGGAGGGGACTGAGGAATGGAATTATAGGGAAAAGTAACATGGGGGAAAGCAACTCTGGAACTAGGGAGGGGACTGAGGAATGGAATTATAGGGAAAAGTAACATGGGGGAAAGTAATTCTGGAACTAAGGAGGGGACTGAGGAATGGAATTATAGGGAAAAGTAACATGGGGGAAAGCAACTCTGGAACTAGGGAGGGGACTGAGGAATGGAATTATAGGGAAAAGTAACATGGGGGAAAGTAATTCTGGAACTAAGGAGGGGACTGAGGAATGGAATTATAGGGAAAAGTAACATGGGGGAAAGCAACTCTGGAACTAGGGAGGGGACTGAGGAATGGAATTATAGGGAAAAGTAATATGAGGGAAAGCAGTTCTGGGATTAGGGAGGGGACTGAGGAATGGAATCATAGGGAAAAGTAATATGAGGGAAAGCAGTTCTGGGATTAGGGAGGGGACTGAGGAATGGAATCATAGGGAAAAGTAATATGAGGGAAAGCAGTTCTGGGATTAGGGAGGGGACTGAGGAATGGATTTTGGGGAAAGGTGCTCAAAGTGTTTGGAGACAAGTTTAAGTCTTTCTTATGATCAGCACAAGTATAGCCCATCTGGGTGGGACTTGTCTGGATCTTCAGAGTAGAGTGATGGGCATGGTGGGATAAGGTGGAAAGGCTACCTACTTACTTTTCATGACTCTCCCTTCCCCCACAAACACACATATATCCGTGTCACTTCCCCACTGTAATTAAGGTTAGCAAGTAGCTGTACATACTTGAAAAGACAGCAGAGAGGACCATTTTTAATTGGGGCTAGTCCTCAAGGACACAGAGCTTGAGAAGCCTTGAGGGAAAGGAGCTTTGTGAGGATGCAGGCAGAGGTTGGATGGATTTCTATACAGTTAGATGTTCAAAGAATCACTTTGCCTTTGTGACCAGGGACTTGGAGGGGGCTGGAGGAGGGGGAGGAAGGAGGGCTGTGCATCATGGTAAAGTCAGATGAAAATGTACATCAAGGGCACCCTCAAAGGAGAAGTCTGGTGCAGCCCTCAATGAATACTTGATTGACAGATTGATTTAGGAAGTTTTTTCTTTTAACCTAAACAATGTCTAACTTTGGAAGGTCACTTTCAAGTCATAGTTAGTGACCTGGAAAAGCACACAGATTCTATAGTGTCTTTCTGAGCCTCAGTTTCTTTGCAAAATGAAGTGACTGGGCTACATGACTTCTAAGATGCTTCCAGCTCTAACATTCTAAGAAAAGAAGTCATTAAAAGGCAACTTTCAGTCTTGTCAGGGTAGACTTGATTTAATATACTTGAAAGAACATTACTTTTGGAATCAGAAGCCTGGGGTTCCAATACCTCCATGGCTCAGTAACTTGCCTATGTAAACTTGGTCCTTTCAATTTATGTGAGTTTCTGTTTCATCATCAATAAAACAGGAGGCTGGATCCCATCATTATCATTTCCTGTTTGTGACATATCACTTCCCTATTCTCAGACTCAGTTTCCCTACCAGTAAAATGGAGGAGTTGGCCACCTAAATTTCTTATTTAAATTTGTTGAGATTGCCTCTAAAGCCCCTTCCAGCTCTAAAGCTGATGGAACCATGGATTGAAAAAAAAAGGGGATGCGTTAAGTTACCACATGGTATAGGCTGAAACAGGATTGCATTGGTCTGATTGTATGTATGTAGAGGAGCCTCAGGGCATTTTTAGCACCAACCTGGAACCAATGAGTCTGTGCTCCATTGGCTAACAGTGGCTCTGCTTTACCAGTGCTTTTGAAAGAACAGTTAGACTTGTGGTCCTGCTACACTGGCATTTCTCAGTCTCATGCATGAAAAACATTCTAGGTTGGTATAAACAGCAGAACTTCAGGGAATTGGAGGGAATTCAGTGTCCAAATCCTTATTCCTGGCTTAAGAAAGGAGGCAGTATTCTGGCCAGAACACTTATCTGGCTCAGAATGCTAGACAGCTAAGGTGTCTGGCATCCCAATAAATGAGTTTACTTAGAGAGACAGTCTGTGAAAGGTGTGTGTGTGTGTGTGTGTGTGTGTGTGTGTGTGTGTGTGTGTTTCAAGGGAAATGGAACGGGAATGCAATTCAGAGAAACTGGGAGAATATTAGGGTTAAGACAATAAAAATAAGGAAAACATGTAAAAGCTTTGTAGTGAGGCAAGAGGAGCTAGGGAAAAGGACTGTGGGAAAAATTTTATCCTTTGTGGAAATCTAGAGTCTTAGAGTCTCCAACCTCCAGAGCCAGGTAGAATTCGTTTCTTTTTCAAAATATTATTAATTAATTTATTATTTGTAAAATATTTTTATCATTTTATTAAATAGTTCATTAAATTAAATTTAAAAAGCAGGACACTATCATGCTGGGTTGAGTAAAGCAAATATCTTGGAGCCCATTCCTAAGCTCTCGGAGCTTAAAATCAGAATGACATTTCCCAAATTTGGGAACTGAACAGACAAGAAGAGACAGGAGTGGAAAGGGATGGGGCGGGGTGGGGGTGGGAATTGGTTAGATTTATTTCTTAGTTTTGAGGTTTAGAGAGAAATCTAGGATTAGAAATTTGAGAGGCAGAAAGCCCTATAAGAGAGGACAATAGAAGGAAGAGGTAAGAGATCAAGCGATGAAGAGGTGATAGGCTAAGATGAGGGAGCAATAAAGATAAAGACATGGTGAAGTGATAGACAGAAATGAGAATAGATGGGGAAACACAGGCTCTAAATGGAGAATTCTTCACTTGTTACCATTTAGGGCATGCAGCTAAAAGGAAGACATTGCCCAGGGCGGGATACTGGCGGGTAAATATTCATTCATTGGCTCATTCATTCAATGCCTTGGTGCCCATCAGCGTACCAGGTGCTAGGCAGAGGTGAGAAGAGGAGGAGGGCAGAGACGGAGTTGTGAGGAGCCCTGGAAGAGATGGGAGCTGCTTCAGAACCTAAGGAGACAGGAACAGAAAAGTCCCTAAGTTAGCTCACAGGGAAAACCAGGCCAGGGAGGATTGCCAGGCAGGAGAGCCAACAGTGCCCATTCAAAGAGTGCCTTCCTCTCTGTGCTTAGAATGGGAATAGGCTAGGGACAAGTTTTGGACATATTGGAATACAATAGGCCAGAAAGAATTCTAAAGGGAAGGAAGAGAGGCCAGTTCCAGATTTCCTTGCACAGTTACATATTCTTTCAGTTTTCTTCAGGAATAGGTCTTGGGTGGGAAAAGGGCTTGATGATGTAAAGATGTATAAAAATAAAGTATTCCAAACTCATATGAAGATCTTAGGGCTGAAGAGAATATGAAGGAGAGATACTGAAAGAAGAGTCTGGGATCTAATGGAGTAGAAATGAGAGAAAAGGAGAGGGGAAAAGAAGGGAGGGAATCTTTTGAGGGAAAGAAAGGAGGCAAGTGAAGGGAAGATAAGGATGGGAGATGGACCCTAGGAGAATACATTATTGTAGTTCTCTGGGATCTGGGGTTCAGAGGAACTCAATGAATGTCCAAATTGGTAGGCTGGGAGTGAAATGGGAATAGCTACCAGAGTTCTGCTTGGTAAAGAACTATCATTAGGGAAGACAGCTGTGTCAGTAAGACCTGTTTGGAGTAGGTCCCAACTTGAGAGCATGGTACAAACTAGAGCTACGAGGGGAAAGAAGGCTGAAGTAAGGGGCAGCTTCTAAGTAGGAGCACAGCCTCATGGGGTGAGGCAGCTCTGGAGCTCTGTGGGGCCCAGCTGTCCTGCCACTCACACCTGCTGCCCAATAGCTATTTTTGACATGGAATGTGCCAGCCCCTAGGATTCTCCTGGGGTACAGGGGCTCAGGTTACCTCTCTCCCCCACTCAACTCCCCTCTCTGTGGGAGGGTGTGTGGACCAAGATGGGTGTGACCAACGCTTTTGCTTTCATGTGTCTTTAGTAGGTACTGGTATGGGCAGTTGTACCCTTTTTGGACCTGGGGTATAGACAATATACTGGGTTTGGAACCAGATAACCCAAGTCCAAATTTTCATCCTGCTGCTCATTAATAGCTTTATTAGCTGTGACATCGGGCAAGTCATTCAACCTTGCTGAGCCTTGGTTTCCCCATCTGGTGAATAAGGGGGTTGGATTTGAAAAAAAAATCCTCCTCCAAAGTTCTTTTTCTTCCTAAGTTTATGATTCTATGAACCCATGCTCTGGTTCACTTTTCTGGGCAACATCCACTTCTGAATGTCTGTGAAAATTGTAGGCACATGCACGTAGAAAACGATGAGGTTTCCAAGGATATCTTGTGAAATTGGTCTCCCTGTGTTCTAAATCACACTTCTTATTTTTATAGCTGCACTGGTTCAGACTCTGTGTGTGTGTGTGTGTGTGTGTGTGTGTGTGTGTGTGTGCTCTGTGAAGTACGTAGAATATATATTTGTATTGTTATTTTAGCATAGCCAGTGTATGTACCATATATGGCCTGTAGTTGTGTGATTTTAGTTCAGTGGGATGTGTGTGTGTGTGTGTGTGTGTGTGTGTGTGTGTGTGTGTGTGTTAGGGGACATGCTCTAGGCTGAATGGCCAGAGATGACCATCCTTACAAGAGCCCTTAGTGTGAGATGGAGCATCTTCTCTGCTGTTCACTCAAACACCTCCGGCAGTTTCTGGGTTAGCTTTTATTCTCACCTCACTGCTTGGCCCCTGAAGTCCAGGCTACACCCAGGCTTGGAGGACAGTTCAGAGACTTCTAGATATGTTTGGTTTAACTCCTTTTTCTGCTGGGACGTTCTAGGAGGATGGATACTGCACTATGACCTAGAGGTGCAGCGCCCCAGGCCAGACGTACTGCCCCAGGCTGGCGGGAGCCGAGGTGATAATAAACTTGATAACCCACATGACCGCAGCATTTGGGGGTTTAGAGAGTTTTCCTCCAAGCCTGGCACTAGAGAGTGCAAGGACTGCATTCCATGTGGGCCCCAGCTCCTCGCTGCTCAGACCCTGAGACGGGCAGGGGGATGCTTCCTTTTTGTAGGACTTGCTTGGACTGCAGGGTATAAAGGTCAGGTGAGCTGGGGGCCCCAGCTGTGCACAGCAGCGCCTAGGCTTGGGACTAAGGGGTGAGCTTCAGGCCACATGGAGCCTCCTGGGCTACATCCTGATGACTCTGAGCCAATACCTTGCTTTTCCTGTGCCTCAGTTTCCCTATCTGCTCCAAAGGAGCAAGTAAGCCTTTCCCTTTGGTCTGGGATTTGTGGGGGGGGGGGGAAGGAGGGTTGCGCAGAGATCTGTGGTGGCTATGGGGGGGTGGGGTGGGACCCGAGCTAGGGCCGCCCCGGGAAGAGAAGAAAGGCAGGTGAGATGGGGAGCGGGGGAGAGGGTGAAGGGGTGGAGTAGGGTCCGGGGCTGAGGTCCCAGGAGCAGGGGGAGGAACAGGAATAGGTTCCGGGCGCCGCACCCGCACCTGCCGCCCGTCCGCCTGCTCTCTCCGCTCCGGATTCCGCTCCGGATTCCGTTCGCGATTCCCGTCCCGGGAGGCTCCGGGGGCTCCCAGACTGGCTGCAGAGGCGGCTCCCGTTCGTGCTCGGCTCCCGCGGTCGCCCCCGGCTCCTCCTCTGACTCCGCCCCCGCCCCCGCCTAGTCCCTCCTGGCTCCGGCCGCCCGGCCCGGCCCTCCCCCCCTGCCATGAAGAAGCTGTGGGTGAAGAAGCGGTTCCAGGTAAGGGTTCTCCCGGCCGCGCGTGGGTGGGGTAGGGGGGCCGAGGGCCGGGGCGCCGAGAGGCGGGGCGGAGGCGGGGGCCCCAGGGAGCGCTAGGTGGGCATCGGCCTGGGCCCTTCCCAGGGCGCCGCGGCCTCGCCTGGGCACCCCTTCTACCCTGGTCCCTGGTCCAGCCTGCAGGCTGGCTCCCCGCGGGGCCCCGATGCCCCCTCCCCGCGCTGCGCTAGCTAGGCCCATCCCCCACTCCCTTCTCCAGGACCACATCCCGGTACCCCAGGGTGTCTAGCACCTTTTGCCTTTCTGTCCACAGCTGTCAGCAGCCTTCCCCCTCTCTCTTTTCTCTTCCCTGGTCTGATCCTTTTCACTGCTGCCCCGTGCCTCCATTCTGCCTACTCCCTTCCTGTGGGGTGATTCCATCCACCTTTGCGATCTTCTGTTTTACCGGATTTCTAAATGCTGACTTCGCTCTCCCTAGCTGCCCAGGAGGAACTCGTCTTCATATTAACATCCTCCTTGCCCCTGGTGACCCTGCATCCTCTCCTGCACTCACACTCTATTTCTGAGACTTCCATACCTTACCATGTCTGATGTCCCCACCCATGTCCCTGACTCATATTTCCCTTCCACTCCCTACCTTCCCACGTTCCAGTGTCCAGGCCCTCTCCTCAGCCCCCTAACTCTACGGCCCTGTGCCTCCCCATGATCCTATACCTCTTCTTATATAGAACCTCCCATTCCCCATGCTCTTCTCCCTCCCTTTGTTTTTCTTTCCTCAATCCTCCCTTCTTTCCCCCATTCCCTTCTTCATATGCTCCATGTCCTCCCACATCTCTGGATGTCAGAGTCCTCCAAGGTCTCCTTGTCTCCCCTTGTCTTACCACCTTGTGTTGAGGTTCTCCACATTTCTGGGCCTAAGGTTCTTTGTTGTTCCAAAACCTGGACAGCTCACCAAGCTGGTATAAACATGTATACAGGTTTAGTCAAAGAGGGCCAGATGCTTAGGTAGCAGGGTTGTGGGTATAGGGATCCCAGAAAACCCAATGAATATTTTTCTGGAAAAAGATTGGTCATTGGGTTTCCAGCAGGGAATCTTTTCCCCTAAATGCTCTTGGTATTATATATTGCCCTTGCCTCCTTGTGCTCCCCACTCCATGACACAGGTCTCTCATAACAACTCAATTTGATTTTTCTTTTTCAGAAAACTGGCCACTCACGGCGGGCCTTTGGTCGATTCACCCATGGTGCGTGCGACTGTGGCTGTCCCTACTTTATGCCCCTTTCCCAATGGTACCCTTCCCAGGCTCACTTGGCTAGATTCTCTCCAGACTCCTAGACAAGGGGTCAGACTCATGATGATGCCTTATTACTTTTAGTATCCCCTTGGCATTTGACATAATCCTTCAACTTGAATGTATACAGCCAAGAGAGGGACAGAAGTCAGGGAGGACTAGAGTCAACGCCAGAGAGGGTCCACATTTTCTGGTCCTCACCTCTGGGACTTCTGTTTGGCTCCTTGTCCCACTCATGGTTGTAGATGTGGAAAGGTAGACACCCTCCCTTTGGTAAACCCTAAATGGGGTTTACTTTCCCTTTGTAAAGATGGAGAAACTGAGGCAAAGACAGGAGAACGGGCTCAGAATTCAACAGGATTGGGGGAATTTGGAACAAAAGCCAGGAGTTTTGACTTTCAATCTAACCATTGGACTTTTTAAGGGGAAGATTGATTGTGTGTGTGTGTGTGTGTGTGTGTGTGTGTGTGTGTGTGTGTGTGTGTGTGTGTGTGTGTGAGAGAGAGAGAGAGAGAGAGAGAGAGAGAGAGAGAGAGAGAGAGAGAGAGAGATTTGAGGAATAAATATTCCAGATATAAAATAATGGTGCTTCCATGGATTCAGAGGGCCTCAGAATAGTGATTTGGATGTGCTTATTTTAGGCAATGTTGTGTTTGGTATGGCAATAAGTGTGTGTGTGTGTGTGTGTGTATGTGTGTGTGTGTGTGTGTACCTAGTTGTTCCAGCACACACGTGTGAGGACTGGAGTGTGTCTATATGTTATAGGCCAAGGATAGAGTATAATTGAGGAGGAAGGGGCTGATGGGAAGGAAAAAACCTTATATACCGGGACCTTATTATTCCATGTATAATAGGAACATTTAGATAAATCCAGAGAGAGGAGAAACTAGTTGTCAGCAGTGTGAGATTCTGCTCCCAGGTTCCCCCACTCAGTCCCTGCAGAACATCTCTGGGAACTGGGCAGCCCAATTTCCCCCCTCTACCCCATCTGCCCCATCATGCCCTGCCCCACAGACGCTCTGATAACAGTCTGTCGATGTCTCTCTCCTGCTGCTCCTATGGAAGCGAAGTTTTCCGCTCCTGCAGAAAGCAAAGTTACGGTAGGAAACGGATCCCTGCCCTGCCCTTCTGCTCCTCGGTCCTTCCTGAGGGTTCCTGGCCTCATGGCCTGGCCCCAACCCCATTTGCTGGTCTGGGGTGGAGGATGGGGCTAGCCCTGTAAGTTGGTGGCTTTCCCTGAGAGTAAGGTGTGACAGTGACTGCCATTTTTCCTTGGGATGAAGTTCCTTTCTACCTCTGAATCTGAGTCCCTTAAGACCTGGGACAGTGTTGGCGCTGTAGAAAGGGACCTGGAGAATAGCAGGCAGAGGTGTAGTGGGATCAGCCCTGGGCTCCTTTAGGTGGTTGGGAGTGCTGTCAAAGGGAGGTATGGTATGTATGGGGGGAGGGGGTGGTGGTAGTAGGAGTGAGGAGGAACTAGGGGCCCAGAGGGTGATGGGGGGAACTTTGGGAATGGAGCAGGAGCAGGGAGCTAGGGGGGCCTGGCTGATGTGGCAATGGAACTGTGTTGGGGTCGAGATCAAGAAAAGGGAAGAGTTCCAGGAGAAGCAGAGGAGGTGGTACTTGTGGGAGGCAGAGAGGGGCTTTGTCCATGAAGGTCCCTTCTTCCCTAGACTCGGAGACTGGTGAAGATGATATCAGTGATGCTCAAGAGACACAGCGCCTGGAACTACAAGATGATGGGGCCTTCAGCACTCCCACAGGTTGGTTCCTCGGAAGCCTGGGCCAGGGGGAATGCTTCCAGGAAAAGTGCCTTGTACCCTCTTAACCTCCGAGCTCATGACTTTTCCTCTTCCTAGGGGGTTCCAACACCCTGGTGGGTTCCTCCCTTGACACCCCTCCGACCTCCGTGACGGGAACCTCTGAGGAGCAGGCGAGCTGGTGGGGCAGCGGGCAGACGGTGTTGGAGCAGGAGGCGGGCGGCAGCGGTGGTGGCGGTAGTTCCCGCCGGCTCCCAGGCAGCCCAAGGCAAGCACAGGCAGCCGGGGCCGGGGCCGGGCCGCGGCACCTGGGGGTGGAGCCGCTGGTGCGGGCGTCTCGTGCTAATCTGGTGGGCACAAGCTGGGGGTCAGAGGATAGCCTTTCGGTGGCCAGTGACCTGTACGGCAGCGCATTCAGCCTGTACAGAGGACGAGCTCTCTCTACACACGTGTAAGTAATGGCCTTGGATGGCCCTGCTGCACCTCCACTTCTCCACATTCCCCTGCACTGCCCCCATCACTGGCCCATTTTCTCCCTCACTGCTCCATCTTTCTGTGATTGACCCATTTCCCCTCCATCGCCCTATCTCCCCCTCATCCACCTCACTTCTACACAGTTTTTGTCCCATCCCACCACATCACGTCTTCCCCTTGGTCTCTCATTCTTCAATTCCCCTGTGCTCCCACCTGCCCTAACCTCATCATTACGCCCCCATTGCCTCTTGGATTCCTCCATCCTTTCCTCTCTCCCTCCCCCTCATCTCCACAGCCCTCAGGATCCCCATACCTCCTCCCCTATCCGAGTTCCCACATCATTCCCAGTGTCTCCTCCCCCCTCTCTCTTCTCCCCCCCCTTGGCCCCCTCCGCTCCTGCTGTCTTAGCAGATGCTGCTTTTTTTTTTTTCCATTTTCCCTTCATATCCCTGTTCCCATTTGGCCCTTTTCTGTGAGAAACAGAACCTCTCAGCACTGCAGTTCCCAGGAGAGTGGGAGAGAGAAAGGGAAGAGAGCAAGAGAGCTGCTGGGAGAGAGAAGAGAGCTTGGTGGTAGGGGAGACAGAAGGGGAAAGAGGGAGGGCAGGAAGGGCAAAGGGAGAGAGCAAGTCAGGAGACGGGAAGGGTGGGGAAGGGGCAGACTGGCTAGGCTGTGTGAGGGGAGAAGAGGCAGGTTCATGAAGGTGAGGCAAAAGGAAGGTTCTCCCTCCTTTTGGGGATTAGAGAGGCCAGGGGCAAAGAAATGTTAGTTAGCATGGGGCTGTTTTTTGAGGAGTGTATAGGGAGGGGCTAGGGGGTATGGGAAGCTATTCTGGGAAAGGGGCACAGAGTGACACAATGTGGGGACTGTGGAAGCTGATGGGGAGCGGCTGGTGCTGGGACGGGGGGGTAGCATTTTGGGAGATGGGTGGGGACTAACTAGTGATACAGAAGGTTTTTGTTTGGGTCTATGGGTGGGTTGGGAGGAGGAGGGGGGAGAGTGGTTGTGGATGGCAAGGGCAGGAGGGTTGTTTTGCATATGGGTGAGGGTTGGTGGGATAGGGATGAAGTGGTAGGGGGAACTTTCCGATTTAGGGGAATCTTGTGCTAATAGCATTAGCTAGGTGGCCCTTCTGCTTGGACATGCCGGCTCCTGTGGCCTCCTCCTCCAACAAGGCCCCAGCCGGAGCCTGGAGTTGCCATGGCAACCTCCCAGGCACCCATTTCCTTAGTGATGTCTGTGGCACAGAGACCAGCCTGGAGCTGGGCCTGGAGCTGATTTGCCAGTAAAAGGGCCTTCTCAACTCTGGCCTCTTGTCTCTCCACGCCACATTTCATTTCCTGGGATAACTCAATGGGATTCCCTATCTCATAAATACATCCTTCTCTGAGAGAAACCAGCCCTCCCTCATCTTCTTTCCAGAATGCTCTGTATTCCTGTTGATGTTATCTATAGTCTTGTCTCCCTCAAGGCACCTTGTCACCCTCCCCCATGACTCCATCATTGTACCCATCACTCCATTAGGGGTTTGGCACTGGCACACAGGGGTCAGGCAATTGAGCTGCTCTATAGATTTAGGTTCCTACTTTGTGTGTGGCCCTGATATTGCCCTGGACTGGGAGTGATGTGACCTAGGAAGGATAGTGATGTGACCCCCCAAAAGATGCTCTGGCTTTCTTTTGAGAAGCACACCTACTATGTCTGCTCATTTTCCCTCACCCTAGAGATAAGATAGCATTTTAACATTGACCCCCCTCACTAATTGACTTGTAGGGTTGAGGGGGCAAGATCAGGTCCAGTGGAGGGCTGAGATGCAAGTGTTGCAAATCCAAGACCTTGAGTCATCAAGATCCTGTTGGCCAGAGGTCTTGGCTGATCCCTTGGGGTTGGGCCCTGGCAGATCCGTGGCAGCTGTGTGCACTGCCCCGGGAGTAGAGAGATTATTGATCCATTTCTCTGAAAAGATTGTGGTGGGATAGTGAGGCAAAGACAAGGAAATAAGTCTCCTCTTAGGAGCTGCAGTGGAGGGGAGAATCTCATGGTTGAAAATGGTGGCAGGTCTGGAAGGGTTGTATTCTCTTCAGGTCTTTCACTAAACTCAGCCTCCTTCTCTCCTTTCCCTCCCTCACTTCATCCTTCAGATCCTTAGTCTCGTTCTTTTCTTTCCCTCCTGTTCAGTTCTCTCTCTGCTGCTTGCCAGCTTTGGTGGCTGGGGAGAGAAGGCTGGCCAGGATTACTGGGGCCAAAACGGAGTTTATACCTTTCTCTCTCCAGCTTGGTCCCTAATACTCAGAGCCAGCCTTTGTCTCCCAAGGACCCTGCCCGGGCCCAAGTTCCAGCTCTGGCTGCAGCCTGCACACAGCAACCAATGGGGTCCCGGAGGGAGGGATGGTTGTTCACAGCTAGGATGTCCTGTCTTCCTTCCCTTGGGGCTCTTGCCCTGTGCAGCTTTCCCAGAATCTGTGTGGAAGCCCCGTTCCTTACACCAGGTCACTCTTTCTGACTTGATTTGCAGCAGTGTGCTACAAAGTGGGATTCGAAAAGAAGACCCTGACCCTCAGCCCCAGACTGCCAGTGAAGCTCCAAGACGGCCTGCCCAACCGCCTCCTTCCAAATCGGCTCTACTCCCCCCACCCTCCCCGAGGGTGGGGAAACGGCCTCCCCCCGGGCCTGGTACACAGCCCCCTGCCACCCCCACCTTGCCCCATAGGAAGCTTCAGGAACCAGGGGCACTGGACGAGTTGGAAGAGAAGAGGGGCAAGAAGCCCAAGTCATCAGGACCCTCCCTGGCGGGCACCCTGGAGTCTCGCTCCCAGACCCCTCTGAGTGAAGCTTCAGGTCGGCTTTCTGGGGTGCGCTGCTCCCCACGGTTGGTGCGTGCTGGCTCCCGGATCTTAGACAAGCTGCAGTTCTTTGAGGAACGTCGTCGAAGTCTGGAGAAGAGCGATTCCCCGGTTCCTCTGAGGGCATGGGTTCCCTTGCGGAAGGCGCGATCCCTGGATCAGCCAAAGGCCGAAGGTGGACAGTGGGACACCCCGGGGACCTCAAGGGAAGAGTTACGGGACGGGTCCCGGAGCGAGCTGGGCACTGTGGCAGAGAGGCGCTGGGCATTTCGGCAGAAGGCAGCTTCACTGGATGAGCGGGTCCGGCAGCGTAGCCCGAGCCCAGCCTCTGACCTAGAGCTCCGCTTTGCCCAGGAGCTGGGGCGCATCCGCCGCTCGGCTTCCAGGGAGGAGTTAGTTCGATCTCATGAGTCCTTGCGGTCCACGTTGCAGAGGGCCCCATCTCCCCGGGACCCAGGGGAGCCTCCCCTGTTCTCTAGCCCCTCCACCCCAAAGACTCCCCCACCAGAAAGCACCTCCACCATCCAGCAGCTGGCCCTGAGCAGCGTGGGGAGGGTTGGAGAGGAGGCAGCAGGAAAGGGCTCCGGTGTGGCCAGGGCCCGAGGGCAGGCGGGCAGGACAGAGCTTGGTGAAGGCCACCAGCAAGAGGTTCGTCGGAGAGAACAGTTCCCACTTACTCGGGGGAGGGCTATTCAGGAATCCAGGAGCCCGGAGCCCCCCGAGCTCAGGACAAAAGCACATCCAGGCCGGAAGCGGGACCCCCCAGTGCAGGCTGTACGCTTCCTACCCTGGGCCGTGCCTGAGCCAGAGGGGACTGCCATCTCCCCAACCCCGGAAAAAAACCAGCCTGGGCCCGAGGCAGAGAAGAGACTGCGAAGAGGCCCCGAGGAGGATGGTCCTTGGGGGGCCTGGGATCGTCGAGCACCCCGTAGCAAGGGCAAAGGTCATCATCGGACACGGCCTACCTCACCTGACCTTGGTACGGTCCCATGGGGATTGTGAGAGGACATGGGAAATGGGGGGACAATATTCAGAACGGAATTCAAACACAACTTATCTCACCTGATCTTGGGACGGTCCCACAGGGGGATATGAGACAGCATGGGAAACGGGGAGACAATATTCTTTTTTTTTTAGGGAATCCTTCTTGTCTCTTGGCAAATTTTTCAAAGATGACAATGTGCCAGGGGGGCAAACTCGAGACTTTTGGAGTTGTGGCTGAGAAAGTAGACCACTTCCAGTGGAATGTTTTGTGGGGTTTCATGCTAATATCAGCTACTAGCATAGAGCTGGTGAGACCAAGAAAGAACAGGGCCCATATGCCAGCAGTATTCTTTGGACCTGGTAGAATCTCCTTTTTCTTTCCTATCTACTACTCCCACCTCTCTCAGTCTCCTCCAGGCAGAAATGATTTTTCTGGTGGAGGTGCTTTGGAGATGAAAAGTAGGCAAAAGACAAGGGGCAGACCATTCAGATGCCCAACTCACCTTTTCTTTCTTTCTCCTGTTATGCTTGATAAAATACCTTGAAGCTATTGGCTATGGTTCAGAGTTTTGGGGGATGTCATTATTTAGATCTTGGGGTCCAGAGTATATGAGATTAAAAAGAGAGATTATAGTGAGATGAAGTCTCTAACACTCACTAAGTATTTACTGGGCACCAATAATGTGCAAGACTATTGGGTAGACATGTCATTCTTTCAGCCTAATAGGCTCTTTCTTCTCTGCTACCTTCTTCCTCTGCCTTCAAGGCTCTGCTGAATCCCTTGCAGAGGGTCCCCAGACCTTCCCAGCCTCCCCTTCCAGGGCATCGGTTACTTGTGCCTCTTGTTTGGTGGTCTTGGGACACCTCTGATACTGCCCTCTTGTCGAATCTTTGTATTGATTCTGAATTTTTCATGCCTTTTCTCCCTAAGAAAGCTGTAAATTTCTTGAGGGCAGAGCATGCTGATGGTACCTTGTATTTTCCTTGACATGGATGATACCTTGTATTCTCCTCGACATCCTGTACGGTACAATGTAACAGATATGGTCTGTGTTTTTGTACATCTTTCTTGATTTCTCTGAATGCTTCTTCGCCTCCAGAGTCCTCGGATGACTCCTATGTCTCAGCTGGAGAGGAACCTTTGGAAGCTCCCATCTTTGAGACGCCGCTGCAGAACGTGGTTGTGGCTCCAGGGTTTGACGCGATGCTCAAATGTATCATCACGGCCAATCCCCCAGCCCAAGGTGAGCCCTGGGATGTGTGAGTGGGGCTGCAGGGGGGAGATGTCTGCTTGCTTTGTCCTGCTCCTCGAGATACCCCTGCGAGGGGAAGCCAGTCGGGGCTCAGGGTCCCAGAGTGACCTGTCCCTGATGCTTTCATTGCAGTGTCTTGGCAGAAGGATGGAACAACTCTCCAGAACAGCGAGCGGGTCCTCATCCGGGCTGAAGGGGAGCGGCACACTCTGCTGCTTCAGGAAGCCCGGTTGGCCGATGCTGGTCACTATACCGTCACCGCCACCAACGAGTTGGGCCAAGCCACCTGCAATGCCTCTGTCTCTGTTGAACCCGGTAGGAATCCGGCAGTGCAGGGAGTTGGGAACTTTCTTTTTGTTTTAGTTTTTGGGATGGGGATGGTGGGGGAAATGGAATGGCTTTCTTCTTGAGTCAAAAGCTCTTGATAGCATGACTGTTGTGGCTGATTAAGGATTCGGGGGGCCTATCTAGCTCATTCTATTTTTAACCTAGAATTGAAGCTTTTTCTAAGGTATATGTGTTATTATGTATGAAGCTTTTTTTATATGTAATATATAAAAATTTAATTTCATATGCCAGCAGACTAATGAAAAACATTTTAAAATGTCCACTGTGATGTGGTGGGAAGAATAATGAATTTAAACAGAGAGAACCTGGATTCAGATTTTTTCTCAAATTCCTGTGTGATTTTGGACAAATTACTCAATTCCTCACTTGCAAAATGAGGGAGCTGGACTAGATGGCTCCTAATGGTTCTTTCCTGTTCTAAATCTTTAAGAGGTAACTTTGTGTTATAGATTAGGCCGTGCCCTTGGAGCCGGCAAAACTTGATTGCAAATCTGATTTTGGACACTTATTAGCTGTGTGACCCAGGGTAAATGATGAGGTGGGTCTCAATGGCTCCTTCCGCCTCTAAATCTATTATCCTATAACTGAGTCTCCAGCATGGATATGAGACTGTAAACTTTATGAATGTCTTGGGGCCTCCACCTCCCTTTCCTGACCCCCATTTCCCTAATTTTAGTATCACCAGATCCCCAGGGTTCACTTATTTAGAATTCTCTCCTCTCAAAGGAGGAATAGATCAGATGAGGTCATTCATATCAGGAATTTGCTGGAGTTTTTGGTTTTGTAAAGAAATGTGAGAAGGGACGTGGTACACCAGCTGAGCTGGGAAGAATCTTCTCTGTGAGTTTTTATTTATAGACCTGAATCCCTTGGATCAGTCTTTGATACCATCATTCCTCTAAAGCCCTTTGAGATCCTCAGATCCTTCTAGTTAGCTCTCTTTGTCTAAGTGACAGACATAAAGCTTTCTTTCTTCCTAGGCTTTGTTTTTTACTTTCATGACCCTCCTCTGTTTTCTCGTCTGTAAAATGAGAGGACTGGGCTAGCCTCCTTCTGAGATTCTGTCATAGTTTTGGACTCATTAGCCTGTGATCCTAAGCAATGTACTATTCATGTGACTTGGGGCAAACAACTTCCCTTCCCTGCTTTCCTCATCTGTACAGGGAGCAGCTTGGTCTAGAAGGTCCCAAAGGATTCATCTTTCTGGCCTGATGTTCTTAGATCCCTTCCTTCCCAGATATGAGCTGATCCTCATCTTTTGGAAAGAGATTTTTCTACGTGGTCTCTAAGGTCTATTTCTTCTTCCAGGTTCTGCTCATTCTACTTATTACCTATGTGACCTTAAGTAAGCTGCTGCCTCATTGGGTCTCAGTTTCCGCAAGGGCATTGTTGACCTCAAAAGTTGGAATGTTTTGTTCAAGGTCACACAGAGGAGGAAGTCTCAGTAGCTGCCCTTTACTAATGGAGATTTTTTTGGGGGGAATATTTTATTTTTTTCTCAACTACATATATAATCACTTTTTAATATTCATTAAAATTTTTAAGTTCCAAATTCTCTCCCTTTCTTCCTCCTCTCCTCCCTCTCTGAGATGGTAAGCAATTTAATATACATAATATATGTACAATCTTGTAAAACATTTTATTAGAGTTTTTTTTAAGAGAATTAACAAGGTACCCTTCAAATCGTACTAGCTAGGCAATTCTGGGAGAAGATAGCTCACTGGATGTTGTTGTAATCATGGTAATTTACAAGCTTTAAATTAAGAGAAATTTCTCTCTAAAATCCTTGTGAGGTCAGCACTGCTAATGTTTATAAACCTTCAAGTACTCTGGTAATGTCTGTATTATGAGGAAACTAATGCTTGTTAAGGGTTAAAGGACTTTGCCAAAGTTCTACAAGTACTTCAGAATTGTATTAAGTGGACCCTGATTAAAATTGTAGAATCTTAGTATTAGAAGGAACCCTTAAAGTCTTCTAATCTGATCCATACTGGGACTGGAGTAATCCCTGTAACAAAACTGTCTGAAGCTAGGTGGTTCAGTGGATAGATGTGACCCTAAGCAAGTCACTTAATCTCTGTTGCTGTTCCTCATCTATAAAATGGGTGCACTGGGTCCAGTGTTTTTCATTTTTCAATTAAAGCTTTTTATTTTCAAAACATACGCATGGGTAATTTTTCAAAACTGACCCTTGCAAAATCTTTTGTTCCAAATTTTCCCCTCCTTCCTCCCACCCTCTCCACTAGATGGCGGGTAGTCCAATACATGTTAGATATGTTAAAAGATATGTTAAATCCAATATATGCATACATATTTATATCTTGCTGCACAAGAAAAATCAGATCAAGAAGGAGGAAAAAACTGAGAAAGAAAACAAAATGTAAGCAAACAGCAACAGAGAGAGTGAGAATGCTATGTTGTGTTCCACATTCAGTTCCCACAGTCTTCTCTCTGGGTGTAGATGGCTCTTTTTGTCACTGAACAATTGGAACTGGTTTGAATCAACTTAGTGTTGAAGAGAGCCACGTCCATCAGAACTGATCATTGTATAGTTTTATTGTTGCCATGTATAATGATCTTCTGGTCCTCCTCATTTCAATCAGCATCAGTTCATGTAAGTCTCTCCAGGCCTCTCTGAAATCATCCTGGTGGTTGTTTCTTACAGAAAAATAATATTACATTACATTCATATGCCATAATTTATTCAGCAATTTTCCAATTGATAGACATCCATTCAGTTTTCAGTCTCTAGCCACTACAAAAGGGCTGCCACAAACATTTTGCACATGTGGGTTCCTTTCCCTCCTTTAAGATCTCTTTGGGACAGAATCCCACTAGAAACACTGCTGGATCAAAGGGTACACACGGTTTGATAACTTTTTACCAGAATGGTTGGATCCAGTGTTTTTCAAGAATATGGCAAATAAAAAAGACAAGTTCAGGGAACCCCTTAACAGTTCTTAATACCCTGGAGAAAGAAAAGGCAAACTACTCTGTGGGAGAACTCAGATGTGACTAAAAAACAACATAGATCTTTTTTTTAAAATTTAATTTAATTTTATAATAACTTTTTATTGACAGAACCCATGGCAGGATAATTTTTTTTTTACAACATTATCCCTTTCAGTCGCTTCTGTTCCGATTTTTTCCCCTCCCCTAGATGGCAAGCAGTCCTATATATGTTAAATATGTTGCAGTATATCCTAGATACAATATATGTGTGCAGAACCGAACAGTTCTCTTGTTGCACAGGGAGAATTGGATTCAGAAGGTAGAAATAACCCGGGAAGAAAAACAAAAATGCAAATAGTTCACATTCATTTCCCAGTGTTCTTTCTTTGGGTGTAGCTGCTTCTGTCCATCATTTATCAATTGAAACTGAGTTAGGTCTCTTTGTCAAAGAAATCCACTTCCATCAGAATACATCCTCATACAGTATTGTTGTTGAAGTGTATAATAATCTCCTGGTTCTGCTCATTTCACTTAGCATCAGTTCACAACATAGATTTTCTTGGCCTAAACCTCGGGGAGAGAAAATGGAAGAACAGATTAATTTAGGTCTTGGAGCTACATAGAATTGGTGAGGGAGGAAGGATTTCTCTCATCTCTACCTCTGATCAAAAAGTGCTTTAAGCTTGTCGCATCCTTCTTAGGTAATTTTCACACTTTCCCTGCCTCTAGACAAGGTGGATTCTCCTGTAAAAAAGTTACCTTTACCAAAAGGGGCCCAGTCTCAGAGCATCTCCTAGCATGAGGCACCGTACCCAGCCCAGAGTCCTAGGAATGGGAGAGCTGAAAGAGCTCAGAGCAAAAATATAATAGTGATGAGTAGAGGTCACTTTGTTTTCTATTTTTATTAAAAATTCTTACTTGGCCTCAGCCCAGCTTCTTTTGGGCTGAGCCCAGTTTCTTTCTAGTGAGGTGAAAGTACAAGGCCCATCCTAGTTTGTGCAGCCCAGGCAATTCAATTAAGCAAGTATCGAATTTGGAGAATCTATTCTGTGACCAACCCGGTACAGGGCCCTATATAAGGATCAAAAGGACTTGCTGTAATTGTCCATGCCTCAGAGGAGCTAAGAGTCTGGTTGGGGAGATAGACTATTACAGAGCAATATAGACAGAAAGAGCTGGAGTTATCAGAGAAAATTTCATAGGCTCTGAATGGCAGGGGAAGAGTGGGGAAGAGCATTTCAAGTAGGAGAGACTAAAGTGAGCTGCCCTATTCTATTTGATAAGCCTCCTAGGAGAAGAGACATTACAGTCTTCCTCAGTCACTCCTCCCAGGGTGTCTACTTCTTGTCAGAAGTACTTCCTGTTTTCAAGTCATAATCCAAATAAAATCCTCCCCGCTATAGTTTCATCCCAAACCACGGATTGTGTCCTTGGGGAGAATGAAGAATGTCTACTGTTGATTTTCTTTGTTAAGACAGATCTTTTCAAGATTTAAAACTCCATATTCAATTCTGCTTATTGTTTTTTTCCTCTCAAGAATGCATAGGCCCAGCTCTTTCTGAATCACATTTCTGAATTTTCTCTTGCTTCTCTGCCTCCCTTTTGCTTTCTCTCCCAATTCTTCATGTCTTAGATTAATTGTTGGCCCCACTTTGACCCCAGGACTTTCTGAGCTGAAGACAAAGGGAAGCCAGCCACATGTAGCTATCTCCCACATGGTGGAAATCTCTTTAAAATTCAAACAATTTGTTAATTAATTAAAAAAATTATCAACTAAAAAAACTAATTATAATAATTCAATGTATATTTGTACTTCTTTAGAATTTGTAAAGTATTTTGTATCAGGTATTTTTCCTATTTTATAGATAAGGAAGCAGGCTTAAAGATTTATTTACTCAAGGTGTACATAGCTAGTAATTTGTGGTTTCTAGATTCAAATATAGATTTTCCTGGTCTTGTATAAAACTTGCATTCCCCTGTGACCTCCACCTTCTTTTCTCTCATTTATATCTAAGGGACCTTGGAGTTCATCTAGTTGATGGGTTCCTAATCTAGGGTCTATGAATTTAAGAACAAATTAATTGTCATATCTGGGCAGCTTATTTCTTCTTCCTAAATCTGCTGCTATTCTACTTTTAAAATCTTTTTCTTTAAAAAAAAAAGACAATTAAAAAATTTTTTGAAATAAAATTTTGAATTCCAAATTTTCTTCCTGCCTCCCTTCTCCCTAAGACAGTAAAGTAATTCAAAATAGGTTGTCTATATTGGCTATTTTCTAGATATATAGAGAGCAAAGGAATTGTACAGACTTGGAAGGAAATAAAATGAGAAAGAAAGAAACTTTCAAATTGAAGGGATACAAACATATGTTGAATTATTATAATTAATTTTTATTGACAAATTGATTTTTTTCAAACAAATTGCTGGAATTTCAAAGGTATTCCAGCCATGTGGGAGACAGCTACATGGAGCTTGCTTCTCTTTGTCTTCAGCTCAGAAACTCACTGGGATGGGGGAGCTATAATTAACTGAAGACATGAAGAACTGGGAGACAAGGCAAAAAAAAGGCAGAGAGGTAATAGAAAATTCAAAAATGTGACTCAGAAATTGAAAATTGAAATTTCTTCTAATCCAGCTCCGTCCTTCTCCCTGTGTAGTTCCTGGGAGGCATCTACTATGGGCCCATTGGGAAATAATGACAGAGTTTAAGCTAGATTTTGACCATTAATTAATTTGAATTGAATAAGTCTTTATTAAGTACCTACTGTATATAAGGCATGGTCTTCAGTGCTGGGGATACTAAGACAAAATTGGAAGTGCCTGGATTGTAGGCCTACTAGAGAGGAAGGAAGCATTCACAAGAGTGGTCTGGTGCTCCCTCTTCCCCTCTACAGTGATCCCACAAACAAGGCAATTCTTTGCAATCCAGAACTCTTCAATAATTATTCACTTGAACTTCCTACCTACAGGCAGGGCTAGATGATGTTGGGACTATATATACTTCCTCTTTCACTGTTTCATATCCAGGGCCATTTTGTTACAGTCAGATCTGGATATTTTGTTACTGTAGTCATGATATATGGTTACATGGGAAAATATCCCTTTCAGAGAAGGGAAGTAAGCAGAATCAGGAGAACATTGTCTACAGTAGCATCAATATTGTAACAGTAATCAGTTATGACAGACTTAGCTATTCTGATCAAGACAATGATTCAAAACAATTCCAAAGGATGCACGATGAAAAATACTATCTATCTCCATAGAAAAAACAGGAACTCAATGCAGATTGAAGCACATTTTTAAATTTCATTTTTCTTGGGGCTTTTTTCTGTGTTCTCTTTTATAATATGACTAATATGGAAATCTTTTGAGATCACCCTAACAAAGCTGTCATCCAGGGGGACTTCTATTTATTGGAGAAGGCTAAAAAACTTTGACTAGAATGATCCAGGGTGAGCAGTCAGTGGTATCCCTTTCTTTCCTGACTGGGACAGTTCTTCATAGGAAATTGCCATGAACTTCTCCATTCCTATGGAGCTGGTTTCTACCTGATTCTAGTTCCATAAAGTACCAGTGAGGTCCCTATGGTTTGAGATGCCACTTCCTAGCTCAGACACACACCTGTGAACTCTAGGGGCTGGCTGCACTAAGAAATTCAGAATGGCCAAAGACTGGAATGAAGGATGATGTTGAATGTAGCTATGAATACTTTATGTTTCTGAAAATCTTCATTTAGCTGCTCCTTGCGTATTCTGCATTTTCTCTGGGGATTCCACCCTGTACTCACCTGTGGGATCTATGGCCTCCAAATCTCTTCCTGTGCCACGCCTTTGTAACTCCTATCCTGCATGCAGTCTGGCCAAGAAGCTTGCCATTTGTATCACCTTGGGAGCTCTGCCTTCTCCATGTAAGGAAGTCAGAAGGGCTCACTTGGGAGATTTAGTCTACTAACGATACTAACCTTAGAATTTAGAACTGAGGGACCTTAGAGTTAATCTAATTGATGAGTTCCTGACCTAGGGTCTATGAATTAAAATAATAATAATAAGTATATTTAAAAATAATTGGTTTTCTTTGTAATCCCTATGCATTTTATTTTATGTATATTTAAAGACAATTATCTTGAGATCATGATCCCCTCTAAATTAAGAACCCCTAATTTCTAGTCCCAATTTTTTGTTTGATTTTTAATTTTTTTTGAAAATTATGTATATTCAAATAAAAAAGCAAAAATGGATAAAAATATAAAAAGACTAACAAAACAAATGGTACACATCTTCCTCTCTTCTGAGATTATAAAGAATTGCACTTGTATCTGTAGATATCTCTTATATTGCTTGTCGACCCTATTCCCAAAGATGTGTGTGCTTCTAACAGTAGCGTTTGTGTTTTTCTTTTTGTTTTCATGGTCCTTTCGGATCCCTCCTGTGTCCATAGCATGGATTTGTTCTTGCTGTTGTTACTGGTGATTGCAGTGAGCTGTAGTCTACACATTTGGCTTTTGTTCTTGTTTTTTTGGATATGCTTGTTGTTCCTCTGCATTCACTTCATAAGGCTTCCCCAGATCTTGATCTTATAAATGTAGCCCAGGAATGGCCTGCCTAAGGTCACATAGTAAATAGTAGAATTAGCTATCACTTTAGTACAAAACCTTTTGTGATAGGAGAATTACATCTCTGCAGTGACGCTGGCTTCCTAATCGTTCACATAGGCTACACTTCTGAGTCCTGTAGAAGCCAAGGAGAAGGGGCTTACGCGTCAGGCTCCTGTCCAGCTCTGGTCTGGCGGCCTTCGAGGAAGCAGGCTTCTTTACCCTATAAGGCTGTGTTTCGGCCAAATGGCCTGGAGTACAGCCAGCTGCCTAGAGCTCAGAGAGTACAGAGTGAGCCAGTAAATGGAAAGAGTGGTAATATGGGTGGATGGGAAGATTGTCTCAGGCTAGGGGATAGAGATGGATATGGAGGAGCTTTTAAAGGAGGCAATGGGTACATGGAAAAATAGAATTTGTAAAGAGCATGGACTCTTATGTGAAAAGGCCTCTAGGGAGCAGGCCACTCCCATAATCCCTTCCTCCTTGCCTTTTTTCTTCCCCTTTTCTCTGCTGTGGCAGCCAAGGACAGCTTCCCTTTTCCCTACAGGGTGTTTACCCAAAGGGATCGGAGTCAGGGTCAATAGTGAGCCTGATGCAATAGGGAAAGGGGAGAGATATGTGTGGGAACAAATAAATAGACTCTTTCTGGCCATGTGAGAGTTAGTGGGCCAGGCTCTCTCATGCTTCTTAGACATACCCAAATCCTCCCTAAAAGGTTTTGCTGTGTTTTGGCCAAGCAGGTGTTGCTGATTTCCTCATAACATCAACTCATGTTTTATGCTTTTCAAAGTACTTTCATATCCCCTATGGAAGATAGGCAGAGTAAGAGCTGATGGGAGTAATGTGCAGATGGGGAAACTGAACTTCAGGCTGACAGCAGAGCATATCAGAAACTGGAATGGGAGTTTAGAAGATTTGTTTCTACCATGAAACATTAGGCAAATCACAATGCTTTACTGTACCTCAGTTTCCTACTTTGCAAAATGTGAGGATCAAATTATATGATCACTTATGGCTCCATAGTTATATGATTCTATCATTCAGTGACTTGCTGTAGAAGACTTAGCGTGGTGCAGCAATATAGGATTTGGGTTCAAGTCTTTCACTCAATGTCCATGTGATTTTGAACAAATCACTTAATCACTGGTCTTCAGGGTCCTCATCTGTAAATGGGGTTCATAACACTTGTACTATCTACTTCATGGAGTTATTGTAGGGAAAGTGCTTTGAACATCCTAAATATGAGCTATTACTTAAGATCCTATTGCTGAAACCTGGACTATAACTCATGATTTCCATGCAGGATTCTCTCTACTGCAACATTGATCAGTGGAATGGAGAGCTATCCCCCAAAATCCCAATGCAGTAGTGAGCAAACTCTCAGAGAATCTGGAAAAGGGAGCTAGAAAACTCTCTTGATGGAAAGGAGGAAAGAAACAAACACTTGTTAAATGCCTATTATCTGGCAGGCTAAATGCTTTGTGAATATTATCCTTTTTGGTCATACATGTATGTATGTATGCATGTATGTGTGTTTATGTGTGCGGTCAGAGATCAGGGAACTTTGAGGGCATTCTATTATTCTATTATTATCTCTATTTTACAGATGAGGAAACTAAGGCAGATAGCAATGAAATGACTTGTCCTGAGTCACACAGCTGGGTCTGAGATTGAATCTGAACTCATGTTTTCCTGACTCTGGGACAAGTCATCACTCCCTTTTGATGGGAAAGAACAAGCTGGCTATTGAAACAAGGCTGGGGATTTCTTAATGTGCCAGAGGAATAGAAACTATTATTACCACACTGAGAATGGTTTAGAGCTCTCAGTGGAATGAAAGTCCTAAAAGGCACATGATGGCTATCTCAATATAATTGAAAAAAATTGTCATGTAGAAGAGTTATTAGGCCTCAGACAGTACTAGGACTAAAGTGTGGAAGTTTCAGAGAGTCTGATTTCAAGTCAGTGTTAAGAAAAACTTCTGAAAAATTGGAACCATATTAAGTTGGAATGGGTTCTCTAGGGAAGCAGTAGGCTTCCCATCTATTTGTCAGGTGTAGTATAGCGGGAGATTATTATCCAGATTCAGTGTAGGGTTTTTCCCCAATGTTGAGATTCTTTGTTCATTTCCTCTGTTTATCATTCATATCTATGCATTCTGTTCTAGTCTCCTGTACTTTCTATTATGGGGCATCTAGGTGGTGCAGTGGATAGAGAGCCAGATCTGCAGTCAGGAAGACTCATTTTCCTGAGTTCAAATATGGCCTCAGATACTTACTAGTTGTAAGTCTGGGAAAGTCACTTGACCCTGTTTGCCTCAGTTTCTCATCTGTAAAATGATCTAGAGAAGGAAATGGCAAATTATTCCTGTTCTCTGCCAGGAAAACCCCAAATGGGGTCATGAGGAGTCAGATGTAACTGAACAACAAGGATGTATTAGCAATATCAAGAAAACTGAATTATAAACAAGGGGAGAAAAGTTGATCATGATAAATATTTGTCCTGTTTTCAAGTAAATGAAGGTGGACGGCATGGCAGAGTGGGGATAGTGAAGAACAGAAGAATCAAACCCTGCTTCTATCTGTGGGATCACATAATTTCCCTTGGTTCTTCACTTATGAAATGAGAGGGTTGTTCTAGATGATCTTGAAGTCTCCTTCCAGTTCTAAATATATAGAAAGAATCAAGGAATTTGGAAAAGATCTTCAAGGAGTCAGTTTGGGAAGGGTGAGAAAACCTATGTTAAGACCTCTTATAGGTGAAAAAAGTCTTATGGGTCTGGGAGCCTATCTTGCAAGAGGTGAAATTAAATTAATTAATAAAAAATTAAAGAGGAAGAAAACAGCATGTGTGTATATGTATTGATATATGTATATACATGGATTTGTATGTGTGTGTATGGAAATCAGGGGACCTAGAGAGCATATATGTAAATGTATGTGTGTATGCATGTGTATGTATATGTGTGGTGAGAGATCAAGGGACCTAGATGGTATATATGTCTAGGTATATGTGTTTGCATGTATATGCATATGTGTGGTAAAAGATCAGGGGATCTACAGGGCATGTGTATATGTGTATGCAAATATATATATATAGATATGGATATATGTGTGTGGGAAGAGATCAGGGGACCTAGAAGGCATATATGTCTGTGTGTATGTATATATGCATGTATATGTATGTGGGGAAGATCAAGGAACCTAGAGAGCACATATGTACACGTATGTGTTCATGTATACATGACTTGTGTATGTGAGAGCATATATGTAAATATATATGGATGTATATGGGTGGGGAGAGAGCAGGAGAACTAATGGGCATATATGTATGTATGCATGTGAATATATGTATATGTGTGTGGAGATCAGGGAACCTAGAGGGCAATATGTATGTGTATGTATGTATGTATGCATGTATATATGTGTGTGGGGAGAGACCAGAGGACGTAGAGGGCATCCTAAGTATATCACAGCCTGGAAGGTTTGAAGGCATCACTAAGATAATCAGATGAAAGAAATGTTTGATGACTTTGTCCAGGAGAAGTAAAGGAGGTGGCTGAAACACAGAAGCAGACTACAGACGTGACTATAGTAGGCGATAGTTTGGGGCAACTTTTCTAAATCCATGAGTATGTATTTTGGGTATGAGGGGGAGGCTTGTGGCTGTTCAGTCATGTTTGATTCTTCGTGATTCTATATGGGGGTCTCTCCACAGAGATATTGGAGTAGTTTGCTATTTCCTTCTCCAGCTCATTTTGCAGATCAGGAAACTGAGGCAACCAGGGTTAAGTGACTTGCCCAGGCTCACACAGCTAGTAAATGCCTGAGGGTAGATTTGAATTTGTGTCTTCCTGACTTCACTGCCCCACCTAGCTACCCCTAAGGAGCTCTATAGGGCATTATGTACTATCACTAAGGATTTATAGGACTAAGGATGTCCCTAGCAAGTTAAATAGCCAAAGCCAATTAATTCTCTTCCCTGCACCCCTCTCCCCCCAGACCTGAAGCATTTTTATACAGGAGAAATGAACATTAAGGGAAGTCTCGAAGTAGAAAAGTTACCATAAAAGGGCAACCTGAGGGGTATGCTGAGGTGGGGGTGGGAGGGTGTTGGGCCCGCTTCCCTGTATATTAACTCTAAGTCTTCTCTGCTATCTCCTTCCCCTGCTTCTCAGCTGTTGCCTGAACATTAGCAAACCGGCCGGGTAGGGGGTGGGTGGCTGAGGGTGTTGGACAGGAGTTGGTGTGATCAGAATGACAGGTCTAGAAAACAGTTTTGGCAACAGAGCCAGTGAAGATTCCCTTAACAAGTGCTACAGAGAAGGCTTGTGTGTGTGTGTGTGTGTGTGTGTGTGTGTGTGTGTGTGTGTGTGTGTGTGGCTGGGGGGGGGGCAGGTTCCAACGTCATCTCTGTTGGGGCTTTAACCATCTCCTTGGTGATACAGTTATCAGAGGAGGGAAGATCTGGCTACTGTCTTGTGTCAGAGAATGAGCTAAGAGGACTTCTGGGTGAAGTGGGAAGATACTAGTAGAGAGACAATGATAATCTGGAGTTTTTTTTTTCCCTTTTGATTTGGTAATAAATCTCATGGGACTTCTTTATTGAACCAACCATTAGCACCTCCAGTGACCTTTGCATTTTTCAGACCTAAAGGGTCTAATGTGAAAGAGATAGGAGAAAGGGAAGAGGATGGGGCCTTCCTTAGAGAAAAGAAAGGGATGCTCAGGAGTACCAGCTTCCCCTCTCTCCTGTTCACTTGAAAAAGTGAGAGGAGGATTATTGGGACAGAGGAGTGGTTCTGGAGTTGGAGAACAGGGGCAAAGATTTTAGGCTACCTACCTATTATTGATCTGACCCTGGGCAAGCCATTCAATTTGGGGGTTGTTTCCTCATTTGTAAAACAAGGGAGTTAGAATAGATGACATTTAAGATCTTTTCCAGATCCGCCTCTTAAGATCTCTTTATAACAAGACAAGAAACTGAAGTATAGAAGCCGATTGATGGCAAGGTGGGGAGAGGTGCTTCCACCTCTGCTGCCATTTTAAGTCTGACCTAAACATCTTCCTCCCTTTTTCCTTCCTTGCTTCCTCCCTCCCTCCCTCTCTTTCTCTCTCTTCCTTCCGTCCTCCCTTTCTTCCTCCTTCCCTCCCTCCCTCATTTTTCTTTCTTTCTTCCTTTTTTCCTTTCTTCTTTTCTTTCTTTTGTTCTTCCTTCTTTCCTCTCTTCCTTCCTCTCTTCCTTCCTTCCTTCTTTCTCTTCTTTTTTCCTCCCTTTCTCCCTTCCTTCCTTTCTTTTTCTTTCTTTCTTTTCTTCCTTCCTTCTCTTCTTCCTTCCTCCCTCCTTCACTCCCTCCTTCCTTCCTTCCTTCCTTCCTTCCTTCCTTCCTTCCTTCCTTCCTTCCTTCCTTCCTTCCTTCTTTCCTTCCTTCCTTCCTTCCTTCCTTCCTTCTTTCCTTCCTTCCTTTCCCTTCCTCCCACTGCACAATCTAACTGCCCTTGAACATCTTTCATAAAGGCTGCTTCCTGGTGATTGAGATGGTTGGGGTATGTTCTTCATTCCTTTCTCATCTCTGGATACAAAACACTGAGGCAGCTATAGAGATAATTAGAATATGATCTAGTAGAAGGGAAAAAGACACAGAATAGAGAAGGTGGTATTTCTAGGGACCACGAAGCTGGAAAGAACCATGGAATCAGCTAGTCCATCTACTTCATTTTACAGAGAAGAAAACTGAGGCCTTGAGAAATGACTTGAGCAAAATCAAATGGAATTAAGTAGCAGAGACAAGATTTGTTGTCAGGACTGACTCTGACTCCAGTTTTAGAGCTCCCTCCACTGCACCCACTAACGAGAGTGGCAGTTGGTTAGTCAACAGACTATAATAAGTACAAAATGCTATTTCAGATCTGAGTTAGGAAAAAATCGATTCTAAATGGGAGGGATCAGGAAGGCTTCTTGGAGGAGGTGGAATTTGAGCCGGGCTTTGAAAGGATGGCTAGGATTTCAACAGGTGAAGATTTGGGGTGGGGGTGACATTCCAGGCAGAGAACAGTGCCTTGTTTAGCCTTCAGAACTCAGGAGGAGGCTAACCTGGCAAGGGCTTGGAAGCCACGAGGTGGGTGGGGAGGGGTGGGTGGAGAGGAGGAGGAAGGGGAGAAGCCAAAGCTGCCTGAGTCACTTGGTTAGAATGTCTCTTGGGAGTGGGGATCAGGAAGCTGGAGAAGGATCCTGAGACGTAGTGTCTCAAGTAGCCACCAGGGGTCGCTGAGTGTGCTCCCATACTCGGCAATCCTCTAAGTGTCCCTTGAATTAAGATGCTGGACAACACTGGCCAGCTCCTCCTTTCCACGTTCCCCAGTGACAATAGGTGTTGGGGACAGGGGTCCCTCCCTAAGAGAGAACTATGTCTTCTTTTTTGGGAGTAGCTGGTGCAGTGGAATAGAGTTCTGGGTTTCTATTCAGTCCTTGGCTGGGAGGTGGGATTTGGAGCAAGTTCTTTGACCACTTACTACCTGTTTGAGCTGGTGTAAGTAGCTACGCTCTTGGAACCTCAGTTTTCTCATCTGTAAAATGGACCCGTATGTCTTTTGATAGTCCTTCCAGGGGTTCCTAGGTCCTATTATGTATTCCCCACAGAGCTGAGCATATGCCTGGTTATTGAGAATACTTCTTGGTTCCCAGCTCCTTTTCCTGTATTTTCAGCTGCTGTCCTCTTCTGTCTGTCTTCTCCATTTTTAACACAGATATGGAGGATAGGGATCACTGGAATTCATTTCATAGGATCGTAATAGTTGAAATGGAAAGGAATTTTAGAATTAATCTGGGCCATCTGTCTCATTTTGCAGACTGGGAAACTGAGGCCAAGGGATAGTACAGTGCTCAACTCCAAGTTTTCTGACTCCAGCTGATGCTGTTGCCAGTGCCCTACCAAGGTTGATACTTGGTATAGCGCACAGAGTGAGACACATGGGGAGTCAGAAAGAACTGAGTTCAAATAGCTGTGTGATCCTGGGCAAGTCTCCACTGATACCTGCCTCAGTTTCCTCAGTTGTAAAATGGTGATAATGATATAGCACGTACTTTTCGGGGGTTATTGGGAAGATTAAGTAAGATAATATCTGTAAATTAGCCCATTTTTATTGTTCACTTGGTTCTGGTTCTTCATGACCCCAATTGAGGTTTTCTTAGCAAAGATACTGGAATGCTTTGCTGTTTCCTTCTCCAGATCACTTTATAGCTGAGGAAACTGAGGTAAATAGCATTAAGTGCTTTGTCCAGGGTCACACAGCTAGTAAATGTCCGAGTTCAGATTTGAACTCAGAAATGTGTCTTTTTGATTCCAGGTCTCCTGCTGTATGCACTCTGGTGCCATCTAGTGGCCCACAGTAGTCACACATACCAAGTGCTTATTAAATGCTTGCTCCCTTCCCCTTCCATGCCCTCCATTGGGATGAAAATATATTCTTCTAATTCCTTAGCTAGAGTATCATGCTATTATTACTACTTCTGGCTTCTCCGCTTCCTACATCACTTCTTCTTCTTCTTCCTTATCACTTATTATTATTATTATTGCTAGGAAATTTCAGGGTCCGTGTACCTTTGGAAGGTCATTCAGATGGGGAAGGGACTACAGAATTATACCTTTTTCCCTTTTGTACCAATCCTTCTACCAAGTAGAAAAAAAACTGACATATGAGCAAGGTACAAGAAATGAGTTCTTCCGACTACTGCTAGCTCCAGGTCCTGACTGGTGTGGGTTGGGTGGGGACAAGCTGCCAACAGGTGCATCTGGCAGAGGGCCACGAGGAAGCTGGATGCAGGCCCAGCATAGCTGGGGAAGGCTCTTGGGCTGGCCGAATGGGCCGTGGTCTGGTGAAGGGAGTGAGAGGATTAATCTTGGGACCTTCAAATTCAAGCACCCATTTTGTACAAAACATAGTGTCTCCCTTGTTATTCTTCACTTTCCATCTAGGGGTGGAATATAACCACTCTGTGGTCTAGGACCATGATCTATTCCAGTCCTGTATACTAGATAAACCAAGGAGATGGAGGGGAAGACTAGCTTTATATAAAGGCTTGTTTTGAGCTTGTAGATTTTCTAACTTATTCTCTGAATTTTGGGGGTAGGTGGGACAGAACAGAGGGAGGAAAGAACATGGGGTCCCAGAACAAAGAATGATAGCATTTAGAGATGGAAGAGACCTGGTTTAGACCCATCGAGTTTAGTTCATTTATTTTAAGATGAGGAAACTAAGACCCAAGTTTTAAGTGACCTGTCCCAGCTTCCATAGTTTGTAAGTAGCAAGACTGAGTTTTGAAGGCAGGCCCTTGGATAATAAAACCATTGGTCTTTCCACTGTATTTGGGAAGCCTAGGGCAGTTTGGCAGGTGGACTGCTGAAATATGTCCTGGACAATCAGAGTATATGGGGAGTGGGGATTTAGCAGGTTCCTGAAGCAAGGTGTACTTTCTTGGGGTGGAGAGCAGAGGCTTTCTTCCTGAGGAGCCAGGGCCGCTTCTACCTCCAGGGGAGGTGCCCATTTGTGTCAGGGTCCTGAGCCCGCAAGGAGAGAAAAAACAGACACAGCTGCTGGAGAATGAGAGGGGTGGCTAAATCCGGCAGTCCCTCCCCTCCCCTCCCCCTTGCTCCTCTCTCCCGGGCTCTGGCTGCATATGGTTTCAGCAGGCACCGCCGCTGCTGCCGTCACCTTCCTCAGCCAGCTGCCTTCTTGAAGCCCAGACACTGCCCCGGCCCCCCTTCCCCCCTCCCCCCACAGGGCTGGCTCTCTGTACAGAATCTCAGTGGGGCCCAGGCTAGCCTAGGCTGGGTTGGGCTCTCTCTCCCAGGGGAGCAGGGACAGGGGTGGGCAGCTCGCCTCCTTGCAGACCACTCTGGACCAGGCACGAGGGGGCATAAGCTGAGCCTCAAGGCGGCAGAACACAGGAAGGAGTCTGTGTGCTCCCTGGGTGAGTTGGGGTGCAGCAGGGCTCGGTGACTAGAAGGCAGGGCCAGGAAGGACTTGGGGGGGATGGGGAGGGAGGTAAGGAGGAGGGGCTAGAGGGAGCTGGTAGCGACTGATTCCTGTCTCTATTTGGCAGTCGGAGCAGAGCCAAACAGGGCCAGCCTGGGCCTTAGGCCAGCCACTGGGGAGGGCCTCTAAGCTTGGGTCCCCTATAGGTACACCCCCTCCCCAAGCCGGCTTTCCTTTGCCCCTAGGCTGACCTACATCCCTCCATCCACTAACTTGGAAGATCACTTCCTAGCCCCCTCATTGCTCTGGGGTCTGTTTCCCTAGCAGGTGCCTCGGGATAGGAAGCTGAGTGGGGGTAGGAGCAGCAGGACAAGGAATACAGGCTCACAGTTAACCTTAGCAGGGCATTCTGAATTGGGAGGGGGATGTCTAGAGTGTGCAGACCCCTAGGTAGGTCTGGAACTCAGCTTTTCCCTTTAGCAGCCTCATCCAAAGAGGGTCTTGGGGAGGTGGTAGCCGGAGAAATGAAACGAGCCTTTTATTCTAGTGTTTTTTATTACTACTCTGGGTCCCCAGAGAACAGGCTCAGGAGACTGGGAATTGACATTTTGGCCCCCTTTGCTTTCCTCCAGTTTCCGGCCTTCTTGCCCTGGACCCAGCCCCTTCACTGAGAAGCCTGTTGAATCAGTGGCCAGACTTTTCAATTCCCTTTGAGATCTTGATCCTTCAGTGTTCAGAGAGTCCTTAGTCCTCTAAATCTTTTACTCTAGCTCTTCTTAATGGTGGTCTCCTGGGTTCCTGAGCTTTGTTATAGAATTAGAGATGGAAAGAACCCGAGAGGCCATCTATTTCAGCTCTTCTTATTTGAAACACGAGGAAGCTGAGGGCTAGGGAGCTGAAGTGTTTAGCCCTAGATTTAAATGACAGGCACTTGGCTTGTTAGTTATAAGGTGTGTGTATGGGAGGGGGAGGGGCATCCCTACTCCTTCAGACTGGGTGGTCCTGGGCAAGTAAGATTCCCTTATCCCCAATCCCAGAGTCGGATCTCTTCTTATAGATTCTGTATGTTTCTCTTTTCTTTCTTCCTTCCCCTGCCTTCCATGTATTCAAACCTCTCTTCCATTTCTATCCTCCTCCCTTCTCATTTTCTCCAGGAGGGGCCACATCCCCTTTCAGCAGCCCCATCACATCAGATGAAGAGTATTTGAGCCCTCCCGAGGAGTTCCCAGAACCAGAAGAGGCCTGGCACCGAACTTCTGCCATGAAGCTCAGCCCCAGCCAGACTCAAAGCACCCCAGACACCAGCTCCAGGGCTCCCCCCATCTTCAAGGTTAGCTCTTTTGTAGTTCAGCTCATCTGGGAGCTCTCCTCAGTGAATGGCCAAGGACCCCTTCATCCTGTGTCCTGTGCCCATCCTTTCACCCCTACTTCTTGGCAAAGCCGCAGAGAAGGAGCCCCCTGCTCCTTCCTATGCCTCTGCGATCTCGATCCATAAGGATCTGCTCCTTCCCTGATGCTGATTCCCAGCCAAAGAACAGAGTTGTTCTTACCTTTCCTCCCCACCCCACTCCCACCACAGTCGTAGACTTTCCCTGGGTGTAGAATAGTGGCCCATCCCGTACTTTGCCTCCTGACATGCAGGCCCTGGTCATCCTTACCTCAAGTCCTCCCTTTTAGGTTTCACTAATGGACCAGTCAGTAAGGGAAGGCCAGGATGTGACCATGAGCATCCGAGTGCAGGGGGAGCCCAAACCTGTTGTCTCCTGGTAAGTACCTGAGGCCCTAGTTTTCTATTAACTTAATTATTAATGTTTTTAACCCTTTCACACATAGTCATTCTGGAGGATGTTGAGGACAGCAGGAGGTAGATCCTTCTGTAACTCACCATGAACCTGCAGAGGGTCCCCATAATCTCTCCCACCATCCTCAGAGAATTGGGATGATAAATCACTGATCCAGCAAGAGAAGGGAGGTCAGAACAAGAACTTGTTTAAGAATTACAAGAAATTCGGATTTCCTCCAAAGGGCTTAGATATAGCCCTTCCTTAGGAGAGATAAAGATGGACAATGTAAGGGGTAGCATTTTATCTTATAGTTATTCATGTCTTACAGTCGTATCGTTGGGCATACAGCAAGTATTTAATAAATGTTCATAGAAATATTTCTGCTTCCTCTATGATCCATTTGGTAGAGGAGTGTTTAGCTGCCCTATTGTTGACCATGTGCAATTCTCTCCTCCAACTCGTCCCACCCCAAACTTATCTTGCTGGCTTTACCACCACTGGTACCACCACCACCACCTCCTCCAGCTGGGAGGAAAAAAGATCCCCTACTTCTTCTCTTCATTTGGCAGTGTTTTTCAGGACTCCTTCCTGAATTTTTCCTTTTGTCAGTGGCAGATATTCATTTCCCTAGAATAGGGATTCTTGACTTGTCCATTAACTTTTTCCCATCCCTCTCACTTAATAGAATTTTGTTTTTTCTAATTACTTGTAAAGATGGTTTTCAATATTTACTTTATTATGATTTTGATTTTCAATTTTTTCTCTCTCCCCTTTCCCCTCCCCAAGATAGCAAACAATCTGATGTGGGTTATACATATACAACCATATCAAACATATATCCACATTAGCATGAGCTTTTTAAAAAATTATATTATAGGCTTTTATTTACAAGATATATGCATGGGTAATTTTACAGCATTGACAATTGTCAAACCTTTTGTTCCAGTTTTTCCCCTCCTCCCCACCCCCTCCCCCAGATGGCAGTTTGACCAATACATGTTAAATATGTTAAAATATACGTTAAGTACAATATGTGTATACATGTCCATACAGTTATTTTGCTGTACAAAAAGAATTGGACTCTGAAATAGTGTACAATTAGCCTGTGAAGGAAATAAAAAATGCAGATGGACAAAAATAGAGGGATTGGAAATTCTATGTAATGGTTCTTAGTCATCTCTCAAAGTTCTTTCGCTGGGGGTAGCTGGTTCAGTTCATTACTGCTCCATTGGAACTGATTTGGTTCATCTCATTATTGAAGAGGGACGGTCCATCAGAATTGATCATCATATACTGTTGTTGTTGAAGTATATAATGACCTCCTGGTCCTGCTCATTTCACTCAACATCAGATGAACTTATTTTAAAAAAATTTGAATTACCACTTGCCTCCAAAAATAACTTTGATAGCTATTTCAATAGAATTCATTTCTTTTGTAATCCTTTGTGTTTTATTTTGTGCTTTTAAAACCATTACTCTGAGAAGGGATCTTCCACAGACTCCACCAAATTGACAGAAGTCAGATAGTCTTAAAGCCAGAAGGGACATTAACAGCCATCTTGTCCAATCTCCTCATTTTACAGATGAGGAAACTGAGGCCTAAAAAAGGTTAAATGTTTTGGCCACGGTCACACAGCTAGTAAATGCCTGAGGCTGGATTTGAACTCAGATCCTCTTCATTCCAAATCCAGCATTCCCATGCTGCTCCTTCTCCAACCTTCTCAATTTCTTAGTAATGAGGCAAATTTCATTTTATATTTTTTTTCACCTTAACCTAGACTTTGTACCACCCTACACAGTTCTGTGCATACTATAGGCGCTTAATGTTTGTAGAAGTATTTCTATTTTCTCTGCAGCCTATTTCTGCAGTCAGATGGTGATTTTGTGAGTTGTCGTGGCCAAATAAATTTATCACTTAATGATGGTGAGTCTCCCCCAAAGTAGCAAAACCAGTCCTAGTATTCTAGAGGTCATTACTGGTGCCATCTTGGAAGCCTCTTCATTGAGATGGAACTGTCCTTGCCACAATGAATCAGTAGCAGAGTGGGGCTTCAACAAAGGGCCTTAAACTACAATAAGAGTTCTTATTAAATAAATTCAATAAGAATTCATGCTTAAGGGCCAGATCCATCCCCCATCCACTCCATTATCTCATTTGATTCTCCCAATAAGTATGATTTCAGTAGAGTAAATATTACTATCCTGGTGTTTTAACATCAGAGATTTAACAGAAGAAGGGGACTGGTTCCAAAAAGTTAAACGATTGCCTAAAATTTCACAGCTGCTCAGTGACAAAGTCAGAGCGTGAATTCAGGTTTTTTTTTAAATTCAATTTTATTTATTTTCAGGTCCCCATTCTCTTCCTCCTACTTATCCCTCCCACCTCCTCCCAACACTGAGAAAGCAAAAAAAAATATAGATAGTCAAGCAAAATAAATCCCCACTTTGATCGTGTGGAGAGAGAGACCATAAAAGTGATATATAGACACATGTGTCTAAAAATATATGTACCTATATACATAGAATTAATATATACACCTAATAATATGTTACACATGCATAGAAGAAAATATACATGTCACCCATGCATGTATATGTAGCAATAGGATAGGTATATAAACACAAGATTTTTATATCTGTATGTAGATGTAAATGTAACTCATGTGTTTATGCGTTAAGTATAATACATATATTATTATATGTATTATATACCACATATTACATGTTATAAATATGTGTAGATATACACATGGAACGATATAGACATAATATATGTATTATACATGTTTTATGTATGTATTTGTGTCTATATCGCTCCATGTGTATATCTACATATATTATGTCTATGTTGCTCCGTGTGGAGCATCTACATATACCCATAATGCTTGCATACACAAAGCGTGCCATATAGCATCTGTGTGGGTATCTCTCTATCTCTATCTACTTCTGTTTGCACTGTGAGTCCCTCACGTCTCCATCCAGAAAGGGGTAGAACAACATGCTCTATCACAGCTTCTGGAATTGTTATGGGGAACTCAAGTCTTTTGAAATCAAATCTGGAGCTTTCCCAAGATGTCACGCCGACTCTAAGAGAAATATAAGACCCAGTCCCTTCCTCCCAGAAGCCTACGATCTTTTTTTAGGAAAATGAAGCAAATCCTCCCAAAATAAGCCCCTTCATGTCCCATGTTCCTGGTGAAAATGTAAGGAGATCAGAGGAAGAAGTCAGGGTGGGTTGGAGTGGTGGGTTTGTGGTTGTGTGCGTTGGGGACCCCCCACCCCATCAGAGGGGCATTAGTTGGCCCTGTCCATCAATGAGCATTAAGCACTTTCAGGGCACCACGGACAGCTCTGGGCAGGTGAGAAGGAGCCCCTTGAGCATCCTGTGAATGCGCCGAGGGCACGGTTCGGGGCTGTCCCCTCCGCGGCTCTTCGGGTGGGGGGGCCCCTGTGGGAAGGGAGGAGGTGGGGCCTCCAGACCCCCGACTGAGGGCCTCTGGACCCCGACTGAGGGCTCGTCCCTCCCCTCCCCCCTGGCAGGCTTCGTAATCGCCAGCCTGTGCGCCCGGACCAAAGACGCTTCGCGGAGGAGGCGGAAGGTGGCCTGTGTCGGCTTCGGATCCTGGCCGCGGAGCGTGGCGACGCCGGCTTCTACACCTGCAAGGCCGTGAATGAATATGGCACCCGGCAGTGCGAGGCCAGACTGGAGGTCAGAGGTAATCCTCCTGCATGCTCTTCTCTCATGGTGACCCCGCAGGCCCCCAAAGGGAGAGCGCTGGTCAGAACCGGGGACCTCCGTGACCCAGTGTCGCCCTTGACCTGGCGTCGTCCGTGACCCAGCATCTCTCCTCGCCCTAGAGAACGCCAGAGCCAGGGGCCCCCCGCCTTATCAGGGATGGCGGGAGAGGTGACTTGTCCAAGGCGACCTAGGGGATCAGTGACCGAGCAGGGACCGGAAGCCAGATCTTTTGGCTCACAGTCCAGTGCTTTCTCAGATTCTGCCCCCTGCCTCCTACTCTGGGCTGGCCTGTTCCCTGAGTTTCCTTCCCAGCACCCGTCCTCCTGCCCCCCACGACTTCCTGCCCTCCTGGTCTCTCTCTCCCTCTCCCTGTGCCCCCATTTCCTGACTCCCCTCTCTACTCCATCCCCACAATCTCTTTTTGCTTTCTCCTCCCTCTCACTTGCCCCATCCCTCCCCCATTTTCCCCCTCTGATTGTGTAGCATTTTGCAGAAATTGTCCTTGTGGTATATTGTGCTGGGGGGATTGGACCCGTTCGGAATGACTCTCAGGGGTGGATCTCAGGGCCCCGGGAGGCCGGGCTCAGCTCTGTCCATTGCCCCTGACCCAAAGGCTCTTGGGCCTGAGAAGGTCCCTGAGGGATGAGTGTCGAGGGCCCAGGCGGGAGCAGAAGTGACTTCCTGGCCCGTCTTGGGGCACGGACCCTAGGATGCGGTAGCTGGGCTTTGGGGGTGATGGTAGCGGGCTGGCCAATGGTGCAGGTCCTCTTGGCGCTCGGCCTGGGGCCCTCGGGGGAGATGATGATGTGTTCTTCCTTCTCTGCCTTCCGATGCTCCTCAGTGAGAGACCTCAGGACCCCGCCCCCTTCTTGGCACTTTCAGCCCCCCAGCTGCCTTTGGCCCCGGGATGCCCATGGTAGCACAAAGAAGGGGCTGCTCCATCACACGCGCCTTTCTCTGTTTTTTCTGCCCTGGGCCTCCCATTCTAATGGCCCCTCTTCCTGCCCCACACCCGGAGCCCCTTTCCTCGTTACCCCGGCTGCGCCCCGGTCTCTGCCGTGCTTTTCTGTATTAACCTGTGTTGGGTACGTTTCTCCTCCGGACCTCTACTCTCTTGGCCCCGGACCTCCAAGGCAGTGGCTGGGGCTCCTGGGGCCATTCCCTGATGGGGGGGACAGAGAGCTCAGGCCCCCCCCCCAAGTAGCCCTTGGAGACTGGAGGCCACAAAGCCTGCAAGGGCAGAGCTGTCTCAGGAGCTCCCCCCACCGGGTGCCCCTGCCAGCCAAGCCCCCCAGCCCCCCTAGGTGTGTGTGTGAGTGTGTGTGTGCCAGACTAACCTGCCGCTTGCTGACTGCGGTTTTTGTCTGTACACAGGCGAGTGAGCTCAGGGGGCCGCCTGCCCTCCCCGCTGCCCTTCGTGCCACACGCCTCTGGCTCAGGCACCGCTCGGACCTCGCTGTGTCTCACTGCCTCCTGCCCACAGACCCCACCGGAGAGCCGGCCCGGACCCCCGGCCCCGGCCTCCCCACCCAGTGTGGTGCCCCGGGTGCGCCCGCGGGCTCAGAGGAGTCCCCCCTTCCCTCCCCAAGCGGACATATGGACGGGCGGGCACCGAAGCCCTGGTTGGACCATGGAGGGCGGGGAGGTGGGGTCGAGTTGGGCATTGAAGCCCCGCTCCCCTGTTGTGGGAACACCCAGCGCATGGGCTGCTGTTGCTGCTGCTGTGGCCGCGGCTTTTGGACGTTGTCCGCCTGTCGGGGCTCCCTGTCTCTCTGTTGGTCTCTGTCGGGCCACCGGGTGGGGTGGCTCAGAGAACGTCCCTCCTGGGCAGAGCAGGGGGTAGGATGTAGGGGTCCCTGCTGGTCGGCCCCCAGGACCATTCTAGGAAAAAGCACAGTTAGGGGCAGGAGAGGGCATGTGGAGGGACCCCGGGGACCTAAGTCTCTGCCGCCACTCCCCTCCTCCCCCACTTCAGGGTCTGGGGGGAGGACGGGAACGACGGCCATCCCAGAAGTGGTTTCCAAATGGCACAAAACTTTTTCATTTCCCTAAGTGACCAAAAGCCAAATGCCTCTCCAGCCCCCGGGACCCTGGGATAGCACAGCGAGGCTGAGGATGGAGCGTGGGGCGCTCTGCGGGCTCGGGCCACTCTAGTCTGCAGGCTGGACTAGGGGTCCTGTCCCTGCCCTCTGCCCAGCAAGGACAAGCCCTGCCTCAGGACCGCGGGGGCGGGGCGTCCCTGGGCACGTGGAGGGGGAGGGGGCACTTGGGAACGCCTGGTCCTGAGCTCTAATAAAGTCCGGTTTGTATCCAGCTGGTGTGGCTGTCTGTGTTGTGCCGCCGCCGCTGCCCCGATCCCACCTCCTTCTCCTTCCTCCCCTTCCTCCTTTCCCCTCTCTTGCGTTTCCCTCACCGAGGCCCAGCCTAGGTCAGCCCCCCGTAGGACCACCGCCTTTCCTGGAGCCTTTCCGAGCTGCTCTGCCGGTACCGGGCCTGCGGCTTCCTCCTGCCTGGGTCCTGGCCCCTCTTCCCTTTCTTTAGGGACCAAATTGCATCTCTCTCTCTTTCTCTCTGTTACTTGTCTGTCTGTCTGTCTGTGTCTCTCTGCACCCCCTTCCCCCTCTGTGTCTCTGCTCCCTGTGTACCCCGCCCCCTCTCCTGCCTCTGCTCCCCCAGCGCACCCCGAAAGCCGGTCCTTGGCGGTGGTGGCCCCCCTGCAGGACGTGAACGTGGGGGCCGGGGAGATGGCGCTCTTTGAGTGCCTGGTCACGGGTCCTACGGACGTGGAGGTGGACTGGCTGTGTCGGGGCCGGCTGCTGCAGCCTGCCCTCCTCAAGTGCAAGATGCATTTTGATGGGAGGAAGTCCAAGCTGCTGCTCACATCTGTGCACGAAGATGATAGCGGAGTCTACACCTGCAAGCTTAGCACAGCCAAAGGTACGCCTTTCCCCCTGGGGCGGGACGCAGAGTGGGGAGAGCAGGGGAGACCCCGCCCACGGCGCGGAGGGGCCGGAGAAAGGCCAGGCCCGCCCAGGCCCGCCAGCGGGAGCCCCAGGCAGCCGCGCTCTCCAGGAGCCGTAACCTCACTGTCTGTGAGAGCGTGGGGATGGCTTCAGTGTGCCCCCGGGGAGGCCACAGAGGACCCAGACCTGTCCTTCTCCCCCCAAAGACAGTGCTTCCAGGGGCTAATTGGGCCCTGACTGGAGATGGCCAGATCCCACGGTTGGGGATAGACCAGGGGAGACCCCGCCCAGGGCCCGGAGGGGTGGGAGAAGGGCCGGGCTGGCTGTCACGTCCAGGAGCCCTGTCCCCACTGTCTGTGAGAGCGTGGGGATGGCTTCAATGTGCCCCCGAGGAGGCCACAGAGGACCCAGACCTGTCCTTCTCCCCCCAAAGACAGTGCTTCCAGGGGCTAATTGGGCCCTGACTGGAGATGGCCATGAGAGTGGGTGGACAGACAAGGGTAGGGACACACAGCTGGAGTACCGAAGAGGCGGGCTTGAGATCTGGGAGGTCCTGGGCCCCGGTACCGACTCAGGAACTTCTGGGACTGTGGGTCAGTAACTCAGAATAGACTATCCTGGGGGGGGGCAGGATGGGAAACTCTCCCACCCATATAGACACATGTCCCAGGGACCAATTCAGTGCTTCCAACTCCTTCCTAGCAGCTCTTGTCTAATACTAATCTTTCTTGTGCCTCCTGTCAGGCCCTTTGCTGCATTCATCATCCAGGAAAACGAATGTAATCTCTTTCATAGAAGTATTCTGGATTTTAAAAAAATTATTTAATTACTGAAACAAATAATTTTAATATTTAATTAATAACTATTATTAAACAATACTGATTAATATAAATATTTAATATATTTTGTCTGTGGATCAATTAAATCCAACAAACATTTATCAAATTAGTTTAATTAATAAGTGCTCTGATAATGTAACATTTCCCTCAATTACATGTAAAACAATTTTTAACATTTGTTTTTAAAACTTTGAGTTCCAAATTCTCTCTTATCCTCGCCCCTCTCATATTATGAAGTTATTCAAAGCTTTGCACCAAGCTGTGTTAGGCCTGAAATGAAGCCATCCTGGTGTTCTTTTGGAAGCCACAGCTCACACCCAGGTAACAGCGTGAGAAGAGAGAAAGGATGGGTAAAGAAAGCCTCATGGAGAAGATAGTGCTTGAGCTAAGCTTGAAGGAGGCTGAGAGCCCCAAGAGGTGGAACAGAAGAGAAGTGAATCTCAGAGGCTGGAGGGGGACGGCCAGTGTGGGGACACAAGCAAGCTAGTTTGGCTTCAAGGTAGACTGTAAAGGAGAGAAAGCTGGAAAAACAGGCTGGAGAACTGATTTTCACATTTAAAAAAATCAGAAATAGCTAGCGGTGCATTGGATAGTGTTGGATTGGGATCCAGAAAGACCTGAGTTCAAATAATGCCACAGACACTCTGGGAAATCACTTAACTCAGTCTTTCAATCTCAGTTTAAACTTCTGTAAAATGGGATTAATAATATCGATCTTATAAAGTTTCTGTGAGGTTCAAACGAGGTAACATATACAAAGTGCTTTGAAAACCTGAAAGAAATGTATACGCCATCATTATTGTAAGAAACAGATGTGAAGGACTTGAGTTACTAAGCAGAAGAATTTGAATTTTAGCTTAGAAGCAAAAGGGAGCCATAGAAAGTTTTTGAGCAGGAGCATGATATATCCATGCTTTAGGAAGATTGTTTTGATAGCCATGTGAAGGATGGATTGGAGAGGGGAGATATTAAAAGAAGAGAAGTCAATTAAGAGACTATTGTAAGGCAGTTAGATGGTGCAGTGGATAGAGCACTAGCCCTGAACTCAGGAGGACCTGAGTTCAAATCTAGTCTCAGACACTTAATACTTCCTAACTGTGTGACCCTGGGCAAGTGGGCAAGTCACTTA
Source organism: Antechinus flavipes (assembly GCF_016432865.1). Lineage (NCBI taxonomy): Eukaryota > Metazoa > Chordata > Mammalia > Dasyuromorphia > Dasyuridae > Antechinus > Antechinus flavipes. Next base: position 63,700,543 of record NC_067400.1, on the reverse strand, counting down.
ACCCCAATTGCCTGAGAGAGAAAGAGAGAGAGAGAGAGAGAAAGAGAGAGAGAGAGAGAGAGAGAGAGAGAGAGAGAGAGAGAGAGAGAGAGATTATTGCAGTAGTCCTTGTGGGAGGTTGTAAGGGCTCGAGCTAGTGTACTGTCCAGATGGAAAGAGAGATGTGAAAATAGGATTCATAACTAATTCAATATGCTGTCTTGGGGAGGAGGGTTGGTAAGGAAGAGAGGGAAAAAATTTTAGAACACGGTTTTACAAAAATGAATGTTGAAAACTATCTTTACATGTATTTGGAAAAAATTAAATACTATTTAAAAGCATAAGTAATTCAACAAGGCGGGGGGATGCTAAGGAGAAGGGAAGAGTCAAGTTTTGAATTGAGGTGACTAGGAGGATAATGACACAGAAATAGGGGACTTGTGAAGAAGATTTAGTGGGGAGAAATAAGGAGTTCTGTTGTAGATGTGTTTCACTTCAGTTGCCTATGGAGATGTTTAGCTGGTGGCTCATGATGTAGGAGTAATGTCCATTAGAAATTAGGATTGGTAGATTGAGGAATCTCTGCATAAAGATAGGCATTGAACCTATGGGAACTAAAGTATGGAAAGAGAAGAGATCCTTGGAGAATACTCATGTTGGAGGGACATTGATTTCCCTCCCAGAGTGATACAGTTTTTAAAATAAGCACAAAAGGCCACTTTTGCCTCATTTTTTCCTTCCCTAGCCTTAAATCACTGAATGGGTGTTGCCTCAGTCAAATTGGGACCAGTTGTCCTTATCTACATTTTGTACCAGGACCCAGAAGGCTCTGGAGGGGAAAGTGAGGCAGGTGACCCTGCACAGCCCTCCCTTTCAGTCCAATTCACTTGCATGTCATGGTGTCAACTCCCTGACGTCATGGTCCCTTTCCAGAACGAAGGATAAACAACAACTGATGAATGGTCATCATATAGATGGATGGAAGTCTCATAAAAGCTAAGGGAGGAGGGGCAGTATACAAAAGAGGGACTGTTTAGCAATGTCAGTGAGGGCAACAAAAATAATAACTAGCATTTATATATTAAAAAAAATTTCAAAGCACTTTAGTTATGTTATCTCATTTGACCCTCACAAAAATCCTGTGACTTAGGTTGCCATTATCTCTACTTTACAGATGAAGAAACTGAGGCAAACAGTGTTTAAGTGACTTTTCCAGGGTCACTCAGCTAGTAGTGTCTGAGAGTGGATTTAAACTCAGGTCTACCTGACTGTGAGTTATCCATTCTATCCATTACATCACCTATCTGCCTGCCAAAAGGAGGAAGTATGATGAAAAGGCTATTGGATTTAGCAATTAAGAAGTCATTAGTAACCTTGGAATGAGTATTTTCAGTTGAATATTAGATTCAAAAGCCAGATTACATATGGCTGACAAGTATGTGGGAGGTGAAGAAATAGATGCAACAAATATAAATGATTTTTTTGGCGTAATGAACAGACAGGGGGGGAGAGAGAAAGAGAGACACACAGAGACACACAGAGAGAAACAAAAGGAGGAAGGTGGGGAAGGGAAGAGTGAGAGAGACAGAGACAGAGACACACACACACAGAGGGGAGAGAGAGAGAGAGAGAGAGAGAGAGAGAGAGAAGAGAGAGAGAGAGAGAGAGAGAGAAGAGAGAGAGAGAGAGAAAAGAAGAGAAAGAAAGTGGGGAGAGAGAGAGGGGAGAGAAAGGAGAGGGAGAAGGAGAGAGAGAGAGAGAGAGAGAGAGAAGAGAAAGAAAGCGGGGAGAGAGAAGGGGGAGAGAAAGAGGGAGAGGGAGAAGGAGAGAGAGGGGAGAGGGAAGAGAGGGGAGAGAGAGAGAGAGGGAGAGGAAGGGGGAGGCAGGAGAGAGAGGGAGAGGGAGAGAGAGGGGAGAGAGGAGAGAAAGGGAGAGGGAGGAGGAGGGAGGAGAGAAAGGGAGAGAGGGGAGAGAGAGAGGAGAGAAAGGGAGAGAGGGGGGGGAGGGAGGAGAGAAAGGGAGAGGGAGAGAGAGGGGAGAGAGGGAGGGAGAGGGAAGAGAGGGGAGAGAGAGAGAGGGAGAGGAAGGGGGAGGCAGGAGAGAGAGGGAGAGGGAGAGAGAGGGGAGAGAGGAGAGAAAGGGAGAGGGAGGAGGAGGGAGGAGAGAAAGGGAGAGAGGGGGGGGAGGGAGGAGAGAAAGGGAGAGGGAGGAGGAGGGAGGAGAGAAAGGGAGAGGGAGAGAGAGGGGAGAGAGGGAGGGAGAGGAAGGGGAGAGAGAGTGATTGATGGAACAAGCTCCTGGAGGAGACAGAAAGGGATAGGACAAGAGTTAAAGTAGAGGGGATTGACCTTGGGAAGAAGTAGGGTCACAAGGGAGAAAATGGGGGACATTGTAGAGAGCTTTTGAAGTATGGAGTAGGAGGGGAAAGGGCCGTTCATGATAGATGGCCTTGATTTTCTTGTCAAGTTGAAGACATGATTTTCTGCTGAGAGGAAGGATGGAGGGAACAGTGGAGGGGAGTAGAGGAGAGAAGTTTTGAAATAGCCTTTTTGGGAAGTTGGAGACAGTCAGCCAAGAAAGAATGGCAAGACTGGCCCGCATCAGAGAGTGAGGAGCCTGGTGTGTGTACTAGATAAGAATAATTTTGTCAAGTGATTTTTTCTTGATTGGACTGACTTCCCAAGCTCTCTCTGTGCTGAGCTAGGATGTGCTCCAGGCTTCTCTCACAGTGGGAGCTCCCGTCCCTATTCTTCCCCCATAATACCCATTCTCTGGTTGGCACTTTGTCCAGAATCTTCCTCCCTTCCATTCCCCCAAACCAGATGAGCTGACCTGCAGTGCCCGACTGACAGTCCGGCCCTCCCTGGCCCCATTGTTCACGAGGATGTTGGAGGACGTGGAAGTGTTGGAGGGCCGTGGAGCGCGGTTTGATTGCAAGATCAGTGGCTTGCCACCGCCCACCATCACCTGGACTCATTTTGGTAACGTGCTTTAGTAAGATTCTTTGGGCAGCCGTGTGGGGGATGGACTAGAGAGGTATCACCACTCCCCTGCTCACAAATCTTCCGTGGCTCCCTATTGCCCTTCGTGGTCTGGCGCCAGTCTGCTTTTCCAACCTTATTTTAAATCTTGGCCCTTTCCCCATGTTCTTCCTTCCCCAACCTCACTGAGACCAGAACCTAACTCTGAAGATCTTCAGCCCTTATTCTCCAAGGGTGATAGTGCAGGACAGGGGACTTCTCCCCATCCCCAATTTCCCTCTTGCTTCACCTGGTTCCTTCCCCTTGATTGCTCTTCCTTGGCACTTATTCCACCCATTTCATTTTACTCTGCCTGCCTCCTTACTGTGTCCCTATGGCCTTCCAATTCTGACCTCTCCTTCTTTGCCCAAGTTCCCTCTGTTGTTCCTTCCCCCCACCCCCACCCTCACCCTGCTCCTTCTCTGCCTTCCTCCTTTGGTCTCCTCGTCTCTTCATTCCACCCCCTCCGCTCCTCAGGTAACCCCGTGGAGGAGAACGAGAATGTGAGGCTGCGGCATGAGGGGGGCCTCCATTCCCTGCTCATAGCCCACGTGGGCACTGAGGATGAAGGTCTGTACGAAGTCAGCGCCTCCAACATTCACGGCCAGGCCAACTGCTCTGCCCAGCTCTACGTAGAAGAACCCCGCTCGTCCACCTCGGGGCCCAGGTATTTCCTGGGGGACTTCTGGGGAAGGGTAGGGATGGAGTCTGAGGATACTGCCCCCTCCCACCTGCTTTAGCTGGAGTGCCCCCTTTAAAGGTGAAGGAGATAGACTGGGACAAGGAGGGCGGCTAGTTCCCAGAAGGAGCTAGCTCCCAGGAGCTCCTTGTGTGAGGTGGGCAAGGAGGGGAGCTAGCTCCCAGGAGCCCCTGTGTGTGAGGTGGGCAAGGAAGGCGACTAGCTCCTAGGAGCCCGTGGGTGTGAGGTGGGCAAGGAGGGTGGCTAGCTCCCAGGAGCCCCTGTGTGTGAGGTGGGCAAGGAGGGGACCTAGCTCCCAGGAGCTCCTTGTGTGAGGTGGGCAAGGAAGGCGACTAGTTCCCAGAAGGAGCTAGCTCCCAGGAGCCCCTGTGTGTGAGGTGGGCAAGGAGGGCGGCTAGTTCCCAGGAGCCCGTGGGTGTGAGGTGGGCAAGGAGGGGAGCTAGCTGCCAGGAGCTCCTTGTGTGAGGTGGGCAAGGAGGGGAGCTACCTGCCAGGAGCCCCTGTGTGTGAGGTGGGCAAGGAGGGGAGCTAGCTCCCAGGAGCTCCTTGTGTGAGGTGGGCAAGGAGGGGAGCTAGCTGCCAGGAGCCCCTGTGTGTGAGGTGGGCAAGGAAGGTGACTAGCTCCTAGGAGCTCCTTGTGCGAGGTGGGCAAGGAGGGTGGCTAGCTCCCAGGAGCCCCTGTATGTGAGGTGGGCAAGGAAGGCGACTAGCTCCTAGGAGCCCGTGGGTGTGAGGTGGGCAAGGAAGGTGACTAGCTCCCAGGAGCCCCTGTGTATGAGGTGGGCAAGGAGGGGAGCTAGCTCCCAGGAGCTCCTTGTGTGAGGTGGGCAAGGAGGGCGGCTAGTTCCCAGGAGCCCGTGGGTGTGAGGTGGGTGGTCTTCCATTTTGGTGGGCAGGGTAAGGTCCTTCAGTTTTCCTGAGCAGCCACACCATTGGTTATAGCTCCAAGCTGGAGAAGATGCCTTCCATCCCTGAGGAACCTGAGCAGGGAGAACTGGAGCGGCTGTCCATGCCAGATTTCCTCAGGCCCCTGATGGACCTGGAAGTGGGGCTGGCCAAGGAGGCTGTGCTGGAGTGCCAGGTGACCGGGCTGCCCTACCCCACCATCAGCTGGTTCCACAATGGTCAGCGCATCCAGAGTTCGGACGATCGGCGAATGACACAGTGTAGGTGTCTGGTGTTCAGATGAGGAGGCAGGGAGGGCCTTTGGGTGAGGGTGGGAAGTGGGAGGGGAGCAGATGAAGGAGGGACAGGTGTGACTCATGTCCATCTTTCTTCCTACTTGGAGGTACTCTAACAACTTCTCCTTGTCCTGTTTGCCTACTTCAGCGAGACCCTTTGCTTGGCCAGAGTCAAAGATCCAGCAGAGTAGAGAGAAGGATCTTAGATAGCCAGAGAGCAGGAAGAATGAGGATGGACCCCACAGAGTCTACCTTCCCAGCTACATGCTGGCTCTCCTTTTCTGCTGTTCCACAGCCTATGATCTACTCACTCTCTCTCTCTTTCTCTCTCTCTCTCTCTCTCTCTCTCTCTCTCTCTCTCTCTCTCTATATATATATCAGATATATCAGATATATCAGAAGTAAACAGAAGGAAAGGTACCCTTGCCTATGGAGGTATGAAGCAGTGGAATCGATGACAGGGTGATGCTGGAAGAGTAGATCATATCTGATTTTTCTTATACATATATATATTCAAAATCTTATTTTTATTTTAAAATTTTTTTATTAAAACTTTATTTTCAAACCATATACACAGATAATTTTTCAACATTGATCCTTGCAAAACCTTATGTTCCAAATTTTCTCCCTGTTCTCTCACCCTTTCCCCTAGATGGCAAGTAATCCAATATATGTTAAACATGGTAAAATATAGTTAAATCTAATATATATATATGTATATATATAAATATATATACATATTTATACAATTACTTTGCTGCACAAGAAAAATCAGATATGATCTACTCTTCCAGCATCACCCTGTCATCGATTCCACTGCTTCATACCTCCATAGGCAAGGGTACCTTTCCTTCTGTTTACTTCTGATATATCTGATATATGTCTGAGATATACACTCCCTGATCTTGTCTGTGACTCTGGCCCTGAATTTCCATCTCATATGTCTATCTCTGGATTTTTAGGAGAGGAAAGAAGGTCCTAGATAAGGAAGATGTTCTGGTAGGGGCAGCTCACGAGTGCAGTATCTCCCTCTTTCATCAATAAACCGAGTGGTTTTCAGCTTTAAAAAAATTTGCTGGTCATATGGAGCGGCGCAAAGGCTTTGGTAGGGGAGTGGTGCTCAGGAATGGGGGCCTTTGTGTAGAGTCCAAATGTGCAGGCCATTTGAGAGTCATTAGAAGTCTCTGAGTCTGTGGTTGTATGTGCAGAGCTGTGGAATCTTTATAAAAGATATCGGGTTTTCTAATAGTATAGTGTGGGTTGGATTTGAGGGGAGGAAAACTGAAAGCAGAGGGAAGAGTTAGGAGAGCAGGAATAACACTAGACTTGGGAGTCCATAATATCTGAGGTGCTAGCCATGGGGTCTTGCGTCTCAGTTTTCTCATTTGTAAAATGAGAGGCTTGAATAAAATCATCTTTAAGGTCTTTCAAGCTCTGACATTTTGCAATTCTGTAATATTAGGCTATTTTGGTTTAGATATGAGAGGCTATGGGTTTGAACAAGGGTCACGGCAGTGATAAAAATATAAAGGAAAAGGTGTAAGAGACATTTTAGAATAAGAACCAAAGAGATTTAGTGATTTACTGGTGTAGGGTGAGAGGGAGGGGGAGAAATCAAGGATGACTCCAAGCTTGGTGACAGGGAGACTGGTGGTACTAACAGAAATAGAGAAATTGTTGTTTAACTGGGCACCTAGCAATGTTTTTTTTGGCTTTTAAAGTGTTTTTCTGTTTCCTTTTTTCTTATTTTGTATTTAAGTTTTTTTTTTAAATAACTTTTTATTGACAGAACCCATGCCAGGGTAATTTTTTACAGCATTATCCCTTGCACTCACTTCTGTTCCGATTTTTCCCCTCCCTCCCTCCACCCCCTCCCCTAGGTGGCAAGCAGTCCTTTACATGTTGAATAGGTTACAGTATATCCTAGATACAATATATGTTTGCAGAACCGAACAATTTTCTTGTTGCACAGGGAGAATTGGATTCAGAAGGTAGAAATAACCTGGAAAGAAAAACAAAAATGCAAGCAGTTTATATTCATTTCCCAGTGTTCTTTCTTTGGGTGTAGCTGCTTCTGTCCATCCTTGATGAATTGAAACTGAATTAGCTCTCTTTATCGAAGAGATCCACTTCCATCAGAATACATCCTCATACAGTATCGTTGTTGAGGTATATAATGATCTCCTGGTTCTGCTCATTTCACTCAGCATCAGTTCATGTAAGTCTCGCCAGTCCTCTCTGTATTCATCCTGCTGGTCATTCCTTACAGAACAATAATATTCCATAACATTCATATACCACAATTTACCCAACCATTCTCCAATTGATGGGCATCCATTCATTTTCTAGCTTCTAGCCACTACAAACAGGGCTGCCACAAACATTTTGGCACATACAGGTCCCTTTCCCTTCTTTAGTATCTCTTTGGGGTATAAGCCCAGTAGAAACACTGCTGGATCAAAGGGTATGCACAGTTTGATAACTTTTGGGGCATAATTCCAGATTGCTCTCCAGAATGGTTGGATTCGTTCACAACTCCACCAACAATGCATCAATGTCCCAGTTTTCCCGCATCCCCTCCAACATTCATCATTATTTTTTCCTGTCATCTTAGCCAATCTGACAGGTGTGTAGTGGTATCTCAGAGTTGTCTTAATTTGCATTTCTCTGATCAATAATGATTTGGAGCATATTTGCATATGTCTATAAATAGTTTTTAATTTCTTCATTTGAGAATTGTCTGTTCATATCCTTTGACCATTTATCAATTGGAGAATGGCTTGATTTCTTAAAATTAGAGTCAATTCTCTATATATTTTGGAAATGACCTTTATCAGAACCTTTGACTGTAAAAATGTTTTCCCAGTTTATTGTTTCCCTTCTAATCTTGTCTGCATTTGTTTTGTTTGTACAAAAACTTTTCAATTTGATATAATCAAAATTTTCTGTTTTGTGGTCAATAGTGATCTCTAGTTCTTCTTTGGTCATAAATTTCTCCCTCTTCCACAGGTCTGAGAGGTAAACTATCCTATGCTCTTCCAATTTATTTATAATCTCATTCTTTATGCCTAGGTCATGAACCCATTTTGACCTTATCTTGGTGTATGGTGTTAAGTGTGGGTCAATGCCTAGTTTCTGCCATACTGATTTCCAATTTTCCCAGCAATTTTTGTCAAATAATGCATTCTTATCCCAAAAACGGGGTCTTTGGGTTTGTCAAACACTATGTTATTAAAGTTATTGGCTGTTTTGTCCTTTGAACCTAACCTATTCCATTGATCAACTAGTCTGTTTCTTAGCCAATACCAGATGGTTTTAGTAACTGCTGCTTTATAATATAATTTTAGATCTGGTACAGCTAAGCCACCTTCATTTGATTTTTTTTTATTAATTCCCTTGAAATTCTTGACCTTTTGTTTTTCCATATGAACTTTGTTGTTATTTTTTCTATGTCATCAAAATAGTTTTTTGGGAGTCTGATTGGTATAGCGCTAAATAAATAGATTAGTTTAGGTAGTATGGTCATCTTTATTATATTTGCTCGCCCAATCCAAGAGCATTTAATATTTTTCCAGTTGGTGAGATCAGATTTAATTTGTGTGGAAAGTGTTTTGTAGTTTTGCTCATAAAGTTTCTGATTTTCCCTTGGCAGATAGATTCCTAAATATTTTTGTATTTAAGTTTTAAATTAATAAATATATTAAAAAAGAAATGGAAGGGGGTGGGATTAGGTTTTTTTTGGGGGGGGTGAAAGAGTAGAAAGATGATCATTTAAATTTTATACAAATTGAATTTGAAGTGAAAGGGCATCCAAGATTGTCAGCAGAAATTTTTGACTGAAGGCTAGGAGATAACCTGTGTGATCTTGGGGACCTTGGACAAAGCTCATCTTCCTGAACTTTGATCTCCTCATCTGTAAAATAATGTAGTTTGATTAGATGATCTCCAAGATCCCTTCCAAGTAACAAATCATATGATTTTTAAGAATCAAAAGTATACTCAGGAATCAGCCTTGAGCTAGCTAGACCAGAGCTCTGACCCAAGACAACCATTCTTCTGTTCCCTCCATCCCTCTCCTTTCTCTTTGGCGGGTGCCAGCAGAAGGGATGACGCCAGTAAGTCCACAACCTTGTGTCTGGGTCTCCTCTCTGTTACTGGATTTCAGGATCTCGGCTGAACTTTGGGACTTCAGACTTTGTAGAGTCTTTCTAGCTCTCACCTTGTGTTTGTTTTTGTGTTCCTTTCACTCCCCAGACAGGGATGTACATCGACTGGTGTTTCCCATGGTGGGGCCACAGCATGCTGGGGTCTACAAGAGTGTCATCGCTAACAAGTTGGGCAAGGCTGCCTGTTACGCCCATCTCTATGTCACAGGTGAGACTCCCTTCCTGATGGTCCCTTCCCAGCCTGAGATCTCAGAATCCCTGGTTCAGAAAGGGCTGCCCTGAAATACTGTTGGACATGTGTCTAGAAGCTTCCTGTGGCACTCTTTACTATTAGAGAGGATGGAGATTTGGGGGAGGAACTCTATTGATATTTTCACTTCAAGATCAAATGATCAATATACAAGTGCTTGTGGATCTCACATGGTATTCTGTATAGTAGCCAAATAAGTTTGGCTTGCCCTGGACTACACAGGAATTTTTTTCTTTTTCTTTTAAATAGTATTTTAGTTTTTCCAATTACATGCATCAACAATTTTTAACATTCATTTTTTTCGTAAAAATTTGAGTTCCAAAATTTCTTCCTCCCTCCTTCCCTTCCATCTTCCATCCCTAAGACAGTAAGCAATTCGATATAGGTTATAAATGTGCAATCATGTAAAACATTTCCATATTAGTTATGTTGTGAAAGAAGAAACAGAACAAAAAGAAAAAAACCACACACAAAAATAAAGTGAAAACAGTATGCTGTGAACTGCTAGTTCCTTCTTTGGATGTGGATAGCATTTTCCATTATGAGTGTATTGGAATTATCTTGGATCATTGTATTGCTGAGAAGAGCAAAATCAATTGTAGTAGATCATTGCAAGATGTTGCAGATACTGTGTACAATGTTCTCCTGGTTCTGCTCATTTCACTTTGCATTAATTCATGTATTAGTCAGGGTTTCTTTTATTCATGGACTCTTTTGGCAAGTTGGTGAAAGTTATGATGCCCTTATCAGAATAATAAGTTTTTTAAAAAAATTCATGATAGAAAGAAATGCTAAATTTTAATTAGAGGCTATTGAAAATAAAGATGTATTTTTTTCATCCAAACTCATGGATCCCTCCTGAAATCTATCCACAGATTGCTTGGGGGTTAGGGAATGGACTCTTAAGTTAAGATATCTTTGTCTAGAGACAGAAAACTTGCATTCAAGTCTTGTCTCTGATACTATGTGGCCATGGGCAAATTACTTAATCTGTTGCTTCATAAATTTTTTCCATTTAAGATCCCTTTTCTCCTCAAAACTTTTTACATGACCCTGGGTATATAGGTATATAAGACAAGCATACAAATCAAATATTTACCTATAATAAGTCATAACTTCATGACTCCTACATTCAGTTACACAACTCCTTATGGAGTCGAGATCCACAGTTTAAGAAGCTCCGCTTTAGGCTACATGTATGCTCCAGGGACTACATGTGACCTAAAATACCCCTAAATGAGATTTAAATGTAACTGGGAAAAATTGAACAAAATAAGTAAAAATATAGCAAAACATAAATAATATCACTTTTTTTGAATATTATATTTTTTCCCAATTACAGGTAAAAACAGTTTTAAATATTTGTTTTTAAAAAAATTTTGCATTTTAAATTCTCTCCCTTCCTTCTTCCCTGAGATGATAAGCAATTTGATATAGATTATGCATGTGCAATCATGCAAAATATATAATATTGCATTTTAAAACTAAGTCCATGTGCAGCCTGCGAAGATTCTTATGCACAATTTAGTGGCCCTGGTTACTCTTTGAGCAGCTCTCTTAAGTCAAAGTTGCTAAGAAGGGTTCAACCCGTATTTATAGAAGGAATTACCTGGATTCATTGGTTCAGAGGGCCAGTTCAGCTCAGTTTAGAGATGCTTATCACTGAGTTGGTGACAGAAAGTAGCCAGGCCTTCTGGGAAATAATACAGAGTGCAATGAACAGGACCAGAAGAATAATTTTATATAATCACAATCACATTGACAATAACAGACAAACAACTTTGAAAGATTTCAGAGCTCACCAGAATCTCAATGCGTCACCAGCCATGAATTCAGAGCACCAGTGATGAAGCGTGGTAGCCACCTCCTGATACAGAGGTGACAGACTCAGGATGCAGAATGAGACATACATTTTGGGGCAGGGCCAATGTAGGAATTTGTGCATATTTGTTTCAAAGGTTTTCTTTTCTTTGAGAATATGGTGGGAAGGAGAAAAAAATATTTTTTTTTGTTAATTGTAAAAACTTACATTTGGAAATTTAAAAACTAAGTCAGACTACAGGAAATTGAGTGATAAAAGCTTTTAGCCACGAAGAAAAAGAAGAAGAAGAAGAAGAAGAAGAAGAAGAAGAAGAAGAAGAAGAAGAAGAAGAAGAAGAAGAAGAAGAAGAAGAAGAAGAAGAAGAAGAAGAAAAGAAGGAGGAGGAGGAGGAAAAGAGGAGGAGGAGAAGAGGAAGAAGAGAAGAAGAAGAAGGAGAAGAAGAAAAGAAGAGGAGAAGAGAAGAAAAGAGAAGAAGAAGAAGAAGAAAAGAAGAAGAAGAAGAAGAAAAGAAGAAAAGAAGGAGGAGGAGGAAAAAAGGAGGAGGAGAAGAGGAAGAAGAGAAGAAGAAGAAGGAGAAGAAGAAAAGAAGAGAAGGAGAAGAAGAAGAAGAGGAGGAGGAGGAGAAGAGGAGAAGAAGAAGGAGGAGGAGAGAAGGAGAAGAAGGTGGTGATGGGTGATGGTGATAATGCTGCTGCTGCTGATGATGATAATGGATGATAATGATGATGGTAACATGGTGATAACTGATGTCCCTTTTCCTGGGATTTACTCATAGGCGCTTGAATAGCCCCTATGATTCTGGCATTCCTTCTTGGAATCCACTCCCACCTCACTAGAATTTCTTCTTGTTATGGCTTTCAGATCTAGTTCCCGGTCCTCCTGATGGGCCCCCGCAAGTTGTGACTGTGACTGGGAGAATGGTTATGCTCAAATGGAACCCTCCTAGAAGTGTCGACATGGCCATTGGTGAGTCTGGGGTGCAGAGAGACACCGGGGGTCCCGGTGGGCACGTATTGCCAGGGGAGCACGGAGGCTTAAGGAAACCCACGAGCATTGAGTAAAGCTGGCTAAATGGAGTGAGAACAGAAGGGAGAAAAGCTCCTGGAAAGGAGAACAGGGAGCAAGGTTTGGGTTGGTGGGACTGCAGCCCTCCTCCCATTCCCTAGTCCCCTCCCTCCCCCTCCTCCATCATCTGCGAGCTGTCACTGGGAGTTAGGACTTAAGAGTCAGATATTTCACTGAGCCGTGTCTGCTGACTACTGATCCAGCCTTTGGGCTGGGGACACAGAATGGTCTGGGGCTGGTTTTTCTACTTGGAGAAGCATCAATGGCTGTGTTCACATGTATCGTATGATGATAGAAATAGACCTCGATGGGAAAGGTCTATGTTCGAATGCTGACCAACTCTAGGCAAATCATCTATTTGTTTTCTTATTTGTAAAATGAAGCGCTTGGACTAAATGGGTCCCTTCTAGCTCTAAAGCTATAGCAGGAGTCCCTCTTTTCCAGGGAAGGGAAGCCCTACCCTTAGTGTTGGAGGCTTGAGCATGAGCAGGAAAACCTTGCCACAAAAACTGTCTCCTCCCTGCTTTCCTTCTGTCAGATCCCGACACTCTGACTTACACAGTGCAGCACCAAGTGGTAGGTTCAGGCCAGTGGACGGCTCTGGCCACTGGCCTAAGGGAGCCAAGCTGGGCAGCCATGGGACTGCGCAAAGGGGCGCAACACATCTTCCGAGTCCTCAGCACCACAGTGAAGAGCAGCAGCAAGCCTTCCCCGGCCTCCGAACCTGTGCAGCTGCTGGAACGGGGTAGGTGGTGGTCCCGGGATGCTCCTGCTCCCCAGGAAAGGGAGAAGGGTAGGAGTAGCGATGAGAACCTGGGGGGATAGTGTTGAGTGACAGAGGGAGAAATGGTCCTAGGTGGGATTGGAAGGAAACCCACTGTACTAAGACAGGAATTCAGGGAGGAAAGGAGATGAGGTTTTCCCATCCTACCAAAGACTGGGCCCTAGACCCTCCAGCTTTTGCGAGACATGACAGAATTTTTATTTGATTGCACCCTTCTCATCTTGCTGTGTCCTGTCTCCCATTTCCCTAGCACCTGCCTAAACCTGCGGGCTACTCTTAGTTCTCCTAAATTCTCTTGGCTCAAGGGTAGAAACAACCCATTTCCTTCCCCTTAGCTCATCTGAGTATATCTGTGCATATGCCCATCCGGGATTGCCTGTGGGTGTAGTAAACCGGTGAATATTTCCCTAGTGGAAGGCAATGGAACCATATATGACTCAGCCAAAGTAGGTAGAGCTTTGCAGATATGGCCACTGGGAGGACTAGCTCTGAAAACAGATGAGAAAAGACCCAGGAGGGGTGCTAGCCTTGAAAGGCAAAATTGAGTCTTTCACACAAAAAAAGCTTTACCAAAACTCAAGGGAGAAAAGATCAAAGAAAACATTGGTATGATATAAAATTGTAGAGCTGTTGAACTTGGGAGTCTTATCCTAAAGTGGGAATTTTTAAACTGGGATCCCTAAATTTTTTAATTTTCATAATTGCATTTCAATAGAATTGGTTCTCCTTTTAATCTTGTATCTTTTGTTTTATGCATTTAAAAATGATTCTTTTTAAAAATTAAATTAAAACATATGATTCAGAGAACTGTAACATAAATTTCACTAGATTATCCAAAGTGTCCATGACCTAGAAAAGGTTAAGAACTTTTGTCCTATACTATACTAGAGGCTGTACCCAGAAGCTGAGCTTCAACTTTTGTAAGCTTGTACAAGACCCTGAAATTCTCAATTTCTCCATCTATAAAATGGGCCTAATACTTGTGTTTTTGGAAAGAAAACACTTGAAAATAGTCTGAAGTGGGGCAGCGAGGTGGCGCAATGGATAGAATACCAGCCCTGAAGTCAGGAGGACCTGAGTTCAAATCTAGTCTGAGATACTTAACACTTTATAAATGTGTGATCTTGGGCAAGTCACTTAACCCCAATTGTCTCAGCCAATAATAATAAAAATAAAATAATCTGAAGTACCTTATAAAGGAGAGTTACTATTATTAAAAAATTTGCCTTAATCTGGCTGTAAAGCCTCATGGCTGACTAGCTACCTCCCTTCCTTCATCCACCTGTGATCTCACCATTTTGCCTTCAGAAGAAACATTTGCTGTTACTCTATGTCAACCCTGCAGCTCATCACAGGTCCCTCTGGCATCCCAAGGCTGGCACCCCCGGGTCTGCTTTCATCAGCTTTCAGAGCCGGTCCTCCCAGTGGCCCTATCTACCACGGGCTGCCTAATTTGACTGAGTCATAGTTCCCTTGCCTTCCAAGGGGAAATATTTACCAGCTTCTGACAACCAGGGGCGATACCAGACAATCGTGTACAATCTGTACCAGCCGGGGAAGGGTCCTTCTTTCCAGGAGGGTGGCTGAAGGGCTGGGTCAGACCGGTGGGGGGTAGGGAGAGAGGGCCCCCGATGGGGAGTTGGGGGAGTCGGTTGGGGTCCCCTCCTTGCCTCCGAGCTCCTCAAGCCTCGAACCTGATGAGTTCTCGGGCCCCTTCCTTAGATGGCTTCTTGTCTCCGCTTCTGCAGCTCTGGAGGAGCTCCAGTGTTTTCCTCTCTCCTCACCCCATCTATTCTCCTGGCTCTTTAGGCCCGGTCCTGGAGGAGGCCCCTGTTGTGCTGGACAAGCCAGACGTGGTGTATGTGGTAGAGGGCCAGCCGGTCAGTGTCACTGTCACCTTCAACCACGTGGAAGCCCAAGTTGTCTGGAGGAGGTGCTCTTCACCCCCGGCTCTGCTCTGCCTTAACCAGTGCATCTCACCCCACTTCCACCTTCTCTTAGCCCCATTAATCGGTCCCCTCCTTACCCAGCTGTGCTCCCTACACCTGCCCCTCTCCCTCTGGGGGGAAAAGATCAAAGAAAAGGTTGCTATGCTATAAAATTGATGAGCTATTGAACTTGATAATCTTATCCTAAATCAGGAATATTTAACCCTGAATCCTGAACTTTTTTTTTTTTTAATTTTAAATAGCTTTTTATTTACAAGTTATATGCATGGGTAATTTTACAGCATTGACAATCGCCAAACCTTTTGTTCCAGTTTTTCTCCTCCTTCCCCCCATCCCCTCCCCCAGAGGGCAGGATGACCAGTAGATGTTAAATATGTTAAAGTATAAGTTAAATACAAAATAAGTATACATGTCCTAACAGTTATTTTGCTGTACAAAAAGAATCGGACTCTGAAATAGTGTACAATTAGCCTGTGGAGAAATAAAAAATGCAGGCGGACAAAAATAGAGGAATTTGGAATTCAATGTAATGGTTCTTAGTCATCTCCCAGAGTTCTTTCGCTGGGCGTAGCTGGTTCAGTTCATTAATGCTCCATTGGAACTGATTTGTGAACCCTGAACTTTTAAAAATTTTTTAAAAATTTAAAAATACTATTTTGAATATTGCTAAAATGCCCCTCAGTTGAAGGTGACCATTGCTCTCTTTGCCACCCCTGCCAGCTGTCGAGGGGCACTGCTGGAGGCCCGCGCGGGCATGTACGAGCTGAGCCAGCCAGACGACGACCAGTACTGTCTGCGCATCTGCCACGTGAATCGGCGGGACGTGGGGCCCCTCAGCTGCACAGCGCGGAACCGGCACGGCACCCAGGCTTGCTCCGTCACGCTGGAACTCGCAGGTGGGCTTGGGCTCCTCCCAAGGCTGCTGCCTTTTCCAAAGGGACTGTGCCGGCATTTAAGAAAAAGAAGCTGATTTCTTTCTGTCCGACAAACCAAATAAAAGAAGCTCTCAAAGCGCAGCCTTAGAGCCCACAGACATCCTCCTGTCTCCCCATCGGGCTGGCACAAGCAGTCTGACCAATCAGCCGCGACCACTCACTAGCTGGTCCAGGTCCCTGTGCGCTTTTCCTCCAGCTGTGCCCCAGACCAACCCCTGACTTTCTCTCATCAAAAGCGGAGCTCCTTGTGGTCCCTCCTGCCGGGTTTTGGGGTCAGTGCTGCGAGCCACTTATGAGTCCATCACATCTGCAAGGCTCTAGCCAGACCGATTCAATTCAGGTCAATTAAGTCCAACAGATCTCTATTTATATTAAGTGCCCACTACATATGGAGCCCTGTGCTAAGCTTTGGGGAGATTAAACTTGAAAGTGCTTGTCCTCTTAAAACTCAGAAGGAGGACATGATAAACATTGGCAAATAGAACACAAAATAATCCGTGAAAATTGTATTGTACAAGAAAAGGTACAAGGTGCTAGACTTTGGGGAGATTAAACTCGAGAGCGCTTGTCTTCTTAGAATTCAGGAGGATATGATAAACATTGGCAAATAGAACACAAAATAATCCATGAAAATTGCATTGTACAAGAAAAGGTAGAGTTCACTTTTTTCTGCTTTTTTTTCTTTTGTGGTTTCTCCTTTTGTTCTTTTTTTTTTTCCCAACATAGTTCATCAAGAAATGCATATTAAAAAGTTAACATCCATGTATAACCAGAAAAGTAAAACAATGAATAAAAAACAATAAAAGATATAATCAAATGTGTTAGGTGGGACTTTAAGGAAAAAGATCATGGTCAACCAAAGTGAGGGGCAAGGAAGGCTTCCCAGAGGTGATTTGAGTTGGATTATAAAGCAATTCAACAAGTGAAGAGGAGGGAAAGAACTCTAGGCATAAAGCACCGTGTGAGCAAAATCACGGAGTCCAGTTTAGAGGGGCATGGGTATGTACAACAGAATTAAATGAACTAAAGCAGAAGTAAGGTTGCAGAAGGCCTTAAATGCCTATTTTAATAGGTGAGAATGAGCCACTGAGTCCTCAAGTTGAGGACTTTCGTGACCCCTTCAGAGAGTTTGAAATAGCCCCATAGACTATGATTTCCAGCCAGGAAGATTCCCTCCTCGAGACCGTCCACTCCAGCTTGCTTGTGTTTCAGAGGCGCCACGGTTCGAGTCCATCATGGAGGACGTGGAGGTTGGCGCTGGAGAGACGGCTCGTTTCGCCGTCGTGGTGGAAGGGAAGCCGCTGCCCGATA
Source organism: Antechinus flavipes (assembly GCF_016432865.1). Lineage (NCBI taxonomy): Eukaryota > Metazoa > Chordata > Mammalia > Dasyuromorphia > Dasyuridae > Antechinus > Antechinus flavipes. The sequence continues at coordinate 63,683,381 of NC_067400.1, read as the reverse complement.
TCATGTGGTACAAGGTGAGTGCGGGAGGCAGGGAATAGGTAGCTCCAGGGAAGAAAGATTGAGTTTGGAGAATGGAAGCCTGGGAGAGTCTTGGGGGAGAGCACGAGTTTTCTTATTCTAAGAAGAAATTACTCACTTTATTCTAAGAAGTGCAGCAAGAAATGAGCCTCTGGATGGAGCCGGCTTTTAGGGGGGAGGATAAACAAGGAAGAGACTGAAGTTCTCGTGAGGAGTCAGGGCTGTGGGGAGCACAGCAGAGATGTGGGGGCTTGGGTGTGATTGGGCCCAGGGGTGGAGGTGATCTCCTGATCTGCAGGAGGAGGCCCTGTTGGAGGAGAGCAGCCACGTGAGCTTTGTGTACGAGGAAAGCGAGTGCTCCTTGGTTGTGCTGAGCACGGGACCCCAAGACGGCGGCGTCTATACCTGCACGGCCCGCAACCTGGCAGGGGAAGTGTCTTGCAAGGCTGAGCTTGCCATTCGAACAGGTAGGGTCTTCCCCCTTTTCCTTTTCCCCTAGGGACCCTACTTTTCATACCTCCCTTTTTCCAGGGCCTGTGGTCCAACTTTCCTGGGTTTAGTTCCTCTACTTATAGGCTCATAGATTTAGAGCTAGAACAGATTTTAGAAGGCATCCATTTTTTTTTTTTTACACAGATGAGGGAACTAAGAGAAATTAAGTGATTTATAGTGTCACATAAAATTAATAATAATTATTTGAAAGGGAGGGAAAATTGGAACATGAGATTTTGCAAGGATTAATGTTGAAAAATTATCCATGAATGTTTTGAAAATTAAAAAGCTTTAATAAAAATAATAAAAACTCTAGAAAAAAATTATTTGAGGTACTATTTTAACTCCATTCTTCCTGACTCCAAATCTAGACCGTATCTTAGCATTCTTTTCTAGTCCCCAATATCCTATTTTCCAGCCACTGATAGCTCAGTATGGGCCCCTTCTCTTTGCCCCGCCTGCCACTTCCCGGCCCACCTCAGCATTATCAATTGCTCCCTTCCCCTCTCTCCATTCCCTCCCCGCTTTCTATCCTTTGGCCCTCCATCCATCAGCCTTATCTTTCTTGCAGCTCAGACATCCATGGAGATTGAGGGAGCCGGGGAAGATGCAGAGCTGCGGGGACGGAGGCTCAGTGACTTTTATGATATCCATCAGGAGATCGGCAGGTAGGGCAGGGGACCCTGCTCTGGGAGAGGCTGACGGCCTCAGGGCTTGGGTCCGTGGGGGAGGGGGAGGGGGGCTCCCCCGAGGGGAGCGAGCCCTGACCCTGTCCGGCCCCCCGTGTCTCAGAGGCGCCTTCTCCTACCTCCGTCGGGTGGTGGAGCGGAGTTCCGGCCTCGAGTTTGCTGCCAAGTTCATCCCAAGCCAGGCCAAGCCCAAGGCTTCTGCGCGTCGGGAGGCCGGGCTGTTGTCCCGGCTCCAGCACGACTGTGTCATCTACTTCCATGAAGCCTTTGAGAGGCGGCGGGGACTCGTGATTGTCACCGAGCTGTACCCAGGGACGGGCGGTGGGGAGATGTGGCCACTGTCTGCTGCCCGGCTGCTCTTATGTGGAAAGGGGCCGGTGGGAAGCAGGAGGGGAGGGGGTGATGGGGAGGTGGGAGGAGGAAGCCCAGGGCTGATGAGGGCACATCCAGGCCCCTTTTCTCCTTGACCCTGGATTCAGCTGCACTGAAGAGCTTCTAGAAAGAATGGCCAGGAAACCAACCGTGTGTGAGTCTGAGGTGAGGGCAGGGGGTGGGTGGAGTGGGGTGGGGGGCTCCTCTGCCATGGCTAAACTGGCTAGGACCAGATTCTGGGGAGATATCTCTGTCCGTGGTGTGATGATAGACGTGGATGGGGCAGGAAGACAGAAATGCACTCTACAGGAACCCCTTAGTCCAGTTAATCCCTGGTGCATTGGGGACCGGCTCCAGGCTTTGCAAACAACACACTACCTAGGAATTAGTTTTTAAAATTGGTGATTTAAAAATGGAAACAACTTGACCAAAATTTATCACTGAAATTTTAAGTCCATTAAAAATAGATTAATATGGGAAAAAAAACCAATCAAACTCAAATTCATTCTCTGGAGAGTTCAGTTTCTCTCATCCAGTATCTCAAAAGTCTCTCCTTCCCCCCCTGCTTTTCCCCATCAAAAGTTGTCCCAGAATCTATGTTCAGTATCAATTACCCTTATTAAAGGTACCCCATGTCAAGATTTCTGCTGCTTTTTAGCTCTTTTTAAAAACATTTTTCCTCGTCCTTAAAATGTGAACTTTGTGAGATCAGGGGCTGTCTTTTTTTTTTTTTTTTCTGGTTGTATTCGTATGCCCTGAGCTTAGCCCAATATCTGGAACACAGCAGGAGCTAAATAAATGCCTGTTAACTGATTGACTGTTATGCCTTCAATGCCATCTCGTGGGCTCCTTCTATCACAGCTGAGCCCTGCTTAGTTTGTGTTAGCTTGTTTTTCCCCACTATGGCTACATTCTGTGTGGATGACAGTTCTGGGGATACCCCCCTTCCCTTGTGGGCTCTGGGCCCCTCTGTCTCTCCAGATCCGGACCTATGTGAGGCAGGTGTTGGAGGGACTCGCTTACCTTCACCAGAGCCATGTGCTGCACCTGGATATCAAGGTGAGAGGTGGGGAAGCTGGCAGCTGGGCGGGCGGAAAACCACAGCGGTCCAAGCCCGAGAGAGCCCGGGCGGACTGGGGCAATTACAAAGGGCCGTCTCGTCCTCTCCTGTAGCCGGAGAACCTGCTGGTGTGTGATGGGGCTGGGGGCTCAGAGCAAGTGCGGATCTGTGACTTTGGCAACGCCCAGGAGCTAACGCCAGATGAGCCCCAGTACTGCCAGTACGGCACCCCTGAATTCGTGGGGCCCGAGATCGTCAACCAGACGCCCGTGTCCGGCGTCACCGATGTGTGGTGAGTGGGAGGCAGGAGGGGACGGGGTCAGAGGCTAGTGCCAGGTTCGGGGATACCAAAAGCCCCCAATAATGTTAACTGGGGAGAAGGCTATAGCCCATACGTGGGGTCCCTGCTGGTGACGTCTGTCCTTTCTTTCCCACAGGCCTGTCGGTGTGGTTGCCTTCCTCTGGTAAAGATCTCTGAGTCCCTTCCATGCCCTCTTTGTTCTCTGCCTAAAGCCTGATTTGGGGAGGGGGATAAAGGGAGACCCCATGGATCTGGGAAGGAGATGTCACGGCTTCGGTCCCTGCGCAGCCCACATCCGAGTCTTTGTGGCTGCCTGAGCCCTGCCCTTTCCCTTTATCCCTGATGATTATAATCCTCCCACATTTGTACCATATCAACCTCAGCTCCGCCTGCTTCTGCCCCTGGAACCCTCCCTCCCCGGGCCCTCCCATCAACAGCCTTCTCCCTCTGCAGTCTGACCGGGATCTCGCCCTTTGTTGGGGAGAATGACCGGACCACGCTGATGAACATCCACAACTACAACGTGGCCTTTGAGGAGACGACGTTCCTCAGTCTGAGCCGAGAGGCCCGAGGCTTCCTCATTAAAGTTCTAGTTCGAGACCGGCTGTGAGTCCCGGGGTAGCCCTTGAGGATCCCCCTTTGCCTTCATCAGTCCCAGTGGTCTCCTCTCCACACCGCCCCCTCCCAGCCTCCTAGGGCGGAACATCTCCCCGAACTTGTTTCTTTAATATTTCAGTAACAACATTTCAGCGTAACTGAACTCCTTGGAAATCTGCCCTTCCTTTAATGCATTTAAAAACATTACACTGATGAGGGGTTCGCAGGCTTCCCCAAACTGCCAGAGGAGTCCATGACACTGATCAGGTTAAAAGCCCTGCTTTAATAGCTTTATAATGGTAGCTAATATTTATAGAGCTTATTTACGTCAAGCGCTAGAAGATTTGCTAAGCACTATATATATATATATATATATACTCGTTTGATCCTTTGGATAGCTATGTGAGGTAGGTGCTATCATTATTTAAAGATAAGGAAGCTAAGGACAGCAGGATAAGTTTTATCCACCTACAGATAGAAGCAGAATTTGAATTCACATCCTCTGACCTCAAAGCCGTGCTTTTCCCATTGGACTACAGGGCTGAGCTTGGGACTGTATCTTGAGGTATTTCCCCTCTCCTCAGACAGAAGCAGAATTTGAATTCATGTCCTCTGACATCAAAGCCAGTGCTTTTCCCATTGGACCTCAGGATTGGTCTTGGGGCCGTATCTTGAGGTATTTCCCCTCTCCTCTCGGTCCCATTTAACCTCTCTGTCTCTTTGTAGGCGACCCACAGCTGAGGAAACCTTGGAGCATCCTTGGTTTAAGGTGAGAATCTTCAGGGAGTGGGTGGTGGGTGTGAATCATGTCCATCTTCATAAAGCCAGGAGGTATAACCAATTGAGTGCTGCTCTTAGAGATAGAAAGATATGAGTTCAAATCCAGAAGCAAATTTTATTAGATTAGATTATTTGCCATCTAGGGGAGAGGGTGGGGAGGAAGGGAAGGAAAAATTTGCAACACGAGATTTTGCAAGGATCAATGTGGAAAAATTATACATGCCTGTGTTTTGAAAATAAATAACTGTAATAAAAATATAAATAAAAACAAAAAAACCCATTTTATTAATAAGTAATGTGATGGATAGAATGTCAGACTCATCTTCCTGAATTTAAATGTGGCCTCAGACATTTACTAGCTGAATGATCCTGGCCAAGTCACTGAACTCTGCTTGCCTCAGTTTCCTTATCTGTAAAATGAGTTGGAGAATAAAACCCCATATGGGGTCCCTAAAAGTCAGACATGACTAAAAAAAACTTTAGTTCTGTCTCCTTTTCCTCATCTGTGCTATTAGTATCACTCCCCAGTCCCTGTAGCCAGCAGCAGGATCCTTGCTTGCAGAAGACAGAGGTTGGGGCTGAGGGAGGGCAAGAGAGGGTTGCCCAGAAGGTGATGGGCTGAAGACTTCCCCCCATTCAGTCTGACTTCCTCCCCTGCATTTGTAGGCAACGGAAAAGGGTGCGGATATCAGCACTGACCACCTGAAGCTGTTCCTGTCTCGAAGGAGGTGGCAGGTGAGCCTTATCCCCTCGCCCCATATTCGGACCTACCTCTGCCCCTTTTTATGTTCTACTTGTGCCCCCTTTCCCCTCTCCTTGCCTCTTCCCTCCAGCCCCTCTCCTGTTTGTCCCTTCTCCCCCATCTCTCTTCTCTCTCTTCTTTTCTCTTCCTATTTGTCTCTTCCTTTGCCTCCCTCCTTTTTCTTGCACAAACTCTCCCCTGGAACTGCAGATATGATGTCCTATCAGCAGATCCCATTCCTTAGGTCACCCTCCCATCTGGCTTCTAGGGCTGATCTGAGAAAATGGGCCCCAGGCAGGAAAGAGATGGACTCTCAGTGCCTTTCAGCTCCATTTGGGCTCCTGTGCCTTTTCTGCTTGCTACTCAATCCCTGATGTGCTGGGGATGCTGAATGGATGCTGATAGCCCATCGCAGGGATCCTTCCACATCTTCTAACTGTCAATAGCTCCTACCCAGCCTTGGGGTGAACGGCCGCTTTATTTTTCATTAAGATTCCAGAAACTGAACTGGAGTTCAGAAGGACTTGGCTGAGAAACACTTACGTGTAAGGGGGAATGGGTAAATGAAACTAAGTTTAAAGTGTTCAGGAATATTCTCCTGATTCCCCTAATCGAAACGTAAAGACCCCAGCTTCCCGGGTTAGTCCTCTCTGCCCCAGAGCGTCCAGGCCCGGTCTCACTGCATGGAGAGCCGCCAGCCTGCCTCTGGAGTCGACCCCATTCTTCCAGCTGTGCCTCCAACCAAATTCCGGCTTGTTTTCGCTTCAAAGCTGGTGCCCTTCTGGGCCCCCCTGCCAACTTTGGGCTACGTTTTGGAGCCATCAGTCTTCTATATTAGCAAATCTGTGCCAGTTTCCCAAACGGTGCACTAGAGCATCCATGAGAAAATGTTTGTGTTAGCAGAGGCTGAGGGGATGAAGGGAAGAGGGGGGTGGGGAAGGGGGTGGCCACCCAGGAATGCAAATAAATATAGAGTAGCTGAGAGCAGCCTCCATCCTGCCCTAGTATAAGAGACCCACTCCGCTACCGAGCCAAACTGAGGTTCCTGTTTTCCTAAACACACTCATCGTCATCATCATTATCTTTGCAAGAATTTACATCTGAATATATGAATATATCTTTGAACATTTGAATATATAAATATATTTATTGCTTTGAGGTTTGCAAATTGTTCTACATATATCATCTCGATCCTCATTGTCACCCTAGAAGGTAGTTGCTATTATTATCCCCATTTTACAGATAAGGAAACTGAAGCAGAAAGAGATTAAGTGATGTCCAATTGAGCTGATGATTTGACTGCAGGTCCAGCTTTTTGTCCACTCTAGTATATGACCTAGCTGCCTCTCCATTTCATCCCTGTCCCCCCTCCCGGGTTTTGTTACTGCTCAGGGGATTGCCTCAGCAATTCCTTCTCACTGCATTCATGCTATTCTCTCACTTCTGGATCCAGAAATCAGGCTTCCGACCTCGAGGTCTCAGTCTTCTTGTCTCCCTACCCGTACATGAGCCAGTTCCTCCCCTTCTTTTTTACTGCTCCCCTCTCTGACTCCAGCATCCACACTCTTTCTCTTCTTAAACCTGCCCTTCATATCCCAAGGGGAAGAAATTGAAAGTATGATCTAGGAGGCCTTTTAATTCTGACCTGGATGGTCCCCAGATTTACTAAGTCATGAGCCATTAGGCTACCTCCCTCCTGGTACGCCATCCACACTTATTGGAGAATATCATCTCTTGGACCAGAACCCTCCTCCATCTGGGTCCCATTCCCAGCCAATGGGCAGGCTCGCTGGTAGTTTCAGAGCTCTCCATTCAATCACTATCTAAGTGGCCGTCTGCTTCTCAGGCTAACGAGTAAATGGGTGTCCCGGCACCAGAGGAGAGCATCGTGTGCCTGTTTTAGATGGGCAGTGCCCAGTCCCAGAGAAACATGGAGAATTTTGTCTCAGCTCCTCACGGTGGGTGGGAGGAAGGCACCTTGTCCCGTACCTCCTCGCACTGGGTCCGACTAGTCCTGGACCACTCTGTCTCTCTTCCTAAGCTTAAGACTCCGTAAGTGTGTGGTGAAGGAAGCTTCTTGCTTTCTCGCACCAACTCTGGGTTAGCCGTGGGTTTGATGGCACCTTGTGGCGCAATGGGCCTGGAGTCAGAAAGGCTTGAGTTCGGATACTTACTGGCCGGCTGACCCCCTGGGCAAGTCATCCAATCTCTATCTGATTATGCTTCTGTAAAATGGGCTAAAACCCTCCTAGGATCTCTGTGAGGATCAAATAAATGGATATTTGTAAGTGCTTAGTATACAGTCAGTGTTATATAAATGTTACCTATTACTAGTTGTAGAATTAGCCAGGTCCCATGGTCCACAATGGTGACTGTTCCCTGCCAGAAACCCCTAAACGGATGGACTTGTTTAGAGAACATAAGATATAGCACTGAGAGGTCATTGGGGCCATTTTACACAGGGGACACTGAGACCCAGACAGGTCCCCCTCAAGGTCATGTTGATTCTAAGCAGCAGAATCAGGAATCACAATCTCTTACTTTTCCCATTGCACCACACTGGAGCACCAAAAGCAATGTCCCTGGATGCCCCTCCCTGCAAATCCCGTTTCCAGGGCACCAGCAGCTCCAGCTCATTTGTGGAGCTGGGATGATGGCCAAGTTTGGAGCCCAATCGACAGTTACCAGCTTTACCCCTGATTCAGGTTAATTTTTGATGATATGCTCCAGTATCTTCAGGGTAGCCCCTCTTCCCAGAATCCCAGCTTATCATTTTTTGTGTCACAAACAAAGTACATAGTAATAATACACATTTTGTATCAGCAATAAGAAAAGGGTTATTTTGTTGCAACTTCTCTATCCTTCCCCCTCTTTTCTCACTCTTCATTTCTTTTTTCTCTCTGTCTCTATCTCTTTCTTTGTGTCTGTTTCTCTTTGTCTTTCTGATTCTGTATGTGAATCTCTCTTCTCTTTCTGTCTGTGTCGCTGTTTCACTGTCTCTGTATGTCTGTCTTTGTCTATCTGTTTCTGTTTCTCTGTCTTTTCTCTCTGTCTCTCTGTGTTTTTCTGTGTGTCTCTGTCTCTGTGTGTCTCTCTATCTCCTATCTCTATATATTTCTTTCTGTCTCTATCTCTGTGTGCCTGTCTGTGTCTGTGTCTGTCTCTTTCTATCTCTCCATATCTATTTCTTAATGTCTTTGTCTCTGTGTGTCTGTCTCTGTCTATATTTCTGTCTGTCTCTGTCTATATAGCTATTTCTCTGTCTATATATCTGTGTCTCTATCTCCATATTTCTTTCTATCTCTGTGTGTCTGTCTCTGTCTATATATCTATTTCTCTGTCTATATATCTGTGTCTCTATCTCCATATTTCTTTCAATCTCTGTGTGTCTGTCTCTGGCTCTTTCTATCTCTATATATTTCTCTGTCTGTTTCTCTCTGTGTGTCTGTCTCTGTCTCTTTCTGTCTGTATATATCTCTCTATTTCTCTGTCTCTCTCTCTACATCTCTGTCTGTCTCTTTCTATCTCTCTATATTTCTCAATGTCTCTGTCTCTGTGTCTGTTTTTGTCTCTATCTTTCTATGTCTCTCTATTGCTCTGTCTTTGTTTATTTCTCTCTCTTTTTATCTCTATAAAAAGGCAGAAGGCAGCCTCTGTCTCTGTCTCTGTGTCTGTCTCTTTTCTATCTCTTTACATCTCTCTGTCTGTCTCTTTCTATCTCTATATATTTCTCTCTGTGTCTCTGTCTGTCTCTATCTCTATCTCTCTGTCTCTCTCTCTACATCTCTTTTTGTGTCTCTTTCTATCTCTATATATTTGTCTGTCTCTCTTTCTATATTTCTCAATTTCTCTGTCTTTGTGTGTCTGTCTCTGTCTCTATCTATATATTTCTCTCTGTCTCTGTCTCTTTCTATCTTTATATATTTCTCTCTGTCACTGTCTCTTTCTATCTCTATATATTTCTCTCTGTCTCTGTCTCTTTCTATCTCTATATCTCTCTCTGTATCTCTGTCCCTTTCTATCTCTACATATTTCTCTCTGTCTCTGTGTATCTGTCTCTATCTCTCTACATCTCTCTCTGTCTCTGTCTCTCTGTCCCTTTCTATCTCTACATATTTCTCTCTGTTTCTGTGTATCTCTCTGTCTCTATCTCTCTACATCTCTGTCTCTTTCTATCTTTACATATTTCTCTGTCTCTGTGTATCTCTGTCTCTATCTCTCTACATCTCTGTCTCTGTCTCTCTGTCTCTTTCTATCCATATTTCTGTCTCTGTGTATCTTTGTCTCTATCTCTCTACATCTCTGTCTCTGTCTCTCTGTCTCCTTCTATCTCTCCATATTTCTGTCTCTGTGTATCTCTGTCTCTATCTCTCTACATCTCTGTCTCTTTCTATCTTTACATATTTCTCTGTCTCTGTGTATCTCTGTCTCTATCTCTCTATATCTCTGTCTCTGTCTCTCTGTCTCTTTCTATCTCTCCATATTTCTGTCTCTGTGTATCTCTGTCTCTATCTCTCTACATCTCTGTCTCTGTATCTCTGTCTCTTTCTATCTCTCCATATTTCTCTCTGTCTCTGTGTATCTCTGTCTCTATCTCTCTACATCTCTCTCTGTCTCTGTCTCTGTGTCTCTCTCTGTCTCTCACCATTACCTCGCTACCCCCATTCTCCCCCCCCATCCTACCCTAGGTGACAAGTCGGGCCCGTGGAGGGTGGCCCCCGGTCTCTGCAGGCGTCCCTTCCTGCCTGCCCCCCACTGCTCCCACACTCCCTGATTCCCCTGTTCCCTTCTTCCCAGCGTTCCCAGATCAGCTACAAGTGCCATCTGGTGCTGCGCCCGATCCCAGAATTGCTGCGGGCTCCCCCCGAGCGGGTGTGGGTGGCAGTGCCTCGGCGCCCACCCCCAGGGGGACTTTCATCTTCCTCAGACTCCGAAGAGGAGGAGCTGGAGGAACTGCCCTCCGTGCCCCGGCCGCTGCTGCCCGAGTTCTCTGGCTCGCGCGTCTCTCTCACTGACATCCCCACTGAGGACGATGCCTCTGGGGCTGCCGACGCTAGGGATTCCGCCCCCATGGACTGGCAGGAGCAGGGGGGGGCCCCCTCGGGAGACAGTCGTGCTCCTGGCTCTCAGGCACTCCCCTCCCCAGGCCCCCAGCCCCCCAAGATGGCTGCCGCCCGGCGGGGGGAGCTGCGCAGGGGCAGCTCGGCCGAGAGCGCCTTGCCCGGGGCAGGGCTGCGGGAGCCGGGCCGGGGGCTGCAGAAGGCGGCCTCTGTAGACCTGCCCCAGCGCCGCAGCCCTAGCCCGGGGGCCGCCCACCTGGCACGGGGCGGCCTGGGGGAGGGAGAGTACGCCCAGAGGCTCCAGGCCCTGCGGCAGAGGCTCCTTCGGGTAGGCCCTGATGACGGCAAGGTCAGCGGTCTCAGGGGCCCTCTGCTAGAGAGCCTGGGGGGTGGAGGAAGGGCCCGCGATCCCCGGCTGGCACGGGCCGCCTCCAGTGAGGCGGCCCCCCGACACCCACTGCCCCCCGAGGCCCGCAGCCTTCAGAAAAGCAGTAGTTTTTCCCAGGGGGAGGCAGAACCCAGGGGGAGGCACCGAGGGCTGGAGCCCCCCTGGAGATCCCCGTGGCCCGGCTGGGGGCCCGGAGGTTGCAGGAGTCGCCTTCCCTGTCTGCCCTCAGCGAAGCTCAGCCTCATAGCCCTGCCAAACCCATCCCTGCCAAGCTATCTCCTGCAAAACCTGCCTCCCCTGGGCCCACCGAGCAGCCCGTGGCTTCCTCCAGGGGCTCCCCCCGGCCAGGGCCCCCCAAGACTGCCCGAGAAGAGCCAGGCTCCAAGGCAGGGCCTTCCAGGACCCTAGAACCCCCAAAGGCAGCTGTGGTCTCCCCAGTCCCAGAGACCCCCCTTACCCCTTATGCCCAGATCATCCAGTCTCTCCAACTGCCCGGCACCCCAAAGATCGTCCTGGGCCCCCCGCCCGAGCCCAAGCCCCACGCGGCTGTCTTTGCCAAGGTGGCTTCCTCACATCCTGGGAAGCAAGGGCCGGGACTCAAGGCGCTCAGCCCTCCTCCCGGGGAGAAGGCAGGGGGCCCCCCGAGGCCTGCCAGCTCGGACAGGAGCTTAAGCAGCATTGAAAATCTGGACTCGGAGGAAGTGTTTGAAGCGAAATTCAAGAAGAGCCGCCAGTCTCCCCTGGCTCGGAGGCTGCGGATGCTGAGCCGCTCTCAGTCCGAGGAGCGCGGCCCTTTCCGGGGATCGGAGGAGGAAGACGGCATGTACAGGCCCAGCCCGGCCGGGACCCCCCTGGAGCTGGTGAAGCGGCCGGAGCGCTCCCGCTCCGTACAGGACCTTCGTGGGGCCGGGGGCGCCGGGGAGATGGGGCTGGTCCGGCGCCTCTCCCTGTCCCTGTCCCAGAGGCTGCGTCGGACACCCCCCTCCCAACGTCACCCGTCCTGGGGGTCCCCCCGGGCCGGGGACGGGGAGAGCTCCGAAGGGGGCGACTCGGCCAAGGGGTCCCCGGTGCTGGCGGTCCGGAGGAAGCTCAGCGCCACTCTGGAGCGGCTCTCGGGGCGTCTGCACCGCAGCGGCAGCAGCGAGGATTCGGGGGGCCGCTCGGGGGGGAGCACCCCGCTGCTGGGCCGGCTGCGCAGGGCCACGTCCGAGGGGGAGAGCCTGCGGCGCCTCGGCCTGCCCCACAACCAGCTGTCGGCCCAGGCGGGCGCGGCCACGCCCTCGGCGGAGTCCCTGGGCTCCGAGGCCAGCGCCAACTCGGCCTCTTCAGGTAGGATGTCCAGAGGGGGCGGAAGCCGGGCCCGGCTCGGCGGCAGAGCCATGGGGGAACATGGGCTCCTGGGATGGAGGGAGGCCCAGGGAAGGCACAGGGAGCCAGGCTGGAGGGGGGACCCCGGCTCCTCAGGGGGCCCCTGACTCCTCAGAGGGACCTCGGCTCCTCAGCAGACTAAAGAGGGGGGACCCCAGCTCCTCAGGGGAACCCCAGCTCCTCAGCAGGCTAGAGAGGGGGGACCCCAGCTCCTCAGCAGGCTGGAGAGGGGAGACCCTGGCTCCTCAGCAGGCTGGAGAGGGGGGACCCCAGTTCCTCAGCAGGCTGGAAAGTGGGGACCCCAGTTCCTCAGCAGGCTAGAAAGGGGGGACCCCAGTTCCTCAGCAGACAGAACTCTGACCACACTGTCTTTAGCTCCCTATCTTAGTAGCCTAGGACAGGGTTTGAGAATTCACTGCAGCTTCAGAGTGTAATGCCGGAGAAACTGAGGCAGGAGAGAGATTAGAGAGTTTTAATATTTTTATTAATGGGAGAGTAAGATTGACTGGACAGGACTCTCGTCTCAGATTATCCAGTCAGACAGAGATAAGTATACTGGGACCAAGGAATCCATATTGGTCCCAGGGCTGGAGGACCCAAAGAATCCAGCGTCCAGCATACAGCTGCCAGCCGCCATTCTCCAGCAATGAATGGAGGAACCCCAACTTCTTAAATACCTTTTTGGAGACAAAGAAGAGAAAGGGAGGGAAAGTTTTTTTATCAGGGAGGGGAAGCCATAAACCTAAAAATTCCAGAGACAAAGAAGTAAAGATATCATGGGTTGATCTTGGAATATTCTAAAGGAATATTATAAATCCCTAAAAGAGTCAGGAGATCTACTCTTTTATCTTGCTAATTTACAACCCGAGAGCGAATAATCCTTAGTTTTACTGGGTCAGAGACAGAACAGTTAAGGAAACTGAGACAGGGAAACTGAGTCAGGACAGTTAAAGAAAACTGTGGCATAACAAGAGAAATCCCATCTCCTCCTCATGGACAATCCCAAGGACCTTTAGCCTGACAGCTTTCACCTTCTACACGCTTTCCTTGATCTCCTGATCTCATCTAGTCCTTCTGGGCCCAGTGAGGGCCTTCGTTCCGTCTCCTCTCCTTCTGCTCCGATTGCTGTGAAAGGGGGGGCCCTAACCTGATGGCTGCACCCTTACTCCCTGGACCTCCCTATCCAGGTTTCAAGAGTAAAATTTCAGGGAAAGGAAACTAAACAAATTTAAAAAAGAAACCACCAGGGTGAGGAAACCAAAGTGCGGAGTCTCACTTAGAATAGCTTACAAAGGGGCTCCAGCTGCAGATACCCAGGCAGGCCTTACGTGATCCATGTCTAGGCTGGGAAGGATATGCTCTGTACAGTCCCATCTGCAAAGTCAAAACAGAAGGGTAGGAGAGAAGCGGAGCTGTGTGGGCCAGCGCCGATGACTTAGGGTTTCTGCAGGTCCCGGGGAAGGCCGGACCCGGTCCCGCTGGGACCGCTGGGGCCTGTCAAGGTCACGGAAGGACAAAGGGTCATCGCAGCCCAACCTCCCAGCCAGCGTCCAGGAGGATTCCAGTCTGGGCTACGAATATGTGCGCAGTGAGTCAGGTAGGACCCTTTCCCCGGTTTGGGGCAGTGGGGTTGGGAGGGAAGGCACGGAGGGGCATTGAGCCCCTTGTCAGGCAGTGGGGTCTTGGGGTTGGACAGTTGAACTGATTTCTTTGAAATCGGCACCAGGGGCCCCAAGCTTGTGTTTTCCCTGGTCACTTTGCCCTTCCCCGTGCCAGTTCCAGACATCTAAAGGACTCTGGGGAGATGCATAACTTACTGCCCGGCTCTAATCCCCAACATGGCTGTTTCAGTTCCTGCCCTCCTCACTCTTGCCCTGGGGCGTCAGAATCATCCAAATCAGAGCTAAAAGGGCCTTTCAGGATCACCTAGAGCACATTTCTATTTTACAGATAAGGAAACTGAACAGGGAGTGACTTACTAACCCTTCGAGGCTAGTAGCAAAGCCAAGATAGAAGCTGGGTCTCCTTCCCTCATCAGCCTTTTCTTCCCCTTCCCCTGTCCCTTTCCCCCACCTCCCTTACTTGCCCCTCCCAGACCCTTTCTTCCAGCCAGAACCTTTTATCTGGTAGCCCCAATTCTCATTATCACAGCATTTGGCCACCCTGGGCATTTGCCTTTAAAAGAAGGAGAAGGTAGCGCTTAATCTAAGAGAATGAGCCTCTATTTGTAGAATCTCGGCTTGCTCGGAGGGTGGGAGGGGGAGGTGGAAGGAGATATTTTTGGGTGGTGAGCTTTTCCAACCCTTCTCAAATCACACGAGGAAGTGACCACTCAGCCTGCTCGCTGGGTTTCTAATCTTCCCTTTTGTCATTTGTCATTCGTAGACTGAAGCGACAAAACAGACCCCCATTCTGAGCATCGGGGGCTTCTTTTCCCGTTGCACTCAATAGCCAGTAGGCTCCTTTCCCTCCCCACTTTTCTCCCCCTCTCATGCATTCCCCCAATGAACATTTAGATTTTTTGCCCATTATTTGTTAAAAGAGAGAGATTAGGGTTGGGGTCTGGGAAGAGGACTTGACTAGCAATTAAGAGAGGCTATAAACCACATTTACAGGACGCAGATCCTCGTTCTATATGCCCAGAGTTTAGATATCAGTGAGCAGTCCAGCTTTCCGAGCCAAACAGCCCATTCTCAAGTGTCTAAGTCTGGCCGGGTTCTCTGGGATTGGGGGAATATTAAAAATCTTTGAGTCCGATCCCCTCCATTTATAAAATAGAAAACACTGCCCCAAGTCACCCAGCAAAGCTAGCTGGGGAATCCAGGGTCATGGGCTTTGAATCAGGAAGATCTGAGTTAGATCTTTACTGGCTCATGTGACCCTGGAAAAATCAATAACCTCTCTCTCGCTGTCTGCCTCAGTTTCCTCAACTGCAAAATAATAAGCACCTACCTTCCAACATCGTCGTGAAGATCAAATGGGATATTATAAAACCACAGGGCCTGGCACATAGTAGGTGCCTAATAGATGCTCGTTTCCCCCTCCCTCCCTCCTTCCCTGCTTTTCTTTGTTTCCTAGCTGATGCCTTTTTCTAGCCCCTTCCTGTTTGCATGGCTGGGCTAGGCTAGCACCAGCTGGGTCCAATTAAACTTCCATAATAGTGGTCCCAGCCTGGCTTGTTGGCTCCGCTCCCTTAGAGTAAGGGGGAAGGTTGGATTCCTACCAGACATGCACTCCCTCTCATCCCGTGGAATTATTCCTCCCCGCCATCAGTCAAAAGTGATCTTTCATAGCGCTGAGTAGCTCTTATGTACGCTGGCACCCTGCTTTGTATTCAGTGTTTCTGTACAACGTGCTAGGGTGGGGAGAAGGGCAACTAGGTGACAGAGTATCTGCGAGTCCTAGAGACAGAAAAACCCCTTTCTGACTTCAAATGCAGCCTCAGACACTTAGTGGCTGTGTGAGCCTGGGCAAGTCACTCAGCCCCGTGTGCCTCAGTTTCCTCCTCTGTAAAATGTGCACAATAATAGCACTTACCTCGAAGGATTATTTTAAGGACAAAATATTTTTTCTGGCCCCTGGCTCATAGTAAGTACTCCAGAAATGATAGCCATTATTCTTGTCCTGTTATTATTATTATTAGGAATTTGCGTCCTCCTTCAGACACTTGCTAGCTGCGTGGGACACTGGGAAAGCTACTTCATCTCGCTCATTTTGCTCATCTGTAAAGTGGAAATAATAATAATACATACTTTAGATATTAAATATCTTTAAAGTAGATACTTTAATATCTACTTCTTATCTTTGTGGTAAGGAGCAAAGGAGATCAGATGGGTACAACGCTCTGCAAACCTGATGGTGGATAAGCTGCCATTATTGAAATGGCTACAAGGTTTCTGCCGTCATGGGCACGTGCCTTGTTCTGCCCACTTCAGGGGAAGCTTTTCGAGGCCTGATCCCCTGGCAGGCCCGTTCACAAGTGTTTATTGATAAGAATCCGAGCCTTTCCCCGTAACAAATACGTACTCTTCCGGTTCTCCTTGCTCCTGATGTTTCCTCGGGCTGACACTACTTTTTCTCTCATTCTCCCGTTAGATTTCCCTCCTGTCTTTCATATCAAGCTGAAGGACCAGGTGCTGCTGGAGGGGGAGGCAGCCACTCTCCTGTGCCTCCCAGCAGCCTGCCCTGCACCCCATATTTCCTGGACAAAAGGTAGCCAGGAGTCCCTTCTGTCCCTGCACCCCCTGCCCTCACTCTGTGCGATCCGGTGCTGTCCAATGTACCTTCCCTTGCTCCTCCCAGAGAGCCCTTCATTCGGGAGGGATGGAGCCTCCCTGGGGCGATGGCGGGCAGTGGGGGGGCTTGTCTGGGAGACCCCGGGGGACGGGGACTGGAGGGACTGACTGGGCCATGGCTCTCTCTGGGCCCCTGCAGACAAACAGTCCCTTCGGTCCGAGCCGTCGGTGACCATAGTCTCCTGCAAAGACGGGCGGCAGCTGCTGACCATCCCTCGCGCCGGGAAGCGCCACGCGGGGCTGTACGAGTGCTCTGCCCGCAACGCCTTGGGCAGCGCGACCAGCTCCTGCACCCTGGCTGTGGCCCGTGAGTGCCGGGGCAGGGGCAGCCCCAGCGGGAAGGAGGCTGGAGGAGTGGGAGGAGAGGAAAGGCACGGGAATGGCAGGGGGTTAAGGGTTCAGGAAGCTTTTTCCCCCCAGGCCTCCCAGGCAAGCTGGCCCCCCCTGAAGTTCCCCAGAAATACCAGGATACAGCCTTGGTGGTGTGGAAGCCCGGAGACAGTCGAGCCCCTTGTACATACACGTTAGAGCAGCGGATAGATGGTGAGACTTGGGGCAGAGGGCTCGGGGGAGCTCAGAGGAAGCTGGGAGCCTCTGGGAGGAGGGGGTGAGACTAGAGGTGGGGGAACCCTACCAAGGAGGGAGAAATGGGCTCCGAGGCTCTTTTCTGTTCTTCTCCCCCTTGGCTCCCGCCCCCAGCATTCTGAACCACTCACTCCTCCCTCCTTCCTTTATAGGATTCCTGGGAACCCTGTTGTGTGAGCTAAACCTCCCCCTTGCTGCCATGGCCTCATGACAGCCCCCCACTGCCTCCCTCCCACCCTTACCTCCTCTCTCCCCCAGGGGAATCCATATGGCGCTGCGTGAGCTCGGGCATCTCTGACTGCTACTACAACGTGACCCAACTGCCTCCCGGCATGACCGTGAGGTTTCGAGTGGCCTGTGCCAACCGAGCTGGGCAGGGGCCCTTCAGCAATGCTTCCGAGAGGGTCTTTGTGGGGAAAGTCAGAGGTTAGGAGGATGGGGGGGGGGGCCCTCGAGGGTGGATGGTGGGAGTAACTTAGTGGGGAAGGAATGGGGACCTGGTGATTTTGGAAGCAGGGGGACTCTACCCCTCAGTTCCCGGAGCCCTCTGGGCTTTGGGATCCCGTCTGCTTAGTATGTGACTTTCCTTTCCATCTTTATCTATCACCAGGACCTCACTTCTACCTGGAGGGTTCTATAGCAAATGCTTTCTCCTTTTTCTTCCAGATACCCCAGTTTCAAAATCTACCACTCAACAAGAAATTCCTATTACCTCAGCTGGGACCCCCATTCCTTCCACTCCTACCTCACCTGTCTCTCCCCCAGCCCCGGCCCCTGCGGCTTCCCCAGCCCCTGCAGCTTCCCCAGCCTCTCCAGCCCCCGCCTCCCCAGCCCCAGCCACACCAGAGCCTGCCACCTCAGCCCCAGCCTCTCCAGTCTCTCCAGCCCCTGTTTCTGAGCCCACATCTACCTTGGCTCCAGCCTCTCCACAGCCTCCCCCTTCAGCCCCAACCTCCCCCTCCTCCCCAACGCCATCTCACCTCAAGGCTGTCGGCCCACCTCCCCCCACTCCCCCACGAAAGCACAGGGGTCTGCTGGCTGCTCGGCAAGCAGAGCTCACCCCCCGCAGTGATCCACCTCCTCCCGGTGGGCCTGAGTCTCTTGCCTCCAACACAAAAGCCCCCTCCCCTAGCGCTCCTGAGACTAAGCCAACCTCCTCCCCTGCCCCGATGTATATGGTGACTTCTTTTGTGTCCGAACCCCCTACCCCTGAGCCCCAGGCCCCCGAACCTACCCCCAGCCCCACTAAGGTGACCGTACGCAGCCTCAGCCCAGCCAAGGAGAGGGTCGGCTCTCCGGGGAGGGGGTCGCCCAGCTCCCCTGGCTCGGAGGGCACCGGCCTTCGTCAGGGACCTCCCCAGAAGCCCTACACCTTCCTGGAGGAAAAGGCCAGGCAAGTCCAAGGGAGGGACGGTCCGCACCTGCCTCGAACAGAATAAACGCTTAATGGGCGCGTGTTGGCTTGGGGAGGAGCTGGGGATGGGATGCAGCATCCAAAGCCTGAGGTAGGGCCTGAGATACAGGATGGGACGCGGACGCCAAGGCGTCTTTCCTGTTCCCCCCGAAGCCCCCACTCTGGCTTCCCGCCCTTCTTCAGGGCTCCTGTGTCCTTGATTCCCCAGGGGGCGTTTTGGTGTGGTGAGGGCTTGCCGGGAGAACGCCACGGGCCGGTCATTCGTGGCCAAGATCATCCCCTACGTGGCGGAGGGGAAGCAGCGAGTGCTCCAGGAGTATGAAGTCCTGCGCTCGCTCCACCACGAGCGGCTCATGTCCCTGCATGAGGCGTACATCACCCCCCGCTACCTCGTGCTCATTGCGGAGAGCTGCGGGAACCGCGAGCTGCTCTGCGGACTCAGCGAACGGTACGGGGGCTTCCACTCCTGTCCGGGGGGGTGGTCTGGCCACGGCCGAGGGGCCGCGGGGAGCTGGCCCGGCAGAGCGCCGTCCCCGCCCTCGGGAGCTCAGCCCCCTTGTCCACCCCCTGCAGGTTTCGGTACTCCGAGGACGACGTGGCCACCTATGTGGTCCAGCTGCTGCAGGGCCTGGAATACCTGCACGACCACCACGTGCTGCACCTGGACATCAAGCCAGACAACCTGCTGCTCGCACAAGACAATGCTCTCAAGATCGTGGACTTCGGCAGTGCCCAGCCCTACAGCCCCCAGGCCCTGCAGCCCCTGGGGCACCGCACGGGCACGCTGGAGTACATGGGTGAGTGGCTTGGACCCGGTGTTCTGGGCTCTGGCCGGGTTTCTGGGCTCCGGTGGTCAGTCCCGCTCCCCCCCCCAGTTTGGGGCAAAAACCCCATTCATGGCGCTCCAGGAGGCCTTGAGCTTGGGGGGCTTAAAAAGGGTTACCTTGGTATCTAAGAGTCCCTCGGGGAATCTCCTAAGGGAAAAGTGTTCCTGGGGCCCTGCTCCTCAGGGAGCCAACCTTAAGAAGAAAATACTTCGTGATTTAAACCTTAAGGGGTCCGTGGGAACTGTTTGAAAGCACTGGGCTAGACTCTGGGCCCAGCCAGCCCAAGCAGGGCCACGGGTACATACAACCTGGACAAAGGCTGAGGGTGAAAAGAGCCGGGGGCCCAGTCCGACATTGGGATACTCTAGGCCCACCGGGTCAGAGCCTGAGATTTCCCTGAGTGTAACATGCGTGGCTTTCCCATGGACATCCACACTCCTTGGAGAGGTGGAGTGGGAAGGACACCCAGCCACTGCCCATAGTTATCCCTTCCACGTCTCATCTTCCCCATCACAGTCCTGATAATTGTGGGAATTTTGGGGGGGGGGAATTTTGTGGAAGTTGCAGACAATTCAAGAAAGCCAACAGACAGCACAGAAAAGTTTAGAAACTCAGAAATGCATAAAATATAAGTATAATATTGTGTAATATCAACATATTTTGTCTTTTGCCATAATAATGCAGACTTCTCTGATAGGAAGCCAAAATGTGGATTTTCCAGATCAAGGGCAATCCCAGCCCTTGCGATGTGGAAGGGATAGTTGTATCTGTGAGCTAAAGGCACCTAGTGGCCAATACATGGCTCTTGATGCTCTCATTCATTCATCCATTTGACAAATTAAATTTATCCACGTTTGTTAAATGTCCATTATGTGCAAGGTTGTATTAGGTGTTTCAGAGTTCAAAGATGAATAAGCAAGATTCTAATCTTCAAGTCAGTTAGGGAGAGAAGATGTAAAACTCTAGTACAGAATGGGTGAGAGAAACAGAGAGAACTAGAGACGCTTTTCTCTGAGGTTTCAGAGGAAGGAGCAGAAGTCACTTCCTTTTCCCTCAGAACTGAGGAATGGGAGATGGGGAAATAACATACTCCGTGTTTGTTGGCAACAGTTCAAATAAAGGCACTGTCTAGAAATAGAGAGAGGTGTTGGAAGGATGAGTAGTTTCCCTCAAATATAGAGGTGTAGGAAGGAAGGAAACACGTATTTATTAAGGGCTTGCTCTGTGCCAGGGACTGTGCTAAGAAAAGCAGGAGAATTATCAGGAGATAGGACATAGAGCTTGTCTCTGTGAGGGACACCTGCAGTTAGGAATCAGGAAGAGAGAAAAGAGATGGCAAATAATATAGCGAAGAAACAGACAGGAGGAGGAGAGCACAAGACAGGGAAGGGAAAGCGCCCGAAGGAGGGTGGTGAGTGTCCAGCGCTGCAGAGGTTTCGGGGGGTGGGGATTGGGAAGAGACCACTGGGTTTGGCAATAAGATACGCGCGGATGACCTCGAAGGCAGAAATTTCAGGAGGAAACAGAAAGGAAGCGGGATTAGTAGAGTTAAGGAGGGAGTGGAAGGTGAAGAAATAGAGGTATCAGGGGTGAGTAACCCTTTCTAGATATCTGTCACCAGAAGGAAAAGGGAAGGGAAACTGGGTTGGAATTTAGTTGAAAAGGGTCTTGAGTCCCCAGCGATGTTGGACTTTATTCACCAAGTGGAAGAGGTTACTTATAACTGTAACTCTGAGTGACACGAGCTTCCAGAGGGAGCCCCCGTACCCAGCAAAGACGCCCTCCACAGGCGGTTGGGTCATTTCTGCCTCTGTCTCTTGTCAGCTCCCGAGATGGTGAAAGGAGAACCCATCGGCTCTGCCACGGACATCTGGGGCGTCGGTGTGCTCACCTACATCATGTGAGTGATCCCTGTGCTGGGGAACCCGGCTCCCCGCCGGGGACCTTTCCTTGCTCTCCATGTTCTCTGGGACCTCTTCCTCCACTCCTGGCAGCCCCTTCCCCAAAGTTCTTCCAGCGCCTCCCCTCAGGGCCAATCTCTCTCCTGCCCCCAACGCTGACCTTTTTGCTGTATCTTTCCCCAGGCTCAGTGGACACTCCCCATTTTATGAGCCAGATCCCCGGGAGACGGAAGCCCGGATTGTTGGGGGCCGCTTTGATGCCTTCCTGTTGTACCCCAATACCTCTCAGAGTGCGGCCCTCTTTCTGCGCAAGGTCCTTTCTGTGCACCCCTGGTGAGTGAGGCTATCCCCGATCTTTCCCGGGCTCCCCGCCTTGGGTGCATGCCCCGCCTCGGGCGTGTGTCCCCCCACCTTGGTCACATGCCCCCCGCCTCAGGCGCATGCCCCCCACCTCGGGCGCGTGCCCCCCTTCTTGGGCGTGCCCCCCCCGCCTTGGGTGTGGTCCCCCCGCCTCGGGGGCATGTCCCCCACCTTGGGCGTGTGCCCCCACCTTGGGCACATGCCCCCTGCCTCAGGCTCATGCCCCCTACCTCGGGCGCACGCCCCCCGCCTCGGGCGCGTGCCCCGAGCTCTGCGCTGTCTCCCGGCTCACCCCCTTTCTGACCCACCTTGTTCCCAGGAGCCGGCCTTCTCTGCAGGACTGCCTGGCGCATCCCTGGCTTCAGGACGCCTACCTGATGAAGCTCCGGCGCCAGACGCTGACCTTTACCACCAACAGGCTGAAGGAATTCCTGGGGGAACAGAAACGGCGACGGGCAGAGGCCGCCACCCGCCACAAGGTGCTGCTACGCTCCTATCCCGGCAGCCCTTAGCCTTCCGGACCCGATCCCTGGCCTCCCGGACCTCGGACGTCCCGGACCCTGCCCTCTGGGGTCCCCGCAGGCCGGCTCCTGGGCCCCCTGCCCTCGCATACGGGACATTCCAGGGGCTTCCGGCAGCACTGGGGTGGGGGGAGGCGGAGAGGCCGCAGGAGCCCGGACACCACCAGCAACAGCCAACCAGGGGGCATTACCTCACGGACCCACGGGCCACGGGAGCCCCGGGAAGCAACGGCCCCGCCTGGGGGGTGGCAAGCTTCAACCAGGCTGAAGAACTGAGGGAGGGAGATGAGGGACACGGAGAGAGGGGGCAAAGAGGACGAGGACTCGGGTGTGGGAGGGAAGGGGCAGAGAGAGAAATGATAAAAGGAGGGCACGGAGGCAGTCGTTTGTTGGACGGAGGGCTCCTGGGGGGGAGATCAAGGAGACTCGTGAGCAGGAGGGTGTGAGCACTAGTACTGAAGGGAAGGAAGTGCAGGAACAGGGAAGGAGACAGCCAGCATCACGGGCCGATGGCGTGGGGGCCATCAGCGGAGGGGATGATAAACCAGAAAGGGCCGGAGCAAAAGCGGTGGTCGTAGGCCATCAGTCAGGTGGGTGAGGACGGGGTGTGGCACCGGGGGCACGGGGCCGCAGATCCGCCGAGACGGTGCATCCCAGACAAGGAGATTCAAGGACCGGTTAGCCTGGAGGTTGGGAATCAGTAAGAGAAGAGGCTAGAGAGGTCATTCTTCCTTTGCCCTCCTCTCTCTGCCTAATGGGGGGAAGGGGGTCTTGCCCTTGACCTCTCAACTTGTGGCCCAAGGCTTCTTGCCCTGGGTCTGAAATGGTCCCACCACCTTCCTCCTCCCTCCCGCCAATCCTCAAAGCCTTTGCCCTCACCACCCTCATATTTATTTATTTATTGACTTTTGTGAAGTTTTCCCGCCCTCTCTCCATCACCCAATCCCTACCTCCAGTGTTGTCCTGAGCCCTGCCTATCTCTCCATACTCCATCTGTCTGTCTGTCCCAGGGCCAATAAAAACAACAAGCACCAGGGAGACCTTTGTGTTCTTTGGGGGGGTCTCTCCTGGGGAGTGGGGGATGCGGGGGGGGGAATAGAGCTCACTTGTAGAGCTGGGTTCTTTACTCAGACTCCATGGATGGGTCCATGGATAGATTTTGGAAGGTCTATGAATTTGAATGGACAAAAGCATCCATTTATTTTCATTAATCTTTGGTTTCCTTTCTAATTCTATATAAATAAAAAATACTTTTTAGAGAAGGAGTCTATAGGTTTTAGCAGATTGCCAAATGGTTCCATGACACAAAAGTATAAACTAGACCAACTGAGGCAGCCAGAAGGTGCCATAATACACAGAACCCCAGGGCCTGGAGTCAAAAAGACCTGACCCCAGATATTTATTGGGAAAGTCACTTAATGTTTGTCTCAATTTCCTCAACTGGTAAATGAAGATAATAATAGCACCTACTTCAGAATATTGTTGGGAGAATCAAATGAGATATCTTAAGACCTAGCATGATGCCCTTTTATCTATCCCTAATTCCATCCATAAAGTAGTCCTACCTTCCTTCTTTTCTTCTTTCCCTTCTCCTCCCTCCCTTCTTTTCTTTTCCTTCCTTCCTTCCTTCCTTCCTTCCTTCCTTCCTTCCTTCCTTCCTTCCTTCCTTCCTTCCTTCCTTCCTTCTCTCTCACCTGTTCAGCAAGTCAGATTCAGACCCTAGTCTAATTTGTCATTGTAAACCAATCACTATTTTGAGTTTGCATTTGCAAAATTCTTAATAGTTTACAAAGCAAATTTCTTAAAATCACCTTGTGAGATGGAGAATACAAATAACAAGCCCATTTTACAGATGAGAAAACCTAGGACATTCCAAAAGCTTATGGAGGCCCTGGGGTATTGTGGGTAGGACAGAGAAGCCAAGGAGAACCAGATATCACCAGCAGCATCCATGCGCTACCACATGGACTCATGGTTAATGGAAGTATCGAGGACAACATAAACTCTTTCTGGATTAGGAAAAAGTTTATCGAGGCCGAGGGGCTAAAGAACTGGATCTCTCAGAAAGTGATTTGCCATGGATCACACAGCCAATAACCATCTAAGCCAGGGGTCCTCAAACTTTTTAAATAGGGGGCCAGTTCACTACCCCTCAGACTGTTGGAGGGCCAGACTATAGTAAAAGCAAAACCTTTGTTTTGTGGGCCTTTAAATAAAGAAACTTTATAGCCCTGGGGGAGGGGGATAAATGTCCTCAGCTGCTGCATCTGGCCCGTGGGCCGTAGTTTGAGGACCCCTGAAATTTTAAGCCAAGATGCCAATCCAGACCAGTGGTTTTTGGACCCCACCATCTTTCCTATGTGGGTCCTGCACTGGGTACTAAGAAAACACACCCCAAAAGAAGGTAGAACGAATAGCTACACAACTGGTACGCAGGAATAACTACAAGCAGGTGCTTGACCAGCAGCAGCTGCACCCTGGGAATGTACACCAGAGTTGAGAAGTCTATCTGTAGTGACAGGACCCAATCAAGGACCATTTACCTGGATCGGTGGGAAACCGGTTAATTCTACCTTTAACCATAAGTCAGCATGCTTCAGTTTTTTTTTCTTTTTGAAATAATTGAATCATTATGTTAGAACTGCAAGATCCCATGAAACCTAAGGTTTATATGGGTCCTGAATAGCTGCAAGATAACCTGGGGGGATCAATTCTGTGCTCCCATCCTTTTCTATGACCCAGCTGAGCTGTTGCTCAGGAGGGCATCTTGATTCTGTAGACGGAAAGAGATCCCAGAGGCTATTTTGCAGGTAGGGCATTTTCAGGGGTTTACGGAAGCCCTTTACCTGACCAAGAACACTCTCTATAACCTCTTCAGCAAATGGTCATCCAGCCAACCACTACCTGAAGATTTCTGGTGATGGGAAGCCTGCTCTCTCCCCCGCCAGTCCCTTGCATTTGGGGATTGCTTTCATTGTTTGGAATGTTTCCTTTTATCAAACTTTAATTCTCTACTATTTCCACATCTGGTTGTCCTCTGAGGTGGGGCAGAGGGGAGCCCCCACAAGCAGACCACATCTTATTCCTATTTCATATAATATCTTCAAAATTTTAAAGATAACTATCACAGAATCTCTAAGTCATCTCTCCTCCAATTGAAACATCCTTCTTTCCTTCAAATGATATTGACAAAGTGTTTTCTTCAGAACTTTTATCATCCTGGTCGTCTTTTGGATGCTTCTCAGCTTGCCTAAAGTGTAGCAGCAAGCACTGAACACAGTACCCTAGAAATGGTATGACCAGGGTTATGGCCTCCCCTATTCTGGACGTGATTTTTCTCAAAGCAATCTAGAAGGCATTAGTTTTTAGCTGGCACATCCCCTTTGCTGAGCTTGCAGTGTATTCTTACACACACTTTATATAATATATATATATATATATATACATTTATTACATATTATAATCTAATATTTCCTATTATATAAAATATAATAGTATAATTTATCATATAATCAAATATATATATATTTTAAATGACCTCCACATTTACTTCTATTACTTTCATTTCCTTCTCTAACTTAGCAAGAGCTTTCTGGCTCCCAGCCAAATTGGTCATCTAGAGCAGGACTATAATGTAGAACAGTCCAACCCAGAAGTGACCTAGAGTTTGGGATTTGCAGCTTGATAGACTCATGCAGTACCACCCTTCTCTCCTACCTGTGCTTCTCCCTCAATCTTTATGATTCTGCCCTGAGTGAAGGAGAAAAAGCCATCACCCCAAATGGAAATGGACTCAATGACCATTAAGAAACTCATGACTTGAAAGAGATATTAATTGGCAATTTTCTTTTCTGTCGCTTGAGTCCAAGCTGCTCCTCCACAAAAGTTCCCAGGCTGTCTGCCCCAGCTAGGACAAGCTCAGTTTTTTTGGATTCTATAATTACGAAGGTATATTATTTAAAATATTTAAGATTGAGGAAGGGATTTTATTTTTCCTCTCATAGGGAAAAACAAAATCCTTTCATCAATCTAAGAATTGCCTTGTGTCACTTTATCTATAAACGGAAGGTCCTCTGAGGTCTCTTCTACCCCTAGATGTAGAGCTGCCAAAGGTCATACAAGTCATCTGAGATTAGGGTCTGGAAGAGAGCATAGATATCCTTTTGTCCAGTCCTCTCATTTTCTTTCTTTCTTTCTTTTTAAAAAAAGTATTTCCTTTTTCCCAATTACATTTAAAAACAATTTTTTTTCATAGATTGAAATGTTTCTTGGTCACAAATACTAAGCACATTCTATGTGTCATGTATTAAGAATACAAACACAGTAAATGCAATGGTCCCGACATATATATATATAACAACAACTTGAGTTCTAATAGGAGACAACAAATCATACATTTACATATTATGCACATGCACATATATTTATTTATATAAAACAATTTTTAACTTAAAAAATGAATTTCAATATCTCTCCCCTTCTCTCTCCCTACTTCCTGAGATGGCAAGCAATTTGATATATGACCCTTTCATTTCAGAAATTAGGAAATCACTTTTACAGGTTCATATAATAGTGAAGTTGAAACTGGGTTCTTTGCCCCCAAATCCGATATTCTGTCCACTATAATACTCTGCCTAACAATCTTAGAACTTCAGGTGGCATTTGTCTTGTTTCTCCAGACATCCTGACTCTCCTTATGATCCAGTCAGATTAACACCAAAGGATGAGGTTGTGTCTAATTATAATTCAGATTTATATAGGATTTTCTTCACAATAACCCATTTTCCAGATGAGCTAACTGATGATCAATTAATTTAATGACTTGCTCAAGGTTACGCAATCAAGAAATGTTAGATCTAATATTGCAGGGCCAAAACTAGTAGGAAATAAATGGGAAGGGAAGAAGTATTTATTAACTATATGTCAGGTACTATGTTAAACTCTTTGCAAATATTTCATTTAATCCTCAAGACAATCCTGTGAGGGAGATGTTTTTATAGTTGAAAAAATGAGGCAAAGAGAGGTGAAAGGATTTGCCCAGAATCACACACTTGGCGTCTGAGACCACATTTGATTCCAGGTCTTCCCGACTCTAAGCTCAGCACTATCCATCGCACACCTAGCAAATGAGGTGCCCAAGGTCATAAGCTGAGGAAATATGATAGGTTTGTAGAATAATACCTGTAGAGGTGACGGATACCTTTCAGGTTATCAAGTCTAACTTTCTTCATTTACAGCTGAGAAAACAGCCCAAGTTCATTGATTCCAAAATCCAGTGATATTTCCACTGTAATGAATTGCTTCTCTAAAGGAGATGGGGAAATCAGGGTTTAGATTAGGCTACATCTAGCTTCAAGAAACCATCTGATCCCAATACTCTGAAAACAGTACGGAAAAGAGTGTGCATTAGGAGGGTGGAGGCTGGACTTCTATTATTCGCTGTGTCCTCCGGTCAGCCCATTGGTTGGTGTTGGGGGTGGGGGAGAGGAAACCTGGAAGCTCCTAGCTAGAAAGTTCAGGCTCAGACCTGGGCACCGAGGGTCTGACCTGATTGGTCAGAGTGGCCCCGTTAACCTCTTGTGATTGGTCTAGTGGGTATACTGGAACTTCACGAAGAGAACGGCACTTTCGGCTTCTATCCTCCCCAAGGGTTCTGCTATTGGAGGGGTGGGGTGGGGATAGGGAGCGGGGCGGTGTCTCGCTGTCCAGCTGTCAAGTTGCTGACGCTATGAGGGCCCCAGGGCCACTCGGGTTTCCCCCACGAGTGAGCAGCGACGGCTGAGCCAGCATCCTTGGCGTCCTCGGGCTAAATAAGGATCCAGCTCGGGCTGGGTAGACGAAGCCTGGGGTCCCGGGGGGACCAGGGGCTACCTCGCCAAACAAGGCGAGGAGGGGAGATGTATATAAAGCCAGGGGCGCGGGGCTACCTGCCCTCCGCGTCCAGTCCTGTGCTGTCCTGGGAACTTCACGCTGAACGCTAATCTTGCCCTTCGACTCAAGCCCTTTTTATTGGTCCCTCCGCCCCCAGCCCCGTGGTGAGTTCGGACCTGTAGCGTCCCATTCAGTTTCCGCTCCGGGAGAGGGGTGGGTACTGGGGACGAGCTCCTGTCTAGGCCTCGCATTAGTGGTCACTATCTGCTCCCCCAGATGTCCAAAGCAGCTCCGGCCAAGAAGCCAGCGGCCCCACCTCCAGGCTGCACCCTGGACATCAATGACCCCCAGGTGCAGAGCGCTGCCATCCGCATCCAGGCCTCTTACCGGGGCCACAGGTGAGAAGGGTGGGAGCGTCTTGGAGTCGGTCCTGAGTGACAGGATTCTCCAAGCCTCCGAAAGAGTCTCTGAGAAAGGGACGTGGGAGAGAAAGGGAGGGACAGAGAGATCTACACAGCATACACACATGGGAGAAGAGACAGAGACAGAGAGAATGACAGAATCAGAGAGTGAGAGACAGAAACAGAGAAAGAGAGATGGAGACAAAGTGAGAGAGACAGACACAGAAACAGAGCAGAGATAGAGTGAGAGAGACCGGGACAGAGAGGTTGGGGAAGGCTGGTCCCGGGAATGTGTTTGATCTGGGTCAGGAGGTATCCTACAGCAGCCGTGGGCTTTGACCTAGAGGTCAAGCAAAGGGAAGGCTGAGTTAGGGTATGGAGTCAAGAGGAAAGACAGAAGGGAAACCTTCCCGTGATCCATCTGTCTCTTATTGGGAGAGGGTTGGTCTGGAATTGCCCCGTAA
The DNA here is from genome assembly GCF_016432865.1 of Antechinus flavipes. Classification (NCBI taxonomy): domain Eukaryota; kingdom Metazoa; phylum Chordata; class Mammalia; order Dasyuromorphia; family Dasyuridae; genus Antechinus; species Antechinus flavipes. The sequence goes on along the minus strand of NC_067400.1, from coordinate 63,654,875 downwards.
GGGACAGGATGGAAGATTGGCGTTAACCTGAACAGGTCCCGGAAAGAGCTGAAAGAAAAGGGTCCACCCCGCGTCCTGCAGCCGCTGCAGGACGTCGTTCTGATCGAGGGAAGCGCAGCGAAACTGTCCTGCCGGATCTCGGCTTTTCCTGACCCTTTTATCCGCTGGAGCAAAGACGGCAAGGAGCTCCGTGACGGGCCCAAGTACCGCTACGTTTTCGAGGACCCCGACGTGGTGGCCCTGGTGGTGCGCGACGGAGAACTCGCCGACCTAGGCCAGTATAGCATCAACGTGTCCAATCCCTTCGGCGAGTGCTCGGACTCTGCGCGGATACTCGTGGAAGGTACGACCTCCTGGGCCCCGTCACACAGCAACACTTGGAGTTTGTTGGATTTTTCGAGCTTTCCCTGAACAGATCAGACCCAGTTTTCAGCGCACCCCATCCATCCCACCCGTCTGCGAGGGGGACGGGGCTGGCAGTATTACAGAGGTCGCTAAAAGTGCTTGTCCAAGGTCATGGGAGAGCTCCTTCCTTCGCGTTCCCCACGGGGCTGAGGGTGGGGCTAACTCTCCGCGCGACATTGTCTTTGTCTGTAAATATATTCCCCAGATTTTTTCTAGCTCTTCCAAACTTTGTAAGTACTTTCCCCAACACCCGGGGAGTGAGGTGGTGCAGGGAGTTGTATACTCGTGTTTATACATGAGAAGCGCTGAGGCTCAGGGTTGTGACTGACTACCCACGCCTAAAAGAAGAAGGACTCTCCCTAAATTCCTTTCAGTTCTACATCCTGCGGTGGGCAAGTCCCGGGAGAGGAGGCGGGAGGGAGGAACTCTTTCTCATCCATCCCCCTAATGCCCTAATAGTCCCAGCGAAGATCAAGAAGGGACCAGACAATACTAAAGCACGCAGAGGAACCACGGTGACTCTAACCGCGGAAATCCTAGGCGAGCCACCTCCCGACGTGGGATGGACCAAGGACGGGCTGGACATCGAAGAGGATGACAGGCGAGAGACAGGGCAGAGGGTGGAGCTCCGGAAGCGGTGGGGGATGGGCCCTGGCCTTCGAGGTCATCTGGGGGACCGCCAACACAGGTGTTCCTTTTCAGGGTGTTCTACGAGATCGGGAACACCAATACTACGCTGACCATTCGCCGGGCCACAGCTGAGGACAGCGGCAAGTATGAGGTCTACGTGGAGAACAGCCTGGGGATGGACCAGAGTTTTGCCCGCGTGGATGTTGCCTGAGGGGGAATCCTCGGTATTCCCGGTGCCGGGGCCGTCGCGACATCCTTTCTTTCTCGATCTGCGGATAATAAAGTTATGGTCGATCTGACGGCTGCCTGTGTCATCTTCCTATGGGGAGGTAGGGAGAGAGGGGAGTCCCGTTTCCCAAGCTGCCCCTTCCCTCCCTGTGTCCCTATGTGAGCATCACAGAACAGCAGAGCTGGAAGGGGCTCCTGGAACTCATCTAACAGACAGCTCTCTGGTCTATCGGGAGGAACTCTGGACAGAGGCTTCAGGCGGCGTTAGCAGGGAGTACTTAGGGAAGCCACTAGTGGTGCAGAGGGGAGCGACCACTCCCCGTGCTCTTGGCTTGGATCCAAGTCTGTGACTTGCTGGGGGATCCTAGACAGGCCCCACGAACCGCTCTAAGCCAGTTTCTCCATCTGTAAAATAGGAAGAATAGTAACACCTACTTTCTCTAGAGTTATGAAATAGCATAAAAATGAAGTCACATGTAAAGTAACATGCAAAGCTTGTAATATAATACTATAAGTACTAGCTATTATCTCTCTGAACCGAAATTTCTTTATCTTTAATCAAGAAACATTTATTAGCTATAAAAACAGAGAAGAGAAATCGGTTAACCTCCGGGCTTCAGCTTCCTCACAGGCAAATTGCGGGGTGGGGAGTGAGGATTGATTTCTAAATTCTAAATCAGGACAGGATGGAATATCATCGAGTCCAAGTTTCCTTAGTTCTATTACTCTCCCTCACCAAGTGAGAGCCTCAGCTCTAGGTGGCCCTGTCTTAGGCTCTTCCTTTTCTCCCTTCCCCTTCCCCTCCTGTTTCCCCTCCTCCTCCTCCTCCTCCTTTCCCTCCTCCTTTCCCTCCTCCTCCTCTCCCTCCTCCTCCCCCTCCTCCTCCCCACCTCCTCCTCCTCCTTTACTTCCTCTTCCTCCTCCTCCCCCTCCTCTCTCTCCTCCTCCCCCTCCTCCTTTACTTCCTCTCCCCCCCCCCCCCCTCCTCCTTTACTTCCTCTCCCCCCTCCTCCTCCTTTACTTCCTCTCCTCCTCCCCCTCCTCCTCCTTTACTTCCTCTTCCTCTCCTCCTCCCCCTCCTCTCTCTCCTCCTCCCCCTCCTCCTCCCCCTCCTCTCTCTCCTCCTCCCCCTCCTCCTCCCCCTCCTCCTCCTCCTTACTTCCTCTTCCTCCTTCTTTCCCTCCTCCTCTCCTCCTCTCCCTCCTCCCCCTCCTCCTCTCCCTCCTCCTCTCCCTCCTCTCCCTCCTCCCTCTCCTTCCTCCTCCTCCCCCTCCTCTTCCTCCTCCTCCTCCTCCTCCCCCTCCTCCCCCTCCCCTCCTCCTCCCCCTCCACCAGTTCTATTAATACCCTTAGCTTTGGCAGGCCGCCCTGTTCCCCCACCGGCCCCGGTCTGGGTGACTTCTAGCCTTTCCTGGCTTGCTGAAGCCCACTCTCTGAGCCCCTCCCGCGGCGCCTCCTGCTGGGGAGAAGCCCTGGCCCCGTGTCAGAGGTTAGTCTGTCGCTAACTTGACATCTCCAAATCCTACAATTTCTCTTCTGGTTTTCAGACTCTCAGTGAGGCCCCGCCCTTCTCCGGACTCTCCCCCCGCCCCCTCGGTGTATCCCCGCCCCCTAGCTATTAAGGCTCCGCCCCCTGGGGGGTCTCTTTCTCAGTAACTTGCTACGGGGAGGGAAGGGAAATCTTTGAAACTACAACTCCCGGCATGCCCCGCCGAGGAGTTATCGCGAAGTCCGAGAGGACACGTGTGCGGAAGGATTTCGGAACCGTCGAGGCATCCCGGTGCGACTGATTGATGTGAGGGGCAGAGGGGACCGGGGAGTCGGGCTGCTCCCCCGGCGCGCGTGCGCGTGCACGCACCCTCCCCCGCCGCGCGGGGCGTTGGCGTAGGTGGGCTGTGGGGTGCAGATCTGGGGGAGAGCAGCGCGGGGCGGGCTCCCCGTCAGGTTCCCGGGGGGGGGGCGTTTGAAGGGGTCCGTCGGGCTTCAGAGTCTGTGGCGATTGGGGGGCCTGACATTTTGGGCTTTAGTCAGAATCTGTACTGATCGGAGGGTTGTGTGAAGGGGAAAGGCAGGGTCCTGTAGCAGGGGTCATCTGTGGAGATGGGACGGGGGAGGGGCCCGAATCTGTGGGGGCCCCCAGAAGCGTCAGCGCTGGGGGTCAGCGTCTGTACTGATTGCGGAGGTGTGTGTGACGGGGTCAGCGCGGAGTCTGTACCAGGGGTCACCCACAGAGATTATGGGGGGCCCGAATCTGTGGGGGCCCCCAGAAGGGTCAGCGCTGGGGTTCAGCGTCTGTACTGATTGCGGAGGTGTGTGTGACGGGGTCAGCGCGGAGTCTGTACCGGGGTCACCCACAGAGATTATGGGGGGCCCGAATCTGCGGGGGCTCCAGAAGGGTCAGCGCTGGGGTTCAGCGTCTGTACTGATTGGGGAGGTGTGTGTGAAGGGGTCAGCGCGGAGTCTGTACCAGGGGTCACCCACAGAGATTATGGGGGGCCCCAGAAGGGTCAGCGCTGGGGTTCAGCCTCTGTACTGATTGGGGAGGTGTGTGTGACGGAGTCAGCGCTGAGTCTGTACCAGGGGTCACCCACAGAAACTGGGGGGGGCCCGAATCTGCGGGGGCCCCAGAAGCGTCAGTGCTGGGGTTCAGCGTCTGTACTGATTGCGGAGGTGTGTGTGAAGGGGTCAGCGCGGAGTCTGTACCAGGGGTCACCCACAGAGATTATGGGGGGCCCGAATCTGCGGGGGCTCCAGAAGGGTCAGCGCTGGGGTTCAGCGTCTGTACTGATTGCGGAGGTGTGTGTGACGGGGTCAGCGCTGAGTCTGTACCAGGGGTCACCCACAGAGATTATGGGGGGCCCCCAGAAGCGTCAGCGCTGGGGTTCAGCGTCTGTACTGATTGGGGAGGTGTGTGTGACGGGGTCAGTGCTGAGTCTGTACCAGGGGTCACCCACAGAGATTATGGGGGGCCCGAATCTGTGGGGCCCCCAGAAGGGTCAGTGCTGGGGTTCAGCGTCTGTACTGATTGCGGAGGTGTGTGTGACGGACAGAGTCTGTACCAGGGGTCACCCACAGAAATTAGGGGCATCAGAGTGCAGGGGCTAGTCAGGGTTCCAGGACTCATGGAAGGCAGTATTGGGCTCAAGGTCTGTGGAGGTTGGACTTCACATCCTGAGTCTGTTAGATTCAAAGTCTCGTGTCTGGTCGCCATCTTGCGGGATTCATGGATTTAGGGGTTTGGAACCTAAAGGACTTGAGGGGCGTCTGAAATTTGGTCCGGTGGGAGCAGCGTTGAGGTTCAGAGTTCTAGGTCTGGGTTTGGGCTTAGGATCGTGAAGTTTGGGGTTTGTTGGGGTATGGGGTATTGTGATCTGTAGAGTTGAGTGTGAGGGCGGTCCCTTTGGGGACTTGGGGTTCAGGGTTGGAAGGGAGAGATTTGGGGACCTTTAGAGTCCTTACAGGGTCTGTTTGGGGTTTTTAGGGATTAGGAGGTGTCCTTCATCATGCTCAAAGCGGTGATCCTGATTGGAGGTCCCCAGAAGGGTGAGGAACCTCTCTGCTCCCTCTCTGGGAATTCCCTGACCCCCTTCCACTCTCCAGGTAGCCAGGATGGGCTACTTGTGACCCCCCCCCCCGCCCCCGCCCCTGGGAGGGTGTCCAGGTGCCCTGTGGCTGGAGGAGCCTAAGGACCTTTCCCTAACCCAGGGACAAGATTCCGGCCTTTGTCTTTTGAAGTGCCCAAACCACTCTTTCCTGTGGCGGGAGTCCCCATGATCCAGCATCACATAGAGGCCTGTGCCCAGGTAATTCCCCCAAGCAGTGCAGACCCTGCTAGCCGAAGCGGTGCTCGGAGGGGCTCCCCTGTGCTGGGGGGGACCCGTCCTTTTTCTAAGACCCTCGCTCGTCTCCTGGGGCAGAGCCCGGAGACCAGAGTCTCCCAGACACCAGCTGGGTGATTCTGGGCCAGTCACTTCACCTCTGCCTCAGTTTCCTCAGCTGTAAAATGGAGATTGTAAAAAAAATTACTGAGATTGTAAAATGTCTCTCAGGTGCTTAACCCGCCTGTATCTCAGGCTGGATCCAGTTTAGTTTGTCTTTTGTTCTGGAAGAAGACCTAGAGGGAGGTGACCTAGCATGACTTGCAAGTGAATTGCATTGAAATGAGGGAGGGTTGGGCAAGGCCCCCTGCCTCACTTTCTCCTCCAGAAGCATCTGGAATCAGTGGCCTGGTCCCTACCAGGAAATAGCCCCAGGTGCTGTGGGAAGCCTCGGCCTTTTAAAGCAAAGACATTTACTAGGTCTCAGTTTGACAGAGGCAACACCCATTCAGTGATTAAGGCGAAGTAAGAAAGAAGTGAGGCAAAGGATGGCCTTTTATACCTATTTAAAAAAAACAACAACCCTCTGGGAGGGAAGATTCTCAGGCTTTCTGGCCAAAACACTTGCCTTGGGACTTTTTGTTGGCCCACCAATGAGAGCTCAAGTCATAACTGGAAGGTATTGAGGAAGGAAGGAAGGAAGGAAGCAAGCGAAAAAAGAAGGAAGGAAGGAAGGAAGCAAGCGAAAAAAGAAGGAAGGAAGGAAGGAAGGAAGCAAAAAAAGAAGGAAGGAAGCAAGCGAAAAAAGAAGGAAGGAAGGAAGGAAGGAAGCGAAAAAAGAAGGAAGGAAGGAAGGAAGCAAACGAAAAAAGAAGGAAGGAAGGAAGGAAGCAAGCGAAAAAAGAAGGAAGGAAGGAGGGAGGAGAGGAAAGAAGCAGGGAGGGAAGGATGGATGGAGGGGTGGGTCAGTAAGAATATTTCTAAGTCACAGTGCCTGGCATATAGTTGGCGCTTAATAGGCGCCTGTTTCCGTCCTTCACGGTCCTGTGCCAGCCCCTGGCTTTCCTTGTAACGCTGCACGTTTCTTTTCCCAACTTTATCCCCGAATCCCTTTGAAGGTTCATGGCATGCAGGAAATTCTCCTCATTGGTTTCTACCAACCAGATGAGGCACTGACACGGTTCTTGGAGGCTGCTCAACAGGAGTTCAACCTTCCTATCAGGTGGGGGGCGGAGGGGGAGGTTCTGGGGCCCCCCTACGTACCCGGGGTTTGTCACCTACGGAAAGAGCCTTTGAGTTTCTAGGCCTGAACCGGAGGGGGTGGGGGGATGTCCCCGGGGATAAGATGGATCGGGGACGCAGGGGGTTCTTGCCGGATCTCATCTGGGGGATCTGGTCTTCCGGGCTTCAGGTACCTGCAGGAATTTGCCCCCCTAGGTACAGGAGGTGGTCTGTATCATTTCCGAGACCAGATCCTGGCCGGGGGTCCCGAAGCCTTCTTCGTTCTTAATGCCGACGTCTGCTCGGACTTCCCCTTGGGTGCTATGCTGGAAGCCCACAGACGGCAGCCTCATCCCTTCTTGCTCCTAGGCACCACGGTAAGAGACGGAAGGGCTGGGAGGTGACCCGAGGGGCCTGGGGGGAGGGGGAGTGTTTGTCACTGGCCAGAAGCGAGGCCCCCTCCCGCTCCAGGGCCTGCCCCCATGTGCCCACACGGCTCTGTCTCTCAGGCCAACCGGACCCAGTCCCTTAACTATGGCTGCATTGTGGAGAACCCGGAAACTCACGAGGTAAGGGGCGGTTTGTTCTGGGGAGGTGTCCCCTCCCTGGTTCCATCTCTCTCTGGGTCCTTGGGGCTGCCCGACCTGAACCCCAAGAGCCCCCCAAAGTCGGGGCCCCCCTTGCAGGCAGGTCCTTCTCCCAACGTGACACCCCCGGCTTCTGCGCCTCATTTCCAGCAGGACGGAGCAGCCGCCATCGTCCTTTCCACCCCTTCCCCCATTTGTTCTCATCCCCTCCAGGTTTTGCATTATGTGGAGAAGCCGAGCACGTTTGTGAGTGACATCATCAACTGTGGCATCTACCTCTTCTCACCGGAAGCCCTGAAGCCCCTTCGGGACGTCTTCCAGCGAAACCAGCAGGACCGGCAACTGTGAGACGTGCCCCGGGCCCTGGGCAGCCCCCCGCCTCCTGCTCCCCCTCGGGCCCGCCCTGGGCCCTTTCGGGCCCCCTTGTCCCCCTTACCCCGGCCAGGCCGGGCGTGCCCCTCTGCCCCACGGCCCTCCCCAGGACCAGGCCCTTCCTGCTCCCGTCGGGGCTCTCCCATCCGCTTCCTCCTCCGGCAGCCCCGCTTCCTGCCTCACGCCTTCATGCTCGCCCCCCGCTCGGCTTGCCATCCCATCTCCTTTTGCTTTTCTGTTTCTTTCTGGTGTCTTGTCTCTGCCATCTCCCTCCTCATCTTTTTCTGGCCTCACCAGCTGCCTTGATCTGGGGTGAGTGTCTGTCTCTGAATCAAGGGACGGGGGAGGGCTAGCGATGGAGGAGGGCTTGGGGCCTGTGAGGTCGTAAGGCGCAGAGGCGCGGGGGTCTGGGTTCTCCGTCCCTCCCCCGCAGGCCCCCCCGGGGCGGAGCTGCACGTGATGGGGGGGCTTGTGATCGGCCCGGCTCCGGGGGCACAGTGAGGGCCTTGCCCCCGGCCCATCCCCAGGGTGCGCCCGCAGAGTCAGACACAGGGGGGCCGCCGAACCCACATAAACATCCCCGTGGCTGCGGCCGACGTAGAGAACCTCAGACACGGTCCGTGTTCTGCGTAGTTTCATTTATTGGCTGGTCTCCAGCCACATTTTGCTATGGTTTGGGGGCCCCCAGGAGCCTCGTGTGGCCATGGGTGTGTGTGACGCGCCTGCGTACGACCCCCCGGGCCTCGGCGGGTGCCCACCGGGCTGGGGGCGTCCTCGCGCCCTGAGCCTGGGCCTCCCCGCTTCCCCTCAGGGACGGCTCTTCGGGCAGCTGGCCCGGGGCAGGGACCATCCGGCTGGAGCAGGACGTGTTCACAGCCCTCTCTGGCCAGGGCCAGATCTATGTGCACCTCACCGATGGGATCTGGAGCCAGATCAAGTCTGCAGGGTATGGGGGGGAGTGTGCACTGGGGGTTCCAGCGGAGAGAACTGCAGGGGGGGGTGGGCCTGGGACTGTCTGCTCTGACCTCCCCCCTCCCCGCCTCTGCAGCTCTGCCCTTTACGCCTCTCGCCTCTATCTGAACCGGTACCAAGTCACTCACCCCGAGCGGCTGGCGGAGCTCACCCCTGGAGGCCCCTGCATCCGAGGTACGCCCCCTCCTCCTCAGGCGCCAGCCCCGTGTCTGTCCCTTCTCGGGACCTCCGAGACCCCCCCTCCTCGGGACCCCCGAGACCCCCCCTCGGGACCTCTGAGACCCCCACCTCGGGACCCCCGAGAACCCCTCCTCGGCCCCTCCCCTTTCCTTCCGGGGCTGGTCCGGGATGTCTTGCCCCAGGCTTTCTCTTTTGCTTATAGGAAATGTCTTTATCCACCCAACGGCGAAGGTGGCTTCCTCTGCAGTGGTGAGTGGGGCCGTGGCTGGCACTGAGCCGGGGGCCTGGGCAAGCCCCAGTGTCTCTGGGCCCCCGTTTCTTCATTTGCACCATTAAGAGAGGATAGGAGGTGCCTCCGGCTCTCAGCGTCGTGTTCTCTCCCCAGCTCGGTCCCAACGTCTCCATCGGGGAAGGGGTGACGATAGGGGAGGGGGTTCGGCTGCGAGAGTCCATCGTCCTCCATGGAGCTACTCTGCAGGTGCGAGGCTGGGCGGGGGCTGGGGGAGTGGCCGGGAAGTGGGACGGCTCCGAAATCCCCGGGGCGGGGGTGGGGGGGGGTGGGGTGGTGGACAGGCTGGACCCGGAGGGAGCGGGGTCAGGACCAGCGCTCACTGCCCCCCAGGGCTGCCCCCCCACGCAGTGGGGCCTTTGATCCTCACAGCCACCTTGTGGGGGGGTCCTACCCTCCCCATGTTACAGATGGGGGTCCATGGTTTGCGGGGCTGGAGCTGTGCCCGAGGCCCGAGCCGAACTCCGCCCTTCCCGGCTCGGCCCCGGGCTGAGCTCCCGCGAGCTGGAGGCTGGAGGAGGGCGCCTCGCTGCTGGCCCGGCCTGGGGGCCGCCTCCTCTCCCGGCGCCCTGAGCCCTTGCGGCCCTTCTCAGAGAGGAGGGAGCGGGGCTGTGGTTTCTCTTTCAGGCGGGCGGGGGCAGGGGCAGCAGTCGCCGTAGGGGGCACCAGTGAGCCCGCGTGGCCTGGCACCGGGACGGGGGAGGAGGGGGCGGCCCAGGAAGGCCTCGGAGGCCGACCGCGCTCTCCCGCCCCCACAGGAGCACACGTGTGTGCTGCACAGCATCGTAGGCTGGGGGAGCACAGTGGGGCGGTGGGCCCGCGTGGAGGGCACGCCCAACGACCCCAACCCCAATGACCCCCGGGCCCGAATGGACAGCGAGAGCCTTTTCCGGGATGGGAAGCTGCTTCCAGCCATCACCATTCTGGGTAGGGAGCGGGGGGAGGGGGAGGGACGGGGGGGGGGCCGGCGTCCCGGGGACAGGGGCTGCCATTATGGTGTGGGCCACTGGCCCCTGCCAGGCCGTTCGGTGCCACAGAGCAGTATTGCCCACTCTGCCCTAGCTGTGAGGCTCCCTCCGATGGGCCGCTCCCAGGGGCCCGGGCCCCCGCCTTCCCCCTGGTGCCCCCTCCCTCCCTCCCATGACTCTCCTGGTCCCCTTCTGCTCACCTGCAGGCTGCCGGGTTAGGATTCCCGCGGAGGTGCTGATCTTGAATTCCATTGTGTTGCCACACAAGGAGCTGAGCCGGAGTTTCACCAACCAGATCATCCTCTGAATGGGGGGCTTGGGGAAGGACCCCCCGCTGCCCCCGCTGGCTCCTGTCTCTGGGCGGGAAGGAGTCGGTTGAGTTGGACCTTCACTGGCTGGTACTCTGGGGGTGTGGGAGGCATGTGGGTGGCCGGGCCGCGCCGCCCTTTCCATCTCCAATAAACCCTGATGAACCTTGGAGCCAGGACTGTCTCCCGCCTCTGACTGGAGTGAGGGGGGCAGCTGAGTCAGGGCCCCCCCACCCCACCCCCACATTAGCATTTAAATTGGAGTCTCTGGGCTGCAGGCTCATGAATAATGAATCTGGACTCGTGGTAAATCTCCCCCCCTTCACCCTCTTCTGCTGCTCAGGAGGGAGACACGCACTGCCTCATATCCCAAACTCTCTGCCCCCCAAAAACTCCACCCGGGAGCCACCACACTCAGGCCCCAACTGCTGCCCTCCCCCTGCGGTGGGTCCGTCTCCTCGCTCCCCCTCTGCCTTAGCGGGGGCACCGATTACCAAGGCCGCCCGAAGCCTCTGGCCGCGTGGTCAGTGCTGGGGAAAAGCTGGCCTCAGGAGGGAGTCCTGGGCCGGGGTGTCACGGACAGGCCCCCCTTGGTGGGCGCTCCGCTCCAGCCCCCGCCCGCTCCGCTTTGCTGGCTCCATCTGCTACCCAAGTTGCACCGTTAGCAGAGGAGAGATCTTTCTGTCTCCATTTCTCTGTGTCCCCGTCTTCTGCTTCTTGGGCTCAGGGTGGGAGATGCTGCCGGAGCTGGATGGCTCCCAGGGGGAGGAACTGCTTCCTAGGGGTGGGGGCGAGGAAGCATCACCCAAATTCCGGCAGCCCCTCCCTGCTCCGACACCGAGACCCTCGTCTCCCCACACCGGGGGTGTGGACTCGGGGGGAAGAACGCTGTGTGCCTGTGACCCCGACGTGCTCCCCCTTCTCCCCCTTCCCCCAGCTGTGGGTGCGGAGCTTAGTTGCCAGATGAGCTGGTAATGATCGTAATCTGCTAATTGAGAGGAATCTAATTACCCGAAGAGAATGGGGGGGTAGGGAGTGGGGAGGAGGAGGGGCACCAGCGGCAGAGATTGTGTGTTAGTGGGGAGGGCTCCCGAGATGGGAGCCCAGGGCCGGGCTCTGGGTGGGGGGGAGGCTAAGAGACTAGGCCATCCTGGGGGACCCACGGGGAGCTCTGGGCATCAGGCAAACGCAGGGTGGGGGTTCATGGAAGTCAGGCCCCGGCCGCTGGGGCGAGTGGAAACTGCTTCCTTGGCCCTTAACCCTGGAGGCCTCCGAAGGGAGAACCGGAAATTTCAGCTGCTTTCCCTCTCACTACCTTCCTGTCCCCTCCTTTCCCTCCCAAACCTAGGCTTTCCCCCTCTTGGGAGTGGAGCTACAGCTTTGAGCCTGGCACTTGAATTCCCTCTCAGGTGCAGCGCCGTCCCCATGAATGGGGGGGAAGTTGGGGGGGTGCAGTCCGTGGGCCTGGGGTCTCCCCTCCCCTCCTGACCCCGCTGTTCTGTGTGACTGGTGGAGGCCATGGCAGCTCCGTCATAAATATGATAATTTAATTATTTTCTCAGCAAAACACCGTGAAATCCAATAAGTCTGTGTCAGGCCCTGGCCTCCGGGACAACCCCCTCTCAGCCCCCAACACTCACACACCGCTCATGGGGGGAGGGGGAGAGAGGGTCCGGATGGTGGGGGGGGGGGATTGGGGAGGGGCTGAAGGGAAGGAATAGGGATGGGAGAGAACCTCAGATCTTCCTCATAGTTGTTCTCCCACTTTAGGACGGGAGTTGGGGGCCATTATATTCCTGTGGGGGAAGGACAAGAACTTACAGGGAAGAACAAGGCGTGGAACAGAGGACAGCATAGACTAGTGCAGGAAGACAGAAGGAGAGACCTGAGAAGAAAGAGCCTTTTCTGGGACCCAGAATCCTCCTTGCTTCCAACCTGGGACGAAATGAACTCCAGGAAAGAGGGATGTTGGGGTGAGGGGAATTTACTAGGCTGTAAAATAGGGAGTGGGTGAGTAATGGAGAGTGTAGAGATGGGGAAGAGAAGATACTGGGAGCAGGACTGGAAGATGGGGATGGGTAGATTGATGAGGGGTGGAGGAGGGGAGAGGGATGCGGGGGAGGAGAACGATCTTGCTATTAGAGCTTTTCTCCTTTTCCATAAAAAGATTATTCTGTGAAATCGGAGAGGGGGAGAGTGCCAGTGCAGAAGAGAGGGGTGGGATGACACATGGGGAAGAGGTAGGATGGGAATTCCAAACAGATTTGGACTGGGGCCGGAACCAGAAATCACCCTTCTGGGCTATAGACAACCCAAAAGGTGGGACATAGGAGGAGGAGCTGGGCTAAAGAGGAAGGCCACGGATGGGAAGGGAGCAGAGCCTGGCCTGAGACCTCTCGGATCCTGCTAACTGAACAACTAAGTTCCTCAGAGCCTGGATGCGTGTTCCCTTCCCCCTCTCCCTCCCCCAAGCACTTAGCAGCCATTAGCTGGGGAGCAGATTGCAGCCCCCCCTTCCCCCACCCCATGGAAGCTGGCACAGCTGGGCGCTCCTCCACATCTGCCACATCAGCACTGAACACAGCTGGATGCACCCAGAAGCGGCCCCCTCCCCAAAGGAGGGGGAGGCTGGGCAGGGACAGTTCCAGGGGACGTCGTCCCTTCCCTTGTGGTTTCTCCCCAAGCCAGACACACAGAATCACAATATGATACAGACACACGAGGAAACACAGATACACCATCTGACAGACATACAAACACAATGTACTGATAGACACAGACGTGAAAGCTGACAAAAACACACAATTACTCTGACAGGCTCACACACCTTCATTGTTCTCTCCCACTCTGCTTCCCTCGCTAGTCTGCTCCCTCTCTCGCACCCTCTTCCCCCCCTGCTTCTCCCAGGGGCTGGGCCCTTCGGGAGACAAAGATGCCCCGTCCCTGGAGTTTGCCCTCATGCTCTGGGGCTCCCGAGGGCAGCTGTCCCGGCTGGCTCCCAAAGCCAAAACTGCT